>NC_142702.1:8803477-9114547 GCF_029339155.1 Prunus mume
CGTGGAAATAGATGTTGTAAAACTAATCCACATCGGTTATTAAAACATATGGACATTTTAAGTATTAAAGACGACGGTGGATTCATAAAAAGCAAAGTTGTAAATCTAAAAAACTTCGGTGCTTAAATTGTCGACATCTAAAGGAAGTAGGGCGACGTTTGTGTTTGTTTCACGTCGTTGTAAATGCATACAACGTTGGTCATATACACGTGTCATTTCATATTAATATGACTTTTATATTGTATTTAATTCCTAGTATTCATAATAAATTCAAAAAAAATTCCGAAAAATAAACCGACAACTATCATGCACTCATTGAAAGATTCTCTTCCCCTTAAAGCTTTTAAAAATGTAATTTTTAAAAAAAATTATTATTATATTTAATTCCTAATATTCATAATAAATTTAAAAAAAATCTGAAAAGTAAACCGACAAATATGCACTCATTGACAGATTGTTTTCCCCTAAAGCTTTGAAAATTGTAATTTTAGATTTTAAAATTACATGTGATAACAAAAGTCAAAATTGTTTATAGACAAAGCATAATAGTCCTTATACTTTCATAACATAACCCTAAGGTTTATGTGATCCATGGGTGGCCATAAATACAAATATATGAAATCCTTATTTTAGCCTACTAATACAAAAGGCATTGTTGTAAGGAGTCAGTAGCAATTTTTGGTTTATTTTTCTCATACTTGTGTATTTTTTTTTTTAATTATTGTAAAATTTAGGGTTTAAGGTTTAGGGTATATTGAAACGATGCCGGTTTTCTCTCGACTGTTTTTGGTCAATTACGCACGTTCGAATTCCAGGAAACCCAAAGCCCACATAATTATTTAATATTTAAGATGTCGGTTTAGTCAAGAAGCGACGTGAAAATCATTTACTACGGCGTTTCCTTTAGGATACCGATGTAGTATATATTTACAACGTCGTTATATTTAATAAACCGTCGTCGTAGAGCAATATTAAACGACGTCATATATGTACTTTCCGTCATATTTGAAAAACGTGGTCCTTTGAAATTTTTGCCCGCGATCTAAAATTTTCAGAATTCCCCTTAACCCCAAAATATTTCGCTCTCTCTCTTCAACTCAAATTCTAATCTTAAAGTTTTCGCTCTCTCTCAAAGCATTGATTATATTCTCTGAGCTCTCTCTCAAAGCATTGATTATATTCTTTGAGCTCTTCTACATGTAAGTACAAACCCTAATCTCTTCATTTAATGATATTTTGTTATGGCTTCTTAAATCAATAAATGATTTCGTTGGTTTTGGTAGCTATGGGTTCTTAATATATGTTTTGCGAACTATGGGTTCTTAATATTTATTTTGGGATCTATGGATTCTTAATATATGTTTTGGGAGCTATGGGTTCTTAATATATGTTTTGGTATTTGCATGCTTGTCATAATAACTCTCTATTATGGGTTCTTATATGTTTGGTTGGCCATAGGTTCTTGAAAAATTATTGGGAATGGGAGATTTATGTTGTAACCTACAACAACGGTAGATGGACCAAACCGTCGTCTAAATTTTCGTTATATGTCGGTTGTTCAATTACTTCCGTCATCTGAAATGTTTTTGTATTTGGTAGCCTAGGATGACTGTTTCTACACTAACCGTTGTCTTTAGGCTACCTAAACCAGAACTTGTTCATCAAAAGCAATACAAATTTCTGGGTTTAGGTAGCCTAAAGACGACGGTATCTCCAATAACCGTCGTCTTTAGGCTACATGAACCCAGAACATTGTTCTTCAAAAAGCAATACAAATTTTTGGGTTTGGGTAGCCTAAAGACGATGGTAATTTGAGATACCATCATCCGAATTTCTATAACACGACGATTATTTTGTAAATACCGCCGTCTGATTCTTGTTTTGTTTGTTTTTTCAAATTATTCTCTGCTATGTGAATATAGTGGTCTTTTATTGTTGGTCTTTTCACTTTATTATATATGTGATTGTATAGTGTGGGAGATGGATAAGCCATGGATGCATGCGAATACAAGATTGAAGGCATATGAGTTAGGGGTTGAAGAATTTTTGAATTTTGCTGTAGAAAATCTTGAAAATACAACTCATATTCATTGATGTAGGAATATTCGATTGTTTTGGGTTGGAATTATAAGGGACCACTTATACTTTAATGGAATTGACCAAAGCTATAAGATTTGGACATGGCACGAAAATCCCTGGGAATGGACTAATAATGCTAGTAGAAATGTGGAAGAAAATGAGCAAAGTAGGTTTAATTTTGTTTCTGCGTAATTAAGGATGGATGATAATGATTTAGGCAATATTGGATCTGATCCTAATGAGTTTGCCGATGTGATTGGGGATGGAGATCAACCCTTTTACCCTGGTTACAGTAAGTACACGAAGTTGTCGGCTTTGGTGAAGTTATATAATTTCGAAGCAAAACATGGGATGAGTGATATATGTTTTACATAATTATTGACACTTCAAGGAGATTTGCTCTCAAAAGGAAATACAATACCTAGGTTGGAGGCAAAAAAGACTTTGTTTGCTTTGGGGATGAGTTATGGGAAAATTCACGTATGTCCCAATGGCTGCATCTTGTATAGGAAAGATTATGAAGATTCAACTAATTGTCCTACTTGTGGTATCTCAAGGTGGAAAGAAGGCAAAGATTTAATCTTGAAAGAGGGTGCGCCAGCGAAGGTGGTATGATATTTTTCGCCAATTCCAAGGTTTAAAAAGATGTTTCAATCATGTAAGACAACTAAGAATTTGACTTGACATGCTGATAGAAAATTAGTTGATGGTCATATGTCTCATCCAGCAGATTCCCCGTCTTGGAAACTTGTTGATGATAAATGGCCCGAGTTTGGTAAAGAGCTGAGAAACTTGAGATTGGCTCTCTCATCTGATGGATTCAATCCCCACAGTTTTTTATATAGCATGTACAGTTGTTGGCCAGTTATCTTAGTTACATATAATCTCCCACTATGGCTATGCATGAAATGGAAGTTCATGATGTTGACCTTATTAATTTTCAGTCCTAAATAACTCGGAAGTATATAGACGTCTACTTAGAGCCTTTGATTGATGATTTAAAATTACTGTGGGATGAGATTAGAAGAGTGTATGATGCACACATATGAGAATACTTTACACTCATAGGTGTATTACTGTGAACGATTAATGACTTTCCTGCCTATGGAAACTTATCTGGTTGTGTCGTTAAAGGATATAAAGCTTGTTCAATATGCGGTGATGATATACCTAGTCACAGGTTGAAAATGGCCACAAAATTTGTTTCATCAGGCATAGAAAATGGTTACTAACATATCATCCATATCAGAGGCAGCATGTAGCTTTTAATGGGAAACCTGAATATGACACGCCTCCCGAGCCATTAACCAGAGAAGAAGTGCTGCAAATGGTTGAAGGAATTAATTGTAAATGAGACTCGAAAAATAGGGAAAGTGTTGGTGAGAATGATGGTAACAAAGTTTGTTGGAAGAAGAAATCAAAATTCTTTGATCTCGATTATTGGAAATATCTTCTTGTGAGGCAAGTCCTAGATGTTATGCGCATTGAGAAGAATGTTTGCGATAGTATAATTAGTACATTGCTGGAGATCCCTGGAAAAAATAAAGATGGGATTGCTGCTCGGTTAGATTTATTGAACATGGGAGTCAAAACTAATTTGCAACTCGAGTATGGAGAAAGACGTACTCGCTTGCTTCCAAGGCCTTGCAATTCTTTCTATGGTATGAAGGTCCCTGAAGGTTATTCTTCAAATATAAAAAATCTTGTATCTTTAAAATATTCAAGACTTCTTGACCTTAAATCTCATGATTGTCATATCTTGATGCAACAATTGCTCCCTGTGGTAATTCGTTCAGTTTTGGAGAAGCTTACAAGGTATGCAATAACTCGATTGTGCTTCTTTTTCAATGCTATATGTGCAAAGATGGTAGATGTTTCCAAGTTAGATAAGTTGGAAGAAGATGTAGTACTTACTTTGTGTTTGCTTGAGAAATACTTTCCCCCTTCATTCTTTGATATCATGGTTCATCTAGTAGTACATCTTGTCAAAGAAATTCGTCTATGTGGGCCAGTTTGTTTTTGATGGATGTATCCATTTAACAGATATATGAAAGTGCTAAAGGGGTATGTTCAGAACCATATTCATCCCGAAGGTTGCATTGCTGAGCGGTATATAGTTGAAGAAGCTGTAGAGTTTTGCACTGAGCATTTATCTGATGTTAGTACAATTGGAGTGCCATCAAGCCAGAATATGGGAGTTTCAAAGTCATTATCAGGATGCACAGTGAGCTTAGTTGATTGAGACGTGTTGAACTAGGTACATCTATATGTCTTGCATAATACGGAGGAAGTCCTACCTTATATCGAGTATAAGTTTTATTCTTTAAGTAGCCATTTTAAATTATTCCTCATGTTTATCTTATATACAAGGGACTGTAATGCTTGATTTTTTCGTGTCAATGTAGGGAACAAATGATCCACATCAAGACCACTTATCCAAAATTTAGAAAGACAACAAAATGGCTACAAGATAAGCACAATAGCACTTTCATTCAATGGCTACACTTTAAGGTATATGTTATTGAATAACATATTGGACTTTTAATTTTCTTTTTTCTAGCTTAGATTGAATTAAGATATATGATTAATTTGCAAGTTCAAAGTGAACTGAATGGAGAAGACAATAATGGCGTATCAGAAAATTTGAGGTGGCTAGCAGCTAGTCCAAGCATGTCAATACCATCATATAGGAGCTATCTTATTAATGGTGTTAAATTTAACACCAAGACACAAGATGATGTGCAAACTGTCCAAAATAGTGGAGTTTATTTACTTTCACATACTATGCAAGTTGCTAGTGCCAAGGATAAAAACCCTTTTGTCTCCAATATGGGTTTTTTATGGTGTCATTCAAGAAATTTTGGACCTTGACTACCAAAAGTTTAGAATCCCAGTCTTCAGGTGTGATTGGATAGATAACACTTCGGGCCTTGTAGTTGATGAACTTGGATTTACCCTTGTAGATCTGAGTAAAATGAGACATAGGAATGACCAATTTGTTATGGCTTCTCAAATCAAACAAGTATTTTTTGTTTGTTTATTATTATTAAATTTTTTTTTTTGCATCGTGGTTGGTCGGTAGTGTTATCAATGCCTAATAGAGAATATAATGATGTTATTGGTGATGATGTGCTAGGTGATATTAGAATTGAGTTGAGCCATTACTAGAGGGATACCCAATGTTGACACATTTGATGACCTAATAGGTGAGTTTGGGAGTGAAAATATTAGAGATGGGTGTGAAGATATATGGATTGATTGATTGTTATAATGTATGACATTAGTTATGCAGTTAATTGTATGACATTAATTTTGCAATAAATTTCACTGTTTGACATTATTCTGATCATATTTTCATTATGCAGGCTTTGGGCATGACAAATCCAAAATTAAAAATACTGGGTTAAAGGTGTAAAATATGATGGTCCAGTTAACAAATCGCAAAAACAGACGTCTAAAACATAACCAATGCAAACGACATGGAATGACAATGCAAAAGACCGTAAAGAAACAAAAACCGCCATTTGAAAAAAAAAATATACGTCGGTTAATTAAAATTAAATTACACAACAACTAATAGATATTAACAACGATGGTCATGAGAATAATGCATGTCATAGATTTAAAAATAAAACGATGGAACAATGCTCCAACCGACGAATTTTAGGAAAACACTGCTTCTACCGATAAATAATTATCGTCGCCTAAAGATCGCAATAAAGGAAACTCAGTTATATTAACTGTCGTGAAAACTCTTCTGAACGTCGATTAGACAAAAACAATTGACGTCTCAAAGAATACACACGTCAATGAGGGTTATAAAAGCGTATTTTAAAAGGCCAACCACGTAGAGTCCTATACACATATCGACGTGGTAGGTGACCTAACGACTTCGACAAATTGTATTCTCTGACATAGTGAGGAGATTAACCACGACCGTTAATTTACATTAACCGCTGTTCAAACTTTGATCCAGGGCGTTTTATTTCATGTTCGCGCCGTTAAAATCATTTTTAATGACTGTTGGTAAACACTTGGGTCGTGGTTAGGAATTGCTACGTCGGTGTGTAATAAAATTGTGCCATGTTAAAGTATTCAGATGTCAGTATTTTTTTTTAAAGGCGTCGTCTAACATTGTCCAAGTGGCCTTTTTTTGTCATTTAAACGTCAGTTCTCGCAAGAATCAGCCGTGTAATACCTTTAACAAGGCAGTGTTTTCTTGGGTGGCGACGTGGAAGATGTTATAAGTGTCAGTCATTCTACACCTGTGATGTGATTAACACATTTTACGTCGGTTACGATATGATTCTTGTCATGTGATATCCTTTAGACGTCTGTTCTTTTCTATAAGCGTCGTCCAAGATTGTTGAAGTTTTTTATTTATTTATTTATTTTTGGTTGCTTTTTTTATAGATTTTAGATGTCAGTTTATTTATTTATTAAATGTAGTATATATTAACCACGACCGTTTCGACGTTATACATGACAGTATTTTATCTAATAGAGACATGGGTAACTTTTTTAACATCAACATGTATGTAGTTCTTCACATGTAACACTCTTTAGACGTCTCTATTTTCCTAAAACCGTCGTCTACGGTTGTCGCAGTTTTCATTTTTTGCTGTTTATATAGTAATTAGACGTCGGTTTGTAATTTGGTATGACGTTGTATATCTTAACAATGGCGACTATTTTATGTATCAAAAAAATAGCGGTCGATTTCACGACGATTTAAAAACCTTCTAGACGACGTGGATTCTCGTCGTCTATTTCAATTTTTTGTAGTTGTGATTCTCTTTCTTGCTATCACCAACTCTTGGACACGTTGCCAATTGGACATCAAGAATGCTTTCTTAAATGGTGTTCTTCAAGAAGACCTTTTTATTTCTCAGCCGCTTTGCTTCACTGACTCGCAACACCCTCACTTCATTTGCAAATGTCAAAAGGCCTTATTTGGACTAAAACAAGCCCTCCGTGCATGGTTTAGTCGCTTCAGCATCTTTCTACTATAATTTGGGTTCACTCAAAGAAAAACGGATTCAGCTGTCTTTATTTATCGCTCCTCATACTATTAATTATGTATTATTATATGTTGATGATATTATTCTTACTAGCACACGTGCTGATTTTATTTCTTCCTTTGATGTCAAGGACTTGGACTCCATGCGTTACTTTCTTGGCCTTGAAGTTCTTCTCCATGATTCTGGACTCCACATCTCTCAAGTCAAATACACGCCGCAACTCCATGACTGAATGCAAGCCCTCCTCCACTCCACTTGCCGCCAAGCACCACCTCACCGCACATGATGGTCCACCTCTCAACAACCCAACAGAATTCCGCCATCTAGTTGGCTCCTTGCAGTACCTCACCTTAACTAGACCCGCCATATTGAATTGGACTATCATTTTGTTCTCGAGAAAGTTGCCCATGGCAGTCATCGTGTTCAGTTTGTTCCCTCCACTGATCAAGTTGCTGACCTCCTCACAAAAGGTCTTCACAAAAGTTGTCATCTCCAGCTCTATGACATACTCGTCCTTCGACACCCGCCGTCCAGTTTGAGCGGGAGTATCACGCAATCAACTCATGGTTGTTAGGCCCTTCCTCCATTACAGGAATCATCCTTCCATATTCACATACGTGTTAATATTCATTTACCTTCCTTGTATTGTTGATTCAGTTTCCTTGCACATCTTTACTAGGGTTTTTAACTGTGTATGTCTCTCATGTATCACACTTATCAAATAAATCCAAAATACAAGGTTTACATGATGCATTCAAATTTGTGTCTCCAATGCACACCAATCATTTTACATGTAAATAAGCATCAAATATCAATTGCCCCTTGTACGTACAATCGACTAAAATCCAATTTATAAATACTACCACAAACGATACATTACACAAATTTAGTTGCAACAAGCTTGAAACTTCTTTTTGGTGCTGCCTCGTTAAGCTAGGATCAGATGCACTTGATGATCATCAAGATTCTGCTTTCCTATTGGTGATAATTGTAAACAACAAGGTACATGAGATGGGTTAAATATTTTACATAAAAAAAAAATATTTGAATTAGTTGGGAAAACAAAGACATTAGCAGGAAACAGTAATTCCCTTAATATTTGAGTTTGCATCACATATGGCGATTGGGATGCCATCTTTTCTGTGATGCCCTGAAACTTTGGTCACATGACAACAGTACTTGCCTCGAGAATCCCGAGAATACAATGCATAATCGCCACATCAACATACTCCTAGTATTGCCGAAGTTCGTTAAACCCTTTTGTTTAGTTAAAATGGGTTGGATAAGAATGTTATTGGTAGTATAAATTACAACAAAATATTTACATTACACAAACCCGAAGTTACGAGTTCGTTATAGTATGATAACCACAAAGATAATTTAGAAGCAAAAGAGAGTTCGAAACTAAGGAGAATATACAAGGATTAGATATCATTAGTTAAGGTATTACCTCTTTAGTAAGAACCGCATGTTAATACCAAGGCCATATAAGAAATTATATAAATATGTGAGTCGTTCGGGGAACAATGAAGTAAGCTCCTCTTCCAAATCCTTTGTCTACAAAAAAAAAAAAATTGATATGTTAAGATATGTTCTTATATATTTGTATGAAGAAGTTTAGAAAAGTAGTTAGTGTGATGTGCATACCAAACTATTTTGTCGTTGGAAATGAAGGCTAATATTTTTTGAGTAATCAAGCACTCCCAGTGCATTATCCTGATATTTAGCTTTCTCATAAAAGAGCTTAATATCCTTATCACATTTGGACTTTTCAATCGTTGCTTTAATGTCAATGCTCTCGCTTTGGCGGTATTTATCCCTCCAAGCACCCATTTTCTTATTTTGAAGTGTCATGGTGGCATCAATGGGGAAATAATATCTCTCATTAGGCGACATGAGTAGAGGATGATGCCATAAATCATCGAAACCCACACTACAAATAAAATTAAATGATTCCATAAAAAAGTATAGAAATGGAAAGAAAAGAGAGAATTTTTTTTATTAAATAGTTCCCTTACTGCCTTTCTTCAACCATGAAATAAAAGTGTGTCAGCTCCACTCTTGTATTTCCTCCCTCTACACGTGTATTATCATCCCTCTCAAACATGCTCTTAACCAAAGATATAAATTTGCTCCTCAAATTCTCTGTATTGGATGAATTTGGAATGTCTTTGATATGTACTGCTCGAGAAGAGTTACGATCGATGCATATGTGATCAAGTGTCAATTCGTCACGACAACTTTCACCTTTTTTCATCAATTCACGAAGCTTCTCAATGACGTCCCTTTGAAAAGGATATAATAAAAATGTTAAGAAATATATGTATATATGTGTATATATATATATAGTGGAGTTTCCTGATATATATATATATATATATATATATATATATCTCAGAAACATATATAAGAAAAAAAGAAGTTAAACTGTATGAAACTCACCGAATAATATTGCGGTATTTTTCTGCAACATAATTACCATCCCATGGTGAAGCCGCACGAGGACTCTCTAGCATCATAGCTAAGGTATAATCGGAATATGACGGTTCTCTAGTAGCAGGCTCAGTTACTGCTGCGGTTGTATCATCCTGGTTGCTAGAGACTCCTGAAGTAGACACTTTTTTGTATTTTTTTAAGAAATCGGGAATATCAACTGTACTTTGGGTGGCATTATTCATTTTCGATGCTTTTGTGTAGATGAACAAAGTAAGAATACCAAGAACTTGACGAGGTTTGAAAACAAGCAACTAAGAAGAACAATCAATCACCCACTTATAAAGAACTCCTTGTATGCTCACAAGCTTGCTTTGGCCTCTTTCTAAGCACTCTTACGTAGTTGTGATGGTATTGAGAAAACACGTCTTCTTGTCTAAAAGTTAAAATATTTTATTTCCAAAAAGACTGAGTCCAATGAGTGTGGTGATTCTTTATCCTTCCTTGCAAAAGCATAAGGGAAGAAAAAAAATGAAGAAAGACATTTCAGAGACTGTCAAAATAAGGGAAAAAAGCAGAAGAAAGAAAGATGGTTTTAGTTAATTTTTTTCGTCTAAATTATTTTAAATTGATTTAATTAACGGAAAAAAAGAGATTCAAATTTGAGTGCAAGGGGATGGTCAAACTACCATAACCAACTACCTTAACCCACATTATGCAAATAAAATATTTTAGATTCTTTTTTTGATGGAACGAAATGTTTTAGTAAATTCCCAAAAGAATAAGTCAATTAATAAGCAAAGAACATAGACTTTCACAACGCATCATGGGAACTCCATTAAAAGAATAGGCCGATTCATATAGTCGTGGTAGGTACATATATACAGTTAAATAACTAGTATCATAAAGCAACCAATGTGAGTGCGTACTTATCTGAGATAGTTACAAGTCGTTCGTCGTTTTTAAATCCCAAACCCATGCCATGTATTCTAGGTAAGAAACTTGTCATAATCAATCCTAACATGTTCGACCTTAATTATGCTGCGTTCAGTTAAGCCGAGTTTTGGTGACAAAACCATATTCAATAGCTAATATTTTATACAAAATAATTGGACGCGTACAGAGTACTTTTTTATGAATGATAATGCATGCATCACTCACAATGGCCAATTAGAAAGGTCATTCATGCAAATTAGTCAAATTAATAAATTAATTATTTACAAAGTAAAAAACTGAGGTTTAAAATATCAATAGTTTCGAAAATATAGGTAGTCAAAAAGCACGGAAATATCGAGATATTATCAATATTGATAAAAATTGAATAAAAACCACAGAAATTGTAAGAAAAACTTGAAAAAATTTCTTGAAACTTTGGAGGATGTTTATTTAGTTAATTATCTATTACTTTATCACAAAAAATTGGAAGGAAACCCATTGCATAATGGGTTTAACTAATTTAAGTTAATTATATAGCGAGCTGACAAACATTGCGAATGTAGAAAATATATAGTAATTAATGAAAGAAGATTAAACATACCATCATTTATAATGATTTACTACAATATTTTACACTTTATACATTGCATGGTAAGGTATATGAGTGACTTAGTACCACATAGAATTCCTATAAGGTTCAAATTTGAATTATTTACACTAACACCTCCTGAGGTTTTCGGCTTTTTTTCAAAACTCCTTGATGTTTTAGAAATAACAAGAACACTCTCTGAGGTTTTAAAGTGTTTTAACAGAACTCATTTTCTTTGATTTTTCATCCAAAGATTGATGATTTTATAAAAAAAATTTAAAAAAAATCTCCAAATGAAAAAGTTGGCCTTTGAGATTAGATTGCATATACTTCATTGAGGTTAATTTTGTCATTTGCATAATTTTTTTTTTCTTCAATGAAATCATCAATTTTTTATTAAACAATCAACGAAAAGGAGTTTTGTGAAAACAAACTGAAACCTCAGGGGGTGTTCGTTTAATTTTTGAGACCCAAACGGTTTTGTGAAAACACAAGAAACCTCAGGGGGTGTTAGTTTAAATAACTCTTCAAATTTTTCATTGTCTTCTTCATCTTGATATTATTGATATTAGACTAATATTATAGCGACATTTTGGCCAAATATTGCTGAAGTGTTAGAGAAATTATCGACATCGATATTTCCAATATTATCGATACTTATACGATATGTGTATGAACCTATTCCAAAATATCCTAGACCCGAAAAAATGATAATATCCTCGATATTTTAATCCTTAGTAGAAACGCACTGAAGTGATTAATTACATAGTATAAAAGATACACGCTTTGCTAAAAATTTCAAAAGTAGCTTACCTGCCAAAAGATGTAGTTGGATTCACATATATCATTCAAACCATTCTAGATGCGAGGTCTTGGATCTCAAATAATTAAATATACTAGACAAAAGTATTCTATCAAACTTTTAACTCACCTAGGTTGGCACTTACATATTTATTGATCACTTGCACTTTACAATCTTAAGGTACAAAACAAAACAAGAATAATAAGTTATTACAAGTGATCTTCAATCTCCAATTACAATGGGCTTGTTTCTTTGAATATTTGTACATTTATAAATTCTATACTGTTATTAATATTTCCCCATCTCTCTCATGCCACTCTCTTTCCTCTCTCCTTCACGGCTCTGGCCACCCTTACACATGGCTCCGCCCACCCAGTTCTCTTGTACCGCTGAGAAAACTCTGACCTTTTATGTTATTTTCGTGTCTTTCTCAAGATTATCTAATTGACTAAGGCATTAGAGGGCCTTTGGCCAATCCCCCCAAATGTGGTCTATTTATTCCAACCTTTTTCGCAGGGATTGAGGAAGAAGAGAAAGAAGGAAGCTCGAAGAGTGAAGAATCTCTTGTAAATATTCTCTCGTGAAAATTTTGCTCAAACACTTCCTTCACTTAGTTTTTTGTTTTGCCCAATTAATAGAGTTTGACGTCGTTTTAAACCACATTAGGTACCTTCTACCTCAACCTAATCACCATCACCCTGCTCTATAACTATTTGAGTACATACTTATATGAGCAATGCTATTTAGACATACAAGATAGATCACATTAATCGACCACATTATGTGACAGTTGATGGGATCATGCCATGTCAATTAATGAATACTGGAATGTGGACTCGAATTATTCTTCATTTATTATTTCTCATATCAATAATCTGGAAAATGCAAAACAATAAAATTAAAATTAACCCTTAGTGTCCTGAGTCTGAACTCTTCCTCACGTCTCCAACCCTCGCTTCCTCCATTAAATCTACTCCTCCCTCTTCTCCTCCATTAAAGTAAAAAATAAGAAATTAATTATTGAAAAGGGAAAACATTTGATATAGGAGGTACATAGACAATTAATTCTAGAGGAACAACCCCATTTGATAGAATCATTTGTACCCAATTTCAAGGCCACCCCTCCTCCTCCAAGGGGAACAGACAAACCCCATTTGAATGAGTCATTCGCCATCGTAGGAGTACCTGAAGCCAATCTTGGTGGCCTCACAAACACAACTAGCAATTTCAAGGCTTCTATTTTCCCATTGTAAATAAAAAGATAATTGGAAATGTCAACTCCTTTTGATGGAGGAATGGAGGGCTGGAGACGTGAGGAAGTACTAAAGGAACAAGAGGCTACAGTCAGAGGGACACTAGGGTTAATTTTAATTTAATTTAATTTTTTTTAATTTTTCAAAATTATTGATTTATGAAATAAATAAAAATATAATGCACATGGTAGAGTTCATTAATTAACATGGCATGACCACATCTACCGTCACATAAGATGGTCGGCTAATGTAATCAATTTTTTGTGTCTAAATAGCATCACTACTACATTTTACAAATTTCAGCGCAACAGAAACTTCGTTGCACAGAATCCGTCGTGCAAAGATCGTTAAGAAAGACTTTGTGCTACCAAGTTTTTTCATTGGTCGCACAAAGTGACTTTGCGCAATGAAAAAATATTGGTCGCGCAAGTTTTGCACGACGAAAAACATTGGTCGCGCAAAGTTTTGCGCGACGAAATACATTGGTCGGGCAAAGGTTTGCGCGACAAAGGTGCAAAGTCTTAAAAAAATAAAAAATAATAAAAAATTCTCGCATCCCATTTTTGGTACCCGCCCAAATTTTTAGAGTTTTTAGCGACGAATACTAACATCGCGCAAATATTTGCGCGACGAAATATTTTTTGTGTTGTTTTAAATTTTTTTAATTAAAATAAACTAATTTAATAGTTTTCGAGACGAAATATTTTGTCGCGCAAGGTTTTCAACTTTTTGTTTTATTATTTCTTTAATATTAATTTAATTATATTAATTTATTCAAAATTTTATTTTTAAATTTAATTTTATTGTATGATTTTTTTTAATTACTTTACTTGAAATTGATATTAATTTAATTATATTAATTTATTCAAATTTTTACTTTTTATATTTAATTTAATTGTATGATTTTTTTTAATTATTTTAATTTTGATTGACATATTCAAAATAAAATTACATATGAAAAATAGTGATCAAATTATCCAATATATATATAATATTCAAAATGTACACATAAATTAACAAAGTACAATAATAAAATCCTAAAGCGGAGGATACGTTTTGATAGCTTCATAATCCTCAACTTTAGCCATCAAAGTCTCGATGATTCCCTACAAAAAAAAAAAAAACAAATATGGTCAAATAACAAAACAAAAAAAACAAAAAACAAAAAAGAAGGCGGCATAATCTCCCCTAAAATTGTCATACCACAAATCCGACCCAAACTCCAATCCCTCCCCTTTACTCAACCCCAAACCCCACACAAACTCAAAACTAACTCCAAAAACACATATTAATGAAAAAATTTAAAATTTAGAAAGAATATACCATTTGGCAAGATTGAGAGTGAGTGAGAATGAGAGGGAGAAGTGAGTGTGAGAGAATTAGAGAAGATAGTAATAGAGAGATGAGAGAGTGAGTGAGAGTGAGAGATAGTGAAGAGAAAGATGAGAGATTATGTGAGAGGAGTGAGTGTGAGAGAAAGGGTGGGATTTGGGGAGAGGGAAAGAGAGAGGAGAGGTAAGAGTAGAGAAAGACATTGAGAAAATGGTGGAGGAGTTATTTTAGTTTTAAAAACCGTATCACTTTGTGTGATGAAAAATATTGTTGGTCGCGCAAAGTTTTGCACAATGAAAAATATTGGAATATTGGTCGTGCAAACTTTTGAGCGACGAAACATATTGGTCACACAAAGTTTTGCACAACGAATATAGGAATATTGGTCGCGCAAAGTCTAAAAAAAAATATTTAAAAAAATAAAAAATTCTTGCGTCCCATTTTTGGTACCAGCCAAAATTTTTAAATTTTTGCACGACAAAAAATTGTTCGCGCAAAGTCTAAAAAATTCCGCGTCCCATTTTTGGTACCCAAATTTTTGTGTGAAAAATATATATTGGTCGTGCAAAGTTTTGAGCGACAAAAAATATTGGTCGCGCAAAGTCTAAAAATAATTTTTTTAAATCTCGTGTCCCATTTTTGGTACCCGCCTAACTTTTTAGAGTTTTGCTCGACGAATTGTTGGTTGCGCAAATTTTTGAGAGACGAAAAATTGGTTCATAGCACAATATTTATAAAAATAATTGTTATGAATAATAAAAAATAAAATAATTTTATTTTATGATTTAAAATATAAATAAGGTTAAAGCTACTTGATAAATATATATACTATTCAATTTCTTAAGTGTTATACGTACAAAATAAATAAATTTAAAGCTACTGAATAAATAAATATATATATATATATATATATACACACACACACACCATTCAACGATCCAATCGTCAGACTTATTTGTATATACTTCAAGATCGTATACCCTAAAAATCGCAAAAATAAACATTCAGAGATCTAGTAATGGGACAAAACTTTTTGATGGTTATAAATGAAAAATCACGATTTAACGGTTATTTTAACTCCGATTTTGATGATTTTTTTTACAGCTACACTCCTTGACCCTATATGAATACAATGACTGAATTTGATCTTCAATTTAAAATATTTACACTATGGATACTACAAAATCTTATATTATATTTAACGAAAGTATAAATAAACTCTTAATTGTTACTGAATATATTGTTTTGATGGCATACGCATTCTACGAAACTAGATTCAACGATCCAACTGTCAAACTTGTTTGTTTATACTTCGAGATTATATACGCCAAAAATAAAAAAAAATAAACATTTAGAGATCAAGTAATGGGACAAAACTTTTCGACGGTTATAAATGAAAAATCATGATTTAATGGTTATTTTAACTCCGATTTTGATGATTTTTTACAGCTACACTCCTTGACCCTATATGAATACAATGACTGAATTTGATCTTCAATTTAAAATATTTACACTAGTAGATACCACAAAATCTTATGTTATATTTAACGAAAGTATAAATAAACTCTTAATTGTTAGTGAATATATTGTTTTGATGGCATATGCATTCAACAAAACTAGTTTCAATGATCCAACCGTCAAACTTGTTTGTTTATACTTCGAGATCATATACGCCAAAAATCGAAAAAAATAAACATTCAAAGATCAAGTAATGGGACAAAACTTTTAGACGATTATAATGAAAAATCACGATTTAACGGTTATTTTAACTCCGATTTTGATTATTTTTTACAGCTACACTCCTTGACCCTATATGAATACAATGAACTAATTCGATCGTCAATTTAAAATATATATTTTCTAACAAAAACCCAATCCGAACAACAATGATATATTTTTCTAACAAAAATGCGATTCGATCTAAAATAATAAATTTAAAGCTATTTAATAAATATATATACCGTTTAATTTCTTAAGTGTTATGCATACAAAATAAAAAACAAAAATAAATTGGTTTAGGCGACGAAATGTTTGGATTACGTCATGCAAAGATTTAAAAAAATAATTTTATTTATTTTTATAAGGACTTTGCGCGACGAAGTTTATTGTTTCGTCGTGCAAAGTCACTTTGAGCAACGATGTATTGTCGTCGCGTAAAGTCACTTTGCGTGACAAAGTATTTTTCGTCGCGCAAGACTTTGAGCAACGACTTATTGTCGTCGCGCAAAAGTTTGTCGCGCGAAGTGACTTGGAGCGACGAATTGTTTTTCGTCGTGCAAAATTTGGTCGCGCAAGACTTTGAGTGATGAAGTTTTGAGTTTCGTTGTACAAAGTAACTTTGAGCGACGAATAGTTTTTCGTCGAGCAAAATTTGGTTGCGCAAGGGGTTTTTTTTATACAAATTTATAAATAAACCCAATCCTAGACATGTATTTATAAAAAAACTCAAGTACTATTTAAACATAGAAACACACCCAAAATCAACCCCAAAGTCAACTTTTTGGGTGTGTTTATAAATGGGTTTTGAGTGTGTGTAATGATGGGTTTTGGGTGTGTTTATATGTTTAAATAGTGCTTGGGTTTTTTTATAATTTCAACTCTTATTTTGGGTGTTTTAGTAAAACTCCCTTTTTTTTACTAGTGCATTACTCTACTTATATTAGATAGGTGAAAGCCATGTGTTGTTTTATAATATTCAATGCGTGGCAGCTGGCACGTCATGTATTCTAGCTTCTAGCTAGGTTGATTCAACTTGTCATAATTAATTAATCATAACCCTAGTTACATGATCCACATTAATCATATGGTGCATTCAGTTAGGACGAGTTTGGGTGAGAAAAACATATCTAATAGATTAATTATCAACTTATGAGATATTTGATTAGTGATGATCGAAAGAGAAAGTAAAATAGACCTATCAAATAAAAAGAAAAGGCACAAGAAATCAAAGAGAATCATACAAGAAATCAAGTGACTGTGCATACAAGAAATCAAGAAACATATATAGACCTAGTCTTGTGATGTACGGCATACAAGAAATCAAAGAGAGACTTCTAAGTGCAAGTGGAGCCATAATCGTAATATTCCTTGCAACATCATAGGAGAAGAAACAAATGAAGAAGAAAGATTCCACAGAGTCTCAAAATAAGGAAAAAATGAAAGAAATATGGTTTTAGTTTTTTTTTTATATAAGCACTGGTCTAAATTGTTTTAAATTAATCTAATTAATAAAATAGGGAATTAAATTTTGAGTAAAGGGGGTGGTCAAACTACCATAACCAACTGCCTTAATCCACACTGTGCAAACAAAATGTTTTAAAAAGTATTCCTAAAAGAATAAGCCAATTAATAAGTCAAGAACATACGACGGAGACGTGCACAACACATCATGGGAACTCCAATAGGCTGATTCATATAGTTGCCGTAGGTGTGTATATATATATATATATATATATATATATATATATATATGCAGTCTCGTTTTATTGCCTCAAATAATTTTATAAAGTGATGATCTTGAGGAAATATCTAAAAATTAGACAGTTCGGAACATTGAAAAACAATGTATAATGGGCCCTACAAGCCAATTTCCCATTTAGAATGTCCGCATAGGACCTCCAAAATGTAAGACTGCCACTGCTATAAGGGTGTCCCCCATAACCAACTGCCTAAATCCACACTATGCAAACGAAACATTTTAAAAGGTATTCCTAAAAGAATAAGTCAATTAATAAGCCAAGAACATGCGACAGAGACTGGCACAACGCATCATTGGGACTCCAATAGAGACTGCCGATTCATATATTCGTCGTAGGTTTATATATAAAGTAGTTAAATAACTAGTATCATAAAGCAACCAATGGAGTTGCTCCTTTGAGTGCGTACTTATCTTAGAAGTCGCTGCTTGTTTTATAATCTTCAATCCACCTCTGGCTGGTGCTGGCCCATGTCATGCATTCTAGGTAGCATTTTACAAAAAATAATTGGACGCGTACCAAGTACTTTTTTTATGAATGACAATGCATCAAAATGGCCAATTAGAAAGGTCGTCGTGACTCGTCCATGCAAATTAGTCAAATTAGTAAATTAATTAATTACAAAGTAGAAACACGCTTTGCTAAAAATTTCAAGAGTAGCTTACCTGCCAAAAGATGTAATTAGGTCGTTGTCATTCACATTTGCATGATAATGCATCAAAATGGCCAATTAGTCAAATTAATTAATTCATTAATTACAAAGTACAAACATGCTTTGCTAAACATTTCGAAAGTATTACATGCCGAAAGATGTAATTATCATTCAAACTCTTCTAGAAGCGAGACCTTGAATCTCAAATAATAAGATATTTAGTCATATACCCATTCTTAGTACTAATAATATAGTTAAACTCTACACTATTGAATTTCTATAAACAAACCCAATAAAAACCCAAAAAATGACAATTAGCCCTATTGAATTTAAGTTTGATTATTAAATTACTTTAATATCCTATTGAGTGTTTTGGGTTTTTTATGAAGTTTTGGGGTTGAGCCTGTTTTAAGAAATTGATGGTAGTTTTGTAATTCATAAGAAGTTAAAAGCCTCTTTGTTATGTTGTAAATGGGTTTTGGGTGTGTTTCTAAAGTCCATTTCATATAGGGTATTTTTATACTTTGGGCCCTTATTTGGGTATAATAATGAATCTTCCTACACTATATATACTATACAAAAGTATTCTATATCAAACGTTTCTTCATTCTTCTTTATTAACAACTTTCATTATTTCAAGAAATCAGTGTGAGCAAATCAATAATAATAATTTACATCTACACTTCTTAGGTTTCAAAAACTTGCATTCACATTTGTGTCTCCAATAGGTATCAAATATAAACTGAGTAAAGTGAGCAAAGGGTTCAATGAATTGATCCTTTTATATATGAATGGACGATTCATATTGAAGCATGTCCGTTTCATCGAATGTTATTGTTAAATTCCAGTAAATTCCATTTATTGGCTAATTGAATGTGTATATATATATTCACTTAACGAACAGGGTATTTTACTCACCGAATAACGCAATTTTTGTTCGTTAGGTAAATTCACATTATTTTAAGTATTAAAAAGTCACCTTTTTAATTATGAAAATAGAGGATTATTTTGTGAATTTTTTTTATTACGATAAATATATTAACGATGATGAAGCAAATCACAAAATAATTAATAGAACAAATCAAAGTTAATTGACTTTGTTCTGAGTATTAAAAAAAAAGTCAATTTTTAACACTAATCTAGTAAATTTGATTTCAGGGTTAGCGCTAAGATTTCAAGGGCCCTGTGCAAAACTTAAACTATGACCTTCAGATAATCTTACATGAAAATACTGAAAAAATGTAGTCTACCTTCATATAATCAAATTTATAAGTTTTAATGTTTCAATTTGAGAAAGTTAAATACAAATATGTTCGGTATAAAGACTAGATTTTGTCTTTTAGTACTTGTTAACTATATATGAAGTCTTTTATTTTTTATTTTTTATTTGGTTACATATTGGGAGGAAAGAAACCCCTTGGGAGGAAGGGGGAGGCCACCACTGTGGTACATGCTCTCGACAACTATATGAAGACTTGTATATAGTATAGTATAATTAATTATCAAACACACACACACACACATATATATATACAGGGAGCTTCAGTTGAGGATCCCTCAAATAAGCTTATTTGAGAGACATTCTTGTAGAGCCCACTCCATATTATATTTCACTAATCCAAACTGTCTATTTTGTAGATACTCATTCAAAGATCATCTCTACAAAGGGACTATATATATATATATACATATATATACATCAATCATCATCCCATAACCAAATATAACCGTATATATATTGTATCTAAATGGTAAACATGGTATTTCTCACTACCTTTACCCCAAACATGTCTCTTTACTCACTGATTGCACGGTGGCGTTTATATGGTAATCGAGTCGTTCATTTGGTAAGTTACCATTTAAACGTGCATTACACCATCCTTGCATTTGCGGAGTAAAATAAGTGTTTAAATGGTAACATGGCATTTCTCACTTGTTTTACCCACAAACGTATCTCTTTACTCACTGATCGCACAAGTCAAAATATATGACAAGACTTCAAAATTTGAGGCATCAATCATTTTAAATTTAGACAAAGCACTAAGTAAGATGACCTTCAATTTGTACTCAAAATTGGGGTGGTGTCTAAATGAGTCCACATAGCTTGACACAATCCTAAGAAGAAGGCAGTTGACTAGTGAAATAGACTAGTCAAGCACGCATAAATTTGAGATGGAATTAAAAGACCAACAACCTTCACGCACGAAATCCAACAAGTGATGTTAATTAAAACTAAAATAGAGCAATGCGATACTCCCCCTAAATAAGAGAAATGACACAGACGTGCAGCAACGTATCTCAAACAGTCCAAAACAGAGCTGAAGCGAAGTGTTCCAAGGGCACGTAAAAGACAAGCTTCCCCTAAACAAGAGAATTGATATATGATGTCATCAACCAATCTCATACCAGTCCAAAACAAGAGAAGGTAACCAAAACAACCATCATTGAAGTTGTTGACGACAACAACATCAACTTCAGCTACACAAAAATGACTTACTGAAACCATGAGAGTTTGACAGACAACCAAGTCATGTAAAGTAAAAAGGGTCAAAACCAAGAGGAACTAAATACCTTCAGACCAAAACAATACAATGATATATGATTACCCCTATCACTAGTCAAATGGGATTAGAAGGCAAACTTAAAAAGACTTAGAAATACAACGCAAATTCATGGAATGATCAATTGCAACTCGGCTATTGACAAACTAACAACATGACATGACATGTCCCCCTCAGTTCTAAAATAATCCCCATATCTAGGTTCAATATGTTCGGGCCGTTCGATCGACTTCAATTTAATATATGTTGATCTAGGCATCCCTAGGATCGTATAGGAATTCACGGATCATGAATTGGGGCCCTGGATGTTCCGATTCAATAGCTTAAATTTCGTGTTAAATGATAACAGTCCGATCGTATGATTGCGAGCAATCCCACCGTTAGATCCAGACCAAACTTGCAAAACGTGTATTCTAAACCTTGCGGAACCTATAGGAACTTCTGGATTGGAAATTAGAGGTCGTGGGCCCCGTGGGCCAACTTGACCCAATTTGGAAAGTTTGACCGTCTGGTTGACCAAGCATCTTCCGAGGCTATCCCATCATCCAAAACACGTAGTTGAACTTTAGGAACGTCTTGTTCCTACACATACTTGAAACCCGAGAAACTAGGATTTTAATTTAAAGTTCTCGTTCCAAATGTTTTATATTAATCTCGTACTCGTATTCTGAAATAGGTACTCCAACCACGCGTACGTAGCAGGCGGGACCTTCTCAGGGTCAAGCAGCGTGGTACTACTTGTGAGTGGACATTGTTTTGAAATTATCTTATGCATGCTGCCAGTTGGTGAATATAAATGTGTTTTTCACAGGTTGAGAATTTGGGAATTGTCCAATTTTCAGGGGAGACTTTACCGAGATTTCGGCAGAAAGTCTCGGTCATTAGTAAGTGGGCCCGGCATCGGAATGATCCCGGAACTATTACGGGATTTGTACAGAATTTCGAGAGTCTGGTGCAGGTCGTGTCAGATTCAATTTCCTTGCACATCTTTACCAGGGTTTTTAACTGTGTATAAATCTCTCATGTATCACACTTATCAAACCAATCCAAAATACAAGGTTTACATGATGCATTCAAATTTGTGTCTCCAATGCACACCAATCATTTTACTACATGTAAATAAGCATCAAATATCAATTGCCCCTTGTACGTACAATCGACTAAAATCCAATTTATAAATACTACCACAAACGATACATTACACAAATTTAGTTGCAACAAGCTTGAAACTTCTTTTTGGTGCTGCCTCGTTAAGCTAGGATCAGATGCACTTGATGATCATCAAGATTCTGCTTTCCTATTGGTGATAATTATAAACAACAAGGTACATGAGATGGGTTAAATATTTTACATAAAAAAAAAATATTTGAATTAGTTGGGAAAACAAAGACATTAGCAGGAAACAGTAATTCCCTAAATATTTGAGTTTGCATCACATATGGCGATTGGGATGCCATCTTTTCTGTGACGCCCTGAAACTTTGGTCACATGACAACAGTACTTGCCTCGAGAATCCCGAGAATACAATGCATGATCGCCACATCAACATACTCCTAGTATTGCTGAAGTTCGTTAAACCCTTTTGTTTAGTTAAAATGGGTTGG
Organism: Prunus mume; assembly: GCF_029339155.1. Taxonomy (NCBI): domain Eukaryota; kingdom Viridiplantae; phylum Streptophyta; class Magnoliopsida; order Rosales; family Rosaceae; genus Prunus; species Prunus mume. Next base: position 8,826,216 of record NC_142702.1, read on the forward strand.
ATAAGAATGTTATTGGTAGTATAAATTACAACAAAATATTTACATTACGCCAACCCGAAGTTACGAGTTCGTTATAGTATGATAACCACAAAGATAATTTAGAAGCAAAAGAGAGTTCGAAACTAAGGAGAATATACAAGGATTAGATATCATTAGTTAAGGTATTACCTCTTTAGTAAGAACCGCATGTTAATACCAAGGCCATATAAGAAATTATATAAATATGTGAGTCGTTCGGGGAACAATGAAGTAAGCTCCTCTTCCAAATCCTTTGTCTACAAAAAAAAAAAAATTGATATGTTAAGATGTGTTCTTATATATTTGTATGAAGAAGTTTAGAAAAGTAGTTAGTGTGATGTGCATACCAAACTATTTTGTCGTTGGAAATGAAGGCTAATATTTTTTGAGTAATCAAGCACTCCCAGTGCATTATCCTGATATTTAGCTTTCTCATAAAAGAGCTTAATATCCTTATCACATTTGGACTTTTCAATCGTTGCTTCAATGTCAATGCTCTCGCTTTGGCGGTATTTATCCCTCCAAGCACCCATTTTCTTATTTTGAAGTGTCATGGTGGCATCAATGGGGAAATAATATCTCTCATTAGGCGACATGAGTAGAGGATGATGCCATAAATCATCGAAACCCACACTACAAATAAAATTAAATGATTCCATAAAAAAGTATAGAAATGGAAAGAAAAGAGAGAATTTTTTTATTAAATAGTTCCCTTACTTCCTTTCTTCAACCATGAAATAAAAGTGTGTCAGCTCCACTCTTGTATTTCCCCCCTCTACGCCTGTATTATCATCCCTCTCAAGTATGCTCTTAACCAAAGATATAAATTTGCTCCTCAAATTCTCTGTATTGGATGAATTTGGAATGTCTTTGATATGTACTACTCGATAAGAGTTACGATCGATGCATATGTGATCAAGTGTCAATTCGTCACGACAACTTTCACCTTTTTTCATCAATTCACGAAGCTTCTCAATGACGTCCCTTTGAAAAGGATATAATAAAAATGTTAAGAAATATATGTATACATATATATAGTGGAGCTTCCTGATATATATATATATATATCTCGGAAACATATATAAGAAAAAAAGAAGTTAAACTGTATGAAACTCACCGAATAATATTGCGGTATTTTTCTGCAACATAATTACCATCCCATGGTGAATCCGCACGAGGACTCTCTAGCATCATAGCTAAGGTATAATCGGAATATGACGGTTCTCTAGTAGCAGGCTCAGTTACTACTGCGGTTGTATCATCCTGGTTGCTAGAGACTCCTGAAGTAGAAACTTTTTTGTATTTTTTTAAGAAATCGGGAATATCAACTGTACTTTGGGTGGCATTATTCATTTTCGATGCTTTTGTGTAGATGAACAAAGTAAGAATACCAAGAACTTGACGAGGTTTGAAAACAAGCAACTAAGAAGAACAATCCATCACCCATTTTATAGAACTCCTTGTATGCTCACAAGCTTGCTTTGACCTCTTTCCAAGCACTCTCACATAGTTGTGATGATGGTATTGAGAAAACACGTCTTCCAGTCTAAAAATTTAAATATTTTCTGTATCCTTCCTTGCAAAAGCATGGGGGAATAGAAAAATGAAGAAGAAAGACATTTCAGAGACTGTCAACATAAGGGAAAAAAGCAGATGAAAGAAAGATGGTTCTTTTTTCTTTTATTTTTATTTTTATTTTTTTATTTTTATTTTTTATTTTTTTTAAAGCACTCGTCTAAATTATTTTAAATTAATGTAATTAACAGGATAAAGGGAATTCAAATTTAGGTACAAAGGGATGGTCAAATTACCATAACCAACTAGCTTAACTCACACTATGCAAACAAAATATTTTAATTTTTTTGGTCCAACGAAATCTTTTAGTAAATTCCCAAAAGAATAAGTCAATTAATAAGCAAATAACATACAAGAGACACTTGCACAACGCATCATGGGAACTCCATTAAAGTAATAGGCCGTCGGTACATATATATATACATAGTGGTCAAATAACTAGTATCATAAAGCAACCAATGGAGTTGCTCCTTTCAGTGCGTACTCACCTGAGATGGTTCCAAGTCGTTTGTTGTTTTTAAATCTCCAACCATGCCAACTTGTCATAATCAATCCTAATATGATGGACCTTAATTATGTGGCGTTCAGTTAAGCCGAGTTTTGGTGACAAAACCATATTCAATAGCTATATAATTGGACGCGTACGGAGTACTTTTTTATGAATGATAATGCATCAAAATGGCCAATTAGAAAGGTAATTCATGCAAATTGTTTTAACAAAATTCATTTTCGTTAATTTTAGGGTTAACAAAACTCATTTTCATTAATTTTTCATCCAAAGATTGATGATTTTATATCAAAAAAATTCCTCAAATGACAAAGTTGGCGTTTGAGATTAGATTGCATATACCTCATTGAGGTTACTTTTGTCATTTGCATAAGCTTTTTTCAATGAAATCATCAATTTTTGGATAAACAATCAACGAAAAGTGGTTTTGTGAAAAAAAAATACTGAAAGCTCAAGGTTTGTATAAGTTTTTGAGACCTGATAGGGTTTTGTGAAAACACAAGAAATCTCAGGGGGTATTAGTGTAAATAACTCTTTAAATTTTTCGTTGTCTTCATCATATCAATATATTATAGCGATATTTTGGCTAAATATTGTTGAAGTGTGAGAAATTATTGACGTCGATATTTTCCGATATTATCGTCAATATTACCGACCCTTATACGATATGTGTATGGATATATTCCAAAATATCCTAGACCCCAAAAAATGATAATATCCTCAATATTTCGTCGATATTTTAGTCCTTGATTTTAAACACACTGAAGTGATTAATTACATAGTAGAAAAGAAACACGCTTTGCTAATAAAAATTTCAAAAGTAGCTTACCTGCCAAAAGATGTAATTTGGGTTCACATATGCATTATCATTCACATTGGCATGATAATGCATCAAAATGGCCAATTAGAAAGGTCGTGTCCAGGCAAGTACGTCAAATTAATTAATTACAAAGTAGAAACACACTGAATTGATTAATTATATAGTACAAACACGCTTTGCTAAACATTTCAAAAGTATTACCCGCCAAAAGATGTAATTATCGTTCGGACTCTTCTAGAAGCGAGACTTTGAATCTCAAATAATAGACTATATATACTATACAAAAGTATTCTATATCAAACGTTTCTTCATTCTTCTTTATTAACAACTTTCATTATTTCAAGAAATCAGTGTGAACTCTAATCATGATGAATCCAATTGGAGTTTTTGGGCTTGTTAATGGAGAATTGAGGTTGGCATCAATAGAGAAAGAATAGTTTTTTAACTCAGAAACTCAATGTTTGCATTGCTATGAATAACTAATTTCCTGGAGTTTTTATTTGCACATAGGCTTTTAGGCGTTCAGTGTTTGCATTTCAAATAAGCAAAAGCATGACCATGATGCAATTCTGGAGTGCCTATGCGCAATTAGAATGAATATTAACATACATATAACATGTTTTTTTTAAGAAAATTCTAACAACAAAAAAAACATGTTACATTTTATTTCATACACTTTAAAAGTGCAAATATGACATTAAAGTGAGTTAAGGGTTCAATGAATTGATCCTTGTATACATGAATGGACGATTCATATTGAAGCATGTCCATTTCATCGAATCGTTATTGTTAAATTCCAGTAAATTCCATTTATTGGCTAATTGAATATATATTCACTTAATGAACCGGGTATTTTATTCACAGAACGACGCAATTTTCGTTAGGTAAATTCACATTATTTTGAGTATTAAAAAGGTCACTTTTTTAATTATGAAAACAGAGGATTATTTTATGAAATTTTTTATTACGATAAATATATTAACAATGATGAAGCAAATCACAAAATAATTAATAGAACAAAACAAAGTTAATTGACTTTATTTTGAGTATTAAAAGTCAATTTTTAATACTAATCTAGTAAATTTGATTTCAGGGTTAGCATTGAGATTTTTAGGGCCTTGTGCGAAACTTAAACTGTGACCTTCAGATAATCTTACATGAAAATATTGCAAAAATGTAGTTTACCTTCATATAATCAAATTTATAAGTTCTAATGTTTCAATTTGAGAAAGTTAAATACAAATATGTTCGGTATAAAGACTTGATTTTTTTTTCTTTTAGTACTTGTTAACTATATGAAGACCGTTTTTTTTTTTTTTTTAGTACTTGTTATATATATAGGAAGCTTCATTTGAGGGATCCTTCAAATAAGCTTATTTGAGGGACACCCTTGTAGAGCCCACTCCATATTGTTTCCAAGTGCTGTTTTTGTGGTTGTTCTCCTTATGAGGTATATTAGTTTATATGGTTATTGGTTTTGATTATCAATATCTTTGAGATTTTCGGAATTGGTATGTATATATTGATGGGCTATGGTTTTGGAATTTTAAATATGGTGTATTGAAGTTATTTATCTTTATCTTATGGGATTTTCGGAGGTTGTTATTTTTCCTAAGGATATGAATATAGTATTTTGGATATTATTGAAATCGAATGGGTTTATTCTAGTTTTGGTGTTTTTCTTGATTATGATTTTTATGGTTTTCATAAAGGAATTATGGGTGTTATTTTATTATATATATATATATTTATGTTATTTGGAAATTGGAATTATGGATTGCACCATTACATATACCTTCCCTTGGATACTAATACTTGGATACGAATATTACCCACACGTGCGATGTGTTGCCAGTGTGTGGGAGGATATCGTGCACCCTTGGTGGGGTGTATCATAGGCCCTTGGAGAGGTAGTCTGCGTGTGTTAGACTTGTTGACTTGTTTCAGCCACACGTGGGATGTGTTGCCGGCGTGTGTGTTGCAGAGCAATAGTCCCTTGGTTGGACTGCTCAACCCTAGTCTTGATGTTATCCTATGGTCTAGTCAAACAATCCCCCGGTTGGATTGTTTCCCCAGTACTTAATGATGGTGTGGTGAATGTGTGTGCATGTGTATATGTATATCTATATATGTATACGGGTATATTTGTGGATTTATTTCCAGGTTGAGGTTTCTTGAGCATGTGCATTGAGAGTACTCTACACAAGTATGAACATTTGAAATGAAGTCTAGAATTGAGATTGCATACACTACAAAAAAAAAAAAAAAAAAGGTCTTTTGAGACAAACTTTATTCGATGGCCCCTAAATATCATCAGAAAAGGTCCTTTTTCCAACTAAAAAACCTTGGCCATCGGAAATAGGTCAATATGGTGCAATTTATATCCGACTCTGAATGTACCCTTGGAAAAAGTCTACATGGATGTCAGAAATACATTGTTGTTAGGCGGGAAGCCTTGGCGCCAGTTGTATTACCGACAAAAGGCATGGCCGTCGGAATTGTAATGGTTATTTATGAGGGCTGTTTTGCCCTCGGAAATAGTCACTTATTTCTGAAGGAAAATATGTCTTCTCGGTAATGAGTCTGTTGAGGCCCAAAAAATCCATGGATTGGGCCCGAGCGATTATCAGCCCAATACAATATTCCATAAGGGAAAAGGAAAAAAGGGTCTATCCATGCGAGTTATAATCTACATGCCACGCTAAATAAACAAATTATCATGCTATGATTCGCGACAAAATATGATTAACTCATGCTAAAATTAAAACAATCCTTCCAAGGGCGATAAGGTAAAATATGCCGAGCAACATGCCATGCCGTTATCTAGCACCCAACCACGCTACAAGCCTAGGTGGGCCCAAGCCACTCAAAAAGACCCGGGGCTTGCTTGAGTGGGTTGTGGCATGGATGGCGATAAATCAACCTGAGACCCATTGATGGACCGAGAAATGGAAGGTCTCGGGTTGCTTGGGAGCCTCGAGACTCAAGCCCATTTCTTAGGCCCAAACATGTGGGTAAGCACAAGAGAGAAAAGTAGCCTAATACCCAAGCAAAACAACCCAACCAAAATAAAGCCCAAGCTAAGAAGCCCAATATTTAGTAAAAACACTTTTTGCTTAGGAAATCACTTTAGCCCATATAAAATCCTAAAATAGCCCACAAAAAACCTCAGCTTTTGGAGAAAACAGAGCACACGTGAGGAAAGGATGGCAGACTCCTTAGGCAAAGCTGCTGGAAACCAGTCCCAAGCCAGAGACATCCGAAGAACCAATGAATACCATCCCGCATGCTGTCAGAAGCATCCCTTGGACCAGTATGCATCTTCACTACCTTTCTTTTTGTCGAATTTGGCTAAAACGGAGGAAAGGAAAGAAGAAAGACAGCAAACCAAGAGTAGAAGCTCCCACTGCGCAGCCGCGGGAAAGGAGGATGTTGAGCCCCCAAATCCCCTGAATTCATGAAAATAGACAGAGGCAATCTTTGCCAAGAAGGGGAAGTCAGAGAAGGGGAGGAGAAGGGAAGAAAAGCTTAGCCAAAGTAAGTAAAAGCCATTAGGGTTTCTTGAAAAATGGTGATTTCCGGTAGCTATAAATTGAGCCTTCCCCTACCCAACAAAAACAACCCACAACCTGCAGAGAGCAAGCTTTTCTCTCTATCTTGCAAAACTCAGACTCGTGCACTGTTCATCTTCTTCTCCAATTTGTTTTCTGGCAGCTCTGGAAGAACCCTGCCTTTCTTTTCTCTTTCTCTAGTCAAAATTCCTCATAAAACACCTCATTCCTTACTTAAACACTTTCATTTCTCATAAACCAAGCCTAATCTCTCTCTTAGTGCTAAACCCATGTTGATTTTGCTCCCCATGCCTCATGCCACTCATGCTGAGCTGAAAGACCATCTGTAAGCATGCCAAAACTACCTGCAAGTCACTATTATTCTCGTTGGTGAAGATTATCCAAAATATCTCCTAAGGTTTTGCTGCCCTTTCGAGGTATTTTGGGGCTTAATTTTCGAACCTAAACAAAAAGGGCAATCTCCTCAGTCTGCCTTTTGCAACAAGCCTAGCCCATTTGCTGCTGGAAGGAAAAAGCCCCTACAGAGTCTATATTTCCGAGGGCAATTATGTGCAGTCAGAAATAATTGCATTTTACCGACGACATGTTTTGCTTCAAAAATAGTTGTCGATTTCCGATGAATAATTTTTGTTGTCGAAAGTAAATTTTCATTTCCGATTGCAATTAACCGCTGTTAGAAATAGTTATTATTTGTTATGGTATATAACTTGCATCGGAAAAAGTCGTCGAAAAAGTTAATGCTTAATTTCTAGTGTGAATAAAAATATCGCATAGAGTGTGCATATATGTTATCAAGGGTGGACCCACGTTGAGGTAAGGGTGGTCAATTGACCCCCAGAATCTGGAAAAAGCCATGGAAGGCAAGATGGTTGACCCATGGATTGTTTGGTGGCTGGGTAGGAACACCTATCATTTGCTCCAGTAAATGGAAGAGAAGACCTGTATTTCCACAACATATGAGAAAATACACCACCGTTTTAGCTTTTAGTTTCATACACACGGTGGATTACATTTAACTAGGAACCAGACCCCCACCCCTTTGTTTCTCTTCCCATCTCAAACCAAGTTCCAAAAAGCCACCACATCTCTAATCTCTTTCTCCAATAACTACACATCTTCCCAAGCTTCCAAATTGTAATAACCTCCCTATTCTATAGTGTTATTAATTATATACAACAAAATTTTAAATTGTCTTTTATATCGAAGTGTACAAACACTAGATAGTTTTTAACAATTGTTATTACACTTGATATTCAAAAGGTTTACACCTCAATAATTCATATGGAATTGGGGTAGGAGTGGTACTATGTGAGGATATAATGGGTTAAAAATATGAATTCCTAATGGGTTAGTTAATAGGAATTAGAATACCACCTCCCACCTAAGAATTGAATTCCTCCAAAACCAGGAATACTTGTTTAAAATAATTTGAAGTTCTTTACACTTCCCCATTGGCAATACTTATTTAAAATAATGTACATTTTGATGCCACAAAGATTAAATTTTTTATTTATTCTCCAATAAAATCACCTTAGCTCATGTTTCATCCTTTACACATATTGCATCTCCTTGACTGAAAGCATATAATGCCGAAGAGTTCCACAATCATATAATGATCACAATTATTGAAACTACTTGTATATATTAAGAATCCAAATCAACCATTCATTTGATCAAAATCCGATCAGCTCCTAGGATGCCTTAATGCATAACAATTTTCACGATATATTTCTATTATGATGAAATAGATTGAACTATATTTTTTTAAAAGTAATTCATATGATAAAAGACAATAGATTGAACTATATTTTTTTTAAAAGTAATTCATATGATAAAAGACAATAGATTGAACAATATTTTTTTAATAAGTAATGCATCTAATAAAATATAATAAATTGAACTTTTTTTTTTTTTTTTGAAGTAATTCATATGATAAAAGACAATAGAGCTATCTTTTTAAAAAGTAATCCAATCAGGCTTTTAGATTTTTTTTATTTTACTTTTTTTGCCAAATTTTGATTTTACATTTGCAAAGTCTACAGGTTACAGAATTTTTTGAAAAAAGATAAATTATTGGAAAATTAACTCCTGCTCTAGGGGAATGAAAAAAAAAAAAGCGATAACACAAAATTATCGCGCGCTCATTGTGTTTTGGTTAACCTAGCGCTCTTTCATCTTCACACACTACTGGCAAAAGAAGTTCGACTGTCGGGAGTCTCACTTACTTTCAGGTTATTTTTCAAGCAGGGGAGACCTTAAAAAAAAAAAAAAAAAAAAACAGAGAGCGAAGTCTTCACTATCTACCTTAGGTATTCTTCTTCATAGTTTCTTCTTCTTCTTATGTCTTCATCTTTTTCTTTTTCTTCCAATTTCTTATGTTCTGTTTCTCTCTATTTACAGAGTCATCTGCTTCTTATTTACAAGAATTCGAACTCAAGTTTGTCTATCAATTCTCTCTTTCGTTTGTAACGTTTGAGTAGTTATGTGAAAATTACTATGTGTTAAAATATATCATATGAGTTTTGATATTCAATTGATTGGTTTATGAGATTTGTTTAATAATAGGCTATGTGGGTTTGGGTTTTTTGTTGGGTTATTATGGGAGAAGTGAGGGAAGGCTGAGGACGCAATTAGAGAATATGCAAGATTGCACTACTGCTAGTTGATTATGACATAAAGTTATATGCTTTTTATTGACTTACTCAATTTGAAAAATTACAAGTTAATCTCTTTATCTTTTTTATTTTCTGTCAATTTGGAATTTTCTCTCTGTTTGTTTGTTTTTCCTGAATCTGTTTAAGTGTTGATGGCATCTTTTAGTTAAATATTCTGTTATGTAGTTCTGGCTTGTAAAAGAATGAATGGTATGTATAAAGCTTTGTCATGAAAAAGTAATTAAAGAAACAGAACAAGTTTTGGTAGTGTCTAGTGTTATGTATTATGTATTATGTATATGATAGATGTAGTGTCTAGTGTTATGTATATGATCGATGTATGCACCAAAATTAATAGCGGTGATATTCTTTTAAGATCAAAATCCAAAACTCCAACTAGTACTATTAGCGTTTGTTCGATGCTAAAGTCACAAAATTTGATCACCAAATAAACATGTTTGTAAAGTGTGTCCATATGCATGTCATTGTCATCTCTTCGGCAACATATACTTTCTATTGCAACTTCATGGTCATAAAAAATAAAAAATAAAAAAAAAAGACACAAAAGTAAATAAATTCCATGTCTTTGGATCCTCTGCCATCCGCTTTATATTCTTTGATTCTATTTGTTCTCTAAGCTTAGTTGTTTTCATTTTTTATACCATAAATTTTACTCTTCACTAGTAAAATTAATTGATTGAGAATGTGGAACTTTGGGATTAGGCGTTTGTAACAATAACCATATTACCCAGCCAATGCAATATGCCAATTGTTATTTGTCTTTTACTATAATTTGTTTCTATCTCGTCTCAATCAAATGTAGATAATATGCCAAATGATAAATTATGGATGCGATCAGGGAGGTCAACACATGAATATTTTACTGGAGTTGCCAATTTTATTGATTACACATATAAACATCTAAGTATGATGACATGAAAATTTATTGTCCTTGCATTAAATGTAGTAATCAGGATAGACGGGTTCGTGATGAAGTACACCAACATCTTCTATTTAAGGGTATTAGGCATGATTATACTCGATGGTACTTGCATGGGGAGGATGAGAATAATGATAGTGCTGAAAGTGATAGAAGTAGTAGTAACGGAAATGAAGTGGATAATCTGAAGTCAATTGATGACATGCATGGTTTAATAAAAGAAGTTTTTAAGCAAGAGCCAAATGGAGATGCGGGAAAGTTTTACAAATTGTTAGAAGAGGCGGAAGAGCCATTGTACACGGGTTGTGAGGCATACTCCAACCTGTCTTTTTTTGTTACCTTGATGCATATCAAGTGCAGCAATAATTGGAGCAACAAATCTTTTTAACATGTTGCTGGAAGTGTTGAAAAAAGCATTTCCTTTTTGTAAAAGGTTGCCTACAACCAAGTATGGTGCAAATAAGATTGTTAAAGATCTCGGCCTTCATTATGAGAAGATTGACGCATGTAAGAAAGATTGTGTAGTCTATTATAAGGAGCATGAAAATTTATCTCAATGTCCTACATGTAAGATTTCACGATGGAAGTCACAAGGCTGGGGTGGGAAAGAGAAAGGTAAAAAGGTTCCCTGGAAGGTGTTGCGTTATTTTTCACTAACGCCAAGGCTTCAAAGATTATTTATGTCTTCTAAGATTGCTGCAGATATGAGATGGCATTATGAGGAACGTGTGAAAGACGGTGTGTTAAGGCACCCAACAGATTCTGAAGCTTGGAAATCTCTTGATAGAATACATGAGTCTTTTGGTAATGAGTCGTGCAATGTAGGGCTTGGTTTGGCAACTGATGGACTCAACCCATTTGGCAATATGAGTGTCAAGAATAGCTTATGGCCAATCCTTCTATTCCCATACAACATTCCTCAATGGATGTTGATGAAAGAGCCTTACTTATACGAGGAAAAAAAAGACCCTGGTCAAGATATTGATGTATATATGAGGCCATTGATATATGTGTTGCAAGATTTATGGGAAATTGGCATTGAAACATATGATATATCTAAAGCTAATTACGAACTATCAAATGATGATAAGAAAGCTGTATTTCAATGGTTCATGAACTTAAAAGTTCCAAATGGATACTCGGCAAATATATCTCGGGGTGTCAATGCGACAAAATGCAGTATTTCAGTTATTAAAACTCATGACTGTCATGTGTTTTTAGAGAGATTAATCCTACTTGTGGTGCAAGAGTTATTACCTAGAGATGAATGTGATGCTTTAATAGAGTTTAGTTACTTTTTTAGAGAATTATGTGCCAAAGTATTGAGAACAGAAGATTTAGAATTGCTTGAAAATCAATTGTCATAACTCTTTGCAAGTTGGAGAAAATATTCCCTCCTACCTTTTTCGATATCATGGGAAGTAAATTATGAATATTGTATCTTGTCACTTAGCATGGGAAGCAAATGTCGCTGGCCCAGTACAGTATAGGTGGATGTATCTTGTAGAGAGGTAATGTATGGTGTAGAAGTTATTTTTGTATAGATTGCCTTTGATTTATATTTTCAAAAAAGAAAAGAAAAAAAAAAGCTCTAATGTTTAATACTTGTACAGGTATTTGCACAAGCTAAGAGTTATGTTCGTAATAAGGCTCACCCAGTAGGGTCTATTGGGGAAGGTTACTTGGCAGATGAATGCGTAACATTCTGCTCTCGCTATTTCAGTCGTGTTGAAACTAGATTTTGTCGTATAGAGAGAAACTATGATGGAGGACAACCATCATCTGATGCATCTGAATTATCCATATTTTCAGCATCTGGTAAAGGTTTGGGAAAAGTGAATTAAGGGAGATGAGTATTGAGCTTCACAGTGCTGCCACATATTATGTCTTAACAAATAATTATGATTCTGAGCCTTTTATTCAGTAAGAAATCTTCACACTCATTGAGAGAATATAAGCATACATTAACTTGTTTGTTAACATATGCATTGTTATCTCTTGTGTGCAGAGAACATAAAAATTCTCTAGTCCACTCTAGAGTCCAGGATGTGGATGGGACACATAGGCATCAATTTGCCAATTGGTTTGAAAAGAGAGTAAGAAAATATTTTTTTGTTTGCAATTCTGCTTTAAGTGTTGGGATCATATAAGGGTCATTGAAAATATATATTTTTCTTAAGTTGTAGATTGAACAACTATAAAAGGACGGGAAAGTGAGTAAGGAAATGCTTGCTTTGGCCCATGGTCCTGAAAGGCGAGCCACTTACTATTTTGGTTACAATATAAGCAGGTTTAGGTTCCATACCTTGCATCGTGATGAGAATAAAAAAAACACAAAATAGCAGTGTCATGGTTAAAGGGGAGAATCAAATTGATGATGTTCCTTGGTATGGAACATTAGCATAAATTGTAGAGCTTTGTTATACACAAAAGAAAAGGGTTGTATTGTTCAATTGCAATTGGTATGATACAACCCAAAGATGAAGGGGTTATAAGATTGATCGCTATGGGATTACAAGTGTTAACACAACACGCAACTTACATACTAAGGATCCATTTGTGTTGGCAAGCCAAGCAACACAAGTATTTTACGTCAAAGAAATAAAGAATAAGACATGGAGTATGGTGGTGTAAACAAAGGTTAGAAATGTTTATGAAATGCCTGATGACGAAGGAGAAACATACCACGAAGAAGAGGCTCAAAGGTGTATACACACGACTACTGACCAAAATGAAGATGAAAGTAATGATATTATTAACAGTGGGGATGAGGGTGGGGATAGGGACGAGGATGAGACTAATCATATGGATTTGGAATGAGATATAGTGTGATTCTGTTTATTGCATTATTTGGTGTCGTAAATTTTTTATTTATAAATGGGTAGTATTTTTATTTATGTTTGGAATACAAAACTCTTTGGTTATTTCAGTTGTTATTATATTTGGTGGAGTATTTTTTTTATTACTATTTTGATTGTTTTAAGTCTAATTCTATTATAATAGTATTTCTTTTCTAGTATTGTCTATTTTGCTAATGAACACAAATGGTAGCTATGGCAAGAAAAGGAAGGAGTCGCAATACATCATCAACCAATGAACAGAGAGAGTTACTTAGATCCTCTGCAGTCCAACATGCCTCTGTTGAACCATCTCATGATAATGAAGTACAAGAAACTCAAGAGACATGCTCTGAGACTCAACCTTCAAATACCCAAGGTATAGCTTATATTATTTCAAAACTATAAATAATCTTATGTTATTAATTGTTGTTCTTAATTAGGATTAAGTGCTAGAAAAAAAAAAAAAAAAAAAAAAAGGCAGATGGAAGGCCAAGGGAGGAAAAGGAAAGGGTATGCTGATTGAAATATAAGGGATGGTAAGCATGTACACTACTTATTGTTACTAATAGTTATTCTATTTATTTCTTAGACTTCAGAGATATGCAAACCGCCCAGAGAATGTACCTGATCCTGCAATATGGATTGCAATGGTTGATGAATGGTTAAAGCCTAAGTAGCAGGTAAAAGTTAATTTAAATAAGATGTTTCAACTATTTCATGCATGATTATTAAGTTACCATTCCACGGTGGGTTATTAATTTTTACATCGTTTGCAATAACCATCTATTTGATGGCATCTACTTTGAATTATATTTGCAGGATCAAAGTAAAAGAAACAAATCCAATCTAGAAAAATCAACAATAGCGCATACCACAGGTTCAGTTCCAACGGCGAAATACCAAAAAGATGAGGTAAACAATTGAACATTTATGTAAGGCGTGTATATAAAGGTCTTCAACTATTTTCATTGTTGAAGCTATGATTGTGAAGTTGGTGATTGCACTAGGTATCATGATTAGAGCTTATGTTATTTGTTTTTTAAGGGAACTTGGATAACTAAATTTATTTGTCTTATCATATTCATGTTTTCTTGTTAACAGCTTGATCGAACTGGAATTGAACCTAGTCCAATCGATTGTTTCAAAAAAAATTCATATAAGTAAGGGTAAGAATGGAGAAGGAGAAAATTGGCCAATAGGAAAAAAATTCATATATGATCGAACTTTATGTATGGTTTCAACTTTGCTGTCTAGCTTCATATTTTTCCATTAGCATGATACTATGTCTATATATGAAACATGTGTTTATAATTTCACTACAGGAAAAAATGGAAAACAAAAAGGCTGCTGTTGAACAGGAAAACCTTGATGTCAATGATTGGGATATATATATATATATATATATATAGGGAGGTGATTGCCTCTAGTCATGGTCGTGTTCTTGGCTTAGGCAGTGGCGTCAAAGCTAAAGGTGCATACTACTCCTCAACTAACCAAAACTATAATAAGCGTAGGTGCGTGGAATTGGAAGAAATTCTTGGGCATTTGAAAGAGGAATTGAATGATGTCAAAGGTCAATTGAGCACTTTGCAACAACAAGTTCAAATGCTGATTAACAATAACCCACAAAATTCTGCTCACAGTGCAAGGCAATCACCTAATGCGGTATAGCTTTTGTTATGTATATTACTTTTTTTTGGTCAAGGGTTATGTAAATTACTTCTTAATTGTATTTGTTACTCCCATTTCAAATTCTATCAGGTCTTATTATAATTCTTTATTTTTAATTTTTTTTTTTTTTTGTTATACCAGAACAATGTTGGAAAGCTATTCCGATATCTTAGTGACGATGTCATGGAGGAGCCCAACTAGTTCTTTTATCATCTCCTAAAGACATTTTATTTAGTAATGTCAGACTTGGAAATTATATTCAAATTTTAGAAGTTGGAGACATATATGAGTTGATATGAAATGAATATCGTTCAGTTTTTTTATATTAATGAATGACAAAAACAAATTAATGAAAAAAGTTTCTGATTGGAAATATTATTTATATATTTCATTATGAAAGTATAATATTTATGAGAATAATTATTCTATTTATGACAGGTCTGATTACATTTTTTACTTCGTTGTTCATCATAAAAAAAAACTTTTATGACAATCTATGTTGATCGAAAATATAACTTACGAGTCATTTCCGATAATAGTGATTTCATTTACAACACCATATTCTCATCGTAATTGTCTACTTTTGATGACACGTTTCATTATTTCCAACCTGTCTACACCATTGTAAATAACATTTTTTTACGACCTATGTTCCTCATAAATAGATTCTACGCATTATTTCCAACAAAGAATAATTATTTGTCAATGAAATTTTGCTATTGAAAATGTCTATTTCAGATGAACAAACATTGTCGAAAATAAATTTAGTCCTCGGAAATAGTATTTTAGACAAGATTTTTTGAAGTGATATTAAAAATTATTTGGCATATTGTGTTTTTGCAAAGATATGGTTGCGGGAAAAATGATTTTGGGTTTTGATGATTATATTTTGTATTAACGGGATATTTTTTGTGTGGGTTTGAATATACAGTTTTACAATAAGGATTAAAAGAACAAGTTTACATCGTTTGCTAAAAATTTGAGAAGTATTAATTATATAGTTTTCCTTATCGTATGTTATGACATGAACTTACTGAATTGAATTATTTTCAAGTATCGGATGGTATATATATATAGGTATATAAAGGATTTTATTGCATGACAATATTTTCTAAAACGGAGGGGTTATTTATATTGAATATAAATTATGTTTAAAGCTTTGTTTTCGTCAACTAACATTTTCTGTTTTGCAACCCCCAGTGACAGGTGTCGGGCACACTTGACCAAATTGCCCTTCTAACTAAGACTCATAATTCTTTTGGGGATTGACTTCTACCGAAAAATCGGCAGAGTCTCCCCTGTAAAATGGAAAATTTCCAAAAACTTCCCACTTGTAAACATACAATTAATATTGAAAACCAAATCTCAATCGTTCAGCATGCATCAGATAAATAACTTTGAATGGCCTCAGGCCTCTTTATACCAAATAAATCATTATGCCATCGGAATTTGGTCTCAACTCTTAGAGCAACATGAATACGTTATCAAGTTTTAATATAACTTAACTGAACAAACTTTCAGCACTTGATCTTGTGGTTGAACCTAGTAACTCTAGGTTGCCTACGTACCCTTACTCAAGGATCAAGTCATACATAGTTCTTTCATACTTCCCTAACCAAAACTTCAACTCTAACTAATCCTCTGAAAACGTAAAAGATTTTTTATTTAAGAACAATCTTTCAATCACTCACATATGTGCAAAAATAACCCAGATATGTACGAAAACTAGAAAGTTACTAAAACAACTTTTGGTCACGGAAAACCTTAATATCGCTGTCAACAATTTGAATAAAACATGCTTCTATCTTCCACATATAATAGTAGACTCATCACTTAAGAGAATAGATATGAATTGTAGAAAATCCTTAAAACTTGGAAACCTTCAATCCTTGTCTCATAAAATCAAAAAATAGGTATTAAAACTTTTACCCAAAAATGCCAAGATAAAATCATCAATTTTAGTTTAAACATCATAAAACCAAAATACTCTTCAACTAGGCGTACCTCCATTCATGATCCGTCAATTCCACTAATATTCTGTCAATTCCAATAATATTCTGTCAATTCCAATAGTATTCCGTCAATTCCAAGTATATTGTCTGTTACATCCTCGTAGGCCTCGGAAACACAAAGTCAATCCAAGCCGCATTCCTCGCAAGACTTAGGGGATACTTAGTCAACCTGAGCCGCATTCCTCACGAGACTCAAGAGCCACATAGTCAACCTAAGCTGCATTCCTGGCAGAACTCGGGAAAAACATAGTCAGCCCAAGAATGCACATCCTCGCACCACACGGTTCAGGCGTCCCCGAAACTCGTGGGGCATTGTCATAATGGACAAAACTGTTTCAATGGCAACCAGGGGGTACTCCTGTAGTTGGTTTGAAAACCATATTCCAAAACTTATCATAAAATTTCCCATATTCCACAAATCCATATTTCAAATCTTTTCTCAACTTTCCATAAGTCAGTTCTCAACTATCTTTGAATTTACACCACATACTGTTGAGAACTAGTGTCCATAATTCATCATTCCCAAACCACTGAGTATATATATTAAATATAAACGTATACTTAGATATGTACTTAGATATTTAATTAATTTATTATTCATGTCGAAATCAGATTAACAAACTATTCCCAACTCTTCACAACTAAACACAATATAATATCCTTAGAAATTAAAAGCAATTAAATGGTAACTCATCCAATAATACCTAGTCAGATATTTTAGTAATAATAATAATAATAATAATAAAAAAATAAATGATAACCCCTAGAGATCCCATCACTTCCAATGACGCATAATCTTCGATATCCGAAATAACGTCCAGGTATACCATTTTAGGGGCCTTTTTCTTTTGGTAGCTATAAATGGGCTGGGCTGCCGTAAGGAGCAAACTGATGAAATTATCCCATGTGCCTGAGTTTAGAAATCAAGCCCCAAGAATGCTTCGAAAGGACAGTAGGGCCTTAGGAAACACCTTGGTTACCTTCACCAACAAAAATAACAACAGCTTACATATGAATTCTTAGTGCTTACAGGTAGAATCTTAGCTTGGCATGGGAGCAAAATTGTCATGAGTTTAGCACTGAAGAGAAAACTAAGTGTTCCTAGGGAAAAAATGGGGGTATTAAGGTGGGAGAGAAGGGTTTGCAGAAAGGTTTGGCTGAAAATGAGGGAAAGAGAGAAGGATAGGTGGTTTAAGTGTTTTTCCGGCAGCTTAACAGAGGCTCTGTCAAATGTTAGAATAGTCTGCCAGAATAGGAAAAATGGGGGAGAAGAAGGAATATAACACAAATTTGCTGGGTTTTGCAGGTGAGAGAGGAAGCTTGCTCTCTGGTTGTGGGTTGATTGTTGTTGGGTAGGAGGTGCTTCATTTATAGCCGCTGGAAGCTCCTCCTTCCTAAGAAACCCTAATGGTTTCCATCCAATTTGGCCAAATCTTTCCCTTCATTTCTCCTCTCCTCTCTTGACTTTTCCCATCTTGATGAAATTCGCTCTGCCCATTTGCATAAAATCAAGGATTTTTGGGAGCTCAAGGCCCTTTCCCGCAATTGTTTCAGTGGGAGACTCTCATTCTCAGCTATTTCCCTTTTTCTTTCCTTCCTCCTTCCATGGCTAGATCTGATGAAGGAAAGAAAATGGGCATACATGCTGGTTTGAAGGGTGCCTCTCCTCCTGGCAGGCAGCCTGTGCACTAATATCCCCAGTGTCCTTTGGATGTTTTTGCTTGAAACTTGTTCCTTCCCACGTGCTGGAGCCTCCTAGCAGCTCTGCGCACGTGGACCTCCAGGCTCCATTCGTGGCTATGTTCTCCAGCCAAGTGCTGGGGCTTTTGCTGCTTCTTAGTCTAATTGTATGGGCCTTCTAAGACAGCATGTTAATTCATCAAACAAATGGGCTAACCTTATCAAATGTTGGGCTATTTTGGTTAAATTAATGGGCTATTTTGACTGAGGTAATGGACTATTTTCTCCTTTGTGCTCACCCACATGTTTGGGCCTAAGAAATGGGCTTGAGTTCCAAGGCTCCCAAGAAACTCGGAACCTCAATTTCTTAGCCCATCAATGGGCCTCATGACAACTTATTACCATCCATACCACAATTCACTCAAGCAAGCCCCGGGCATTCGAGTGGCTTAAGCCCACTTAGGCTTGTAGCGTGGTTGGGTGTGCAATAATGATTACCAGCTTGGCATGACATGTCGCTTGGCATGCTTTTAATTATGATGCTTAGCATGGATTTGCAGAGCTAAATGCATTTTATAATCCTAATCTCGATTCCTAGCGTGACAGATTATTTATTCCTAGTGTGACTCGTGCATGGCGGACTTTTGTGTGCTCCAAATTAGGTCTTTTCTCAATAATGTATCGCTTTGGGCCGGGAATCTATTCAGGCCCAACCGTGGATTTTTTAGGCCTCAACAACCATAAAATACTAAAATCAAATTTCAAAATCTAACCATAATCAAAATAATTCACATAACAGTCAAGCCTCATTTCTAGAATCTCTCTTACACTTCTTGAAGGATGAAACTACCTCGGAAGACTCTCGGTCAACCGAATGATCAAACTTCTCAAAATTGGTCAACACGGCCCATTGTGCAAACGACCTCCGATTTTCGATCCGAAAGTTCCTATGGGTTCAACAAGATTTAATAAACATGTCATGCAAGTTTGGTCAACATCGAACGGTCAAACTGCTTGCAACCGCAAGATCGGACAGTTATCATTTATCCTTAACTTTGAATTATTGAATCGACGCATTCGGGACTCTGATTCACAATCCGCCAATTCCTACATAATCCTATAGATGCCGAGATCAACAAATTTTAAATTGGAAATGATCCAATGGTTTGAACATATTGAACCCGAATAACACCCAATATGCGATATCTGATAGAGGGTCAAATGATAACTAAATTCAAATTCGAGCATACCGTTGTGCTCGGGAAAACATGGGGATTATTTTAGAACCCAAAGACCAGCCACCCAAGCGCTGCCACATGCTTCAGCAGCGCATGGGTGTCCAAAGCGATTCCAGAGATCGAAAAATCTCCAAATCGCTGGTCAAGACCTATACCTACTTGACCCGAACAATGAATGGAGCAACTTTTGTTCTGGACCAACCCTAAAAAGTGGCCGGAGATGTCCAGAATCGCGAGCTGAAAATCGGCCAAATTTCAATCACTAAATCGAGTTACAAAATGCAGAAATCAATCCTAAACAACCTAACCATCAGCTAGAACAAATTGAGATGATGAAAAAGCATACCAAAATCCCAAGATTTGGTAGCCGAAATCGCCGGAATGAGCTCCGGAAAATTTACCTAAAACCGAGACTTTTCTCGATTTTCCGCAAGCACAAAGCGGTGGGGCGGTTGGGAAGGGTCGGGTGGAAGAGGAGGAGGTGGCGATCTCAGAGGTACCGGCCTTGTGACCGGTGGTGGTCTGTGGTGGTTAAAAACCAGCCGGTTAAACTCACGGGTGAGGGAGGGGTCGCACGGAGAGAGAGAGAGAGAGAGAGAGAGAGAGAGAGAGAGAGAGAGAGAGAGAGAGAGAGAGAGAGAGAGGACTTTTTGGGGTTTTAAAAACCTTTTTTGAAATAATTACAATTTTGCCACTGGATTTCTTTTGATTGTAACTTTTTCGTTACAACTCTGATTTGAGCTCACTACGTGCCTACGAACTTATCTCGACACGATCTACGCAATAGTACCATTCAATTCCCTAAAATCTTTCCTAAACAAAAAGTCAACTTTAAGCCCATTAAAATATTCTTGGGGTAAAATTGTCTTTTACTTGAATATTTTATTCACTAAATATTAATTTAGGATCGAGTTATTACACTCAAGTTCTACATATCCGAGGTCGAGACCACCATGTCGAGGCATCGCTACGGTCCGCACTGGAGGAATTCCTCATTTATCTTTCTCTACTTTCCTTTTAACCGAGTTGTAAACTTACTCTTTAGTTGCTCTGCTTATTCATTTTGAGCTTGGGTAGAAGGCATGAAGCCCATAGTCTTAATTTTTGTGCGTGCCCTTACCTTGTGTATGATGGAAGTTGGGTTTGTTCTAGCACTTATTTGCAGGTACTATAAATTGGAAAATGTTCTAGTTACAAGGGAGACTGCCGAAATTTCAGCAGAAGTTGAAGTCTTTATCAATTTAAATTAGGGCTAAAGAACGTTTTAGGAAAGTGGGTCCGGCATCAATTAGATGTTGGACGGGAAGCAGAGTTAGTCAAGGATTCCAAGGGGGAAGTTCGGGACGGGTCCTGTCAGACAAAGTCCAAAAAACTTCCAAATCACATCAAAAGGAGATCATATGACATGTAAGAGTTGGCTAAAGATAAGAAAAACCATAACAAATGCAGAGCTCAAAAAACAAGTACCAAAACACATAATGTATCAAATAGAAAACAATCCAAGGCACATTAATCAAATAACCAAAAGCATTAATTTGGTCCAAAATATGACAAAAGTAACAATGTCAAAGCAAATAACCTACAACCTGAGCAACATAAAACCCGAACGACAACTAACTAGTAGATATGACCAGTCAATCATACTAGGCAGGGGTCAAAGCTCCAAAATGTTATAAAGCACAGATAATACTGGCATGGGATAAAAGGATAGCATGATTACGAACCAACATTCACAAAGAGCTTATCATGTGAAACTCGAGGCATGGTACTAAAAACTTGAGTTAGAAAAAACTAGCTTATGCAAAAGCAATGTAAATGCTGCAACATGCAATCGGCTCCATTAAGCTAGGATCATTTTCATGATCAAAGTTCTACGTCTACATCGATCATGAACAAGTTCTTTGGCATTTGGCGCGTGAAGGTTGGGCAGCTGTGTTCATGATCAAAGTTCTGCGTCTACATTGATCTGGGAATAATAAAACAACATGATATCAGATACATACCATAAATTGAAGCATACACCAAAATAGCACTTTGGGATAAACATCTTCGTAGGTATTTTACATCCTATAAAAAACATAAAATCTTTTGTCTATGAGTTTTATAGTAGATTGATTTTTTATCTTTTCATCGCATCGACATCATCACTAGTAGTGGACCTAATTTCATATTTGTTGCAATCTTGCTTAGAAGCTCTACAACCAAAGCCAAAACAATACCATTTCATATGCATATTACAAAGGACCTTGTGCAATTCTTGAATTTTGATCAGAGCTTGCGATTTGTGAATCTTGGTAAGAGATTGAGACTGCAATCAAGATTACGACTGAGATTTCTGTTGCGATTTCCAGAATCCAAATAGTATTTTATGAGTTACGATTTGTGGATTGAGATGTGCGATTTTTTATTTCCGATTCATAATGGAGTGGGAGCTTGGTCTAAATCCAATTAGAGTCTAAGCAATATGATCTGCGAGAATTTAGATGAAAATTTTACTGATCAACTTGGTTGAGAGAGCTTCAAAGAAATGCAAAGCTGACGTCTCAAAGTGACACGAAGACCACGCTTCAACAAAATGGGCTTAAGAAAAATGTGCTTATTTCTTTGTTCCTCTAGCCCCTTGGCACACACGCAAAGAGATACGAAGGCGACTTGATAGAGATCAAACTTTAAAAAAATGGGCTTTATTTCATTTAAAAAATCAAACTATGAATTAATAGTTCACTAACCCTACGTGTGTGCCGGTTGGATTTTGTTGACGCAGAAAAATGGTTCGGCACTTTCCCGCGCAACTTAGTGATTTAGTCTCTTCGGTATCTGATGTCCTCGGTAGGGTGTGCGATCTGTAAGATAGCAAACGCACGGTAAGTCCTAGGGCACCGGTGTGGTACCAGCCGAAGGCTCTCCGATGCTTCAGTAAGTACGGATTTAGTAAGTTGGAACTACAGATCAATAGGCAGTATGCCGTAAGTTCTGATTGATTACCTCCAAGCTGGGATGGTTGTCCTCCTTTATAGGCCTTGGGAGGCGTGCAACTTGTTTAGAATTTCGATGTGGGACTCTGGACATCAATTGTGAGACTGCCACGCGTCCAAGGGGGCGAGGTTGCCCTAATGTTTCGATCGGTAGGTCTTCTACCGAAGGTGGGTGCCGAAGGCACTACATGGCCCTGGTTTAGCCACGTGTTCGACATTCATTGGGTGTTCATTTTGGTATAAACAGATTTTTTACTCAGTTTATGTGTGTGCCCCTTAACTTTTATAGTACTCTTTTTACCTTTTATATTTTATTTAATTAAATTTAAACATATTGTAAGTGTACTAATTTAGCCTTATTTAATAACATATTTTCTATTATGCGGACGTTTGGATGTTATTATCATGCGGATGTTTGGATTTTATTATCGTACGGACACCATGTATTTTCTACTATCCCTCCTTACTTTCTTCCTTGTCTATGATGGTATCTGTACAATAATAACGTGCAGACATTTCGGATGAGAGTTTTTGCCTTTATATTCACTTCTAATAGTTTTTAGATATTCCCTCAAAGATCATCTATGCAAAAGAATCACTTGAATCCGAAACGATTTGACCAATCAATTAGATGATTGTTATTATAGTTTTTTGTTGAAGTACCGTAGTCTATTTTGTTGGTCCCAATTAGATGCCTTAATGATTTTCAATGTGCATGATTTGTTTGAAAGGATGGTCTATGAATAAAGATGTGAAAAATATGGTTTGGAAATTTGTAGGGGGCTCCTAAAGGGTGTGCCTCAAATAAAATTATTTAAGGGATCCCTCAATAGAGGAAGAATGTGTATATATGTTCTTCTTTATATATTACTATTGTTGTAAAGCTCCTTTTAATAGCATTTAAGAAAATTAATATAGAAAGAACTTTGTGTAGTAGTGTACCTTCGCAGCCGTAAGGAGTCCATGCTAATGCCCATGCAATACAAGAACTCATATAAATCTATTAGCCGTGTGGGGAACAATGAAGTAAGCTCTTCTTCCACTTCATGCTTGGTCTGCAAAAGTTTTGATATCAAATTATTAAACATTCTTATATATATATATATATATATATATATATAAATTTACAAAGTAATTTAAGGTGATATGCATACCGAAATTCTTTCATTGTCCTTGTCCGCATTTTTATTAACATTCTCGAGTATGTATCTTGAGTAATCAAACACTCCCAAGGCATTATTCTTATATGCACCTTCCTTTTTGGTTTTTTTCAAAAGAACGGACTTAAAAGCCTTATAGTTAGATTTTCCAATGATTGTGTTGATGTCAATATCATTACTCGCCACATTTTGATACATATTTCTCCATGTAAGTCTTCTCTCATATTGAAGATGCAACCAGGCGTCAAGAGGGAAAAAATATCTCTCATTAGATGATTGGAGCAGAGGATGATACCATAAGTCATTAAAAGTCATCCTTCATGTATACAAGGAAAATTAATCCACAAGCAAATATACTTTTATTTTATATAATAGCAACAATAATAATTATTTGGGTTAATCGTTTTATTAGTCCCTGAACTTAGACCTGATTTGCATTTGAGTACCTCAATTTCCAAAATGGTTCCCGTGGTCCTTTAACTTCACTTTCTTTATGACAAATCGTCTCACCGTCAACTTTGTTAACTTTTTTTGTTAAATGCAGGGGTAAAATGGTATTTTTATGTTAAAACCAAAAAAATGAATTAAAAATTAGATCTTTAAAATAACAATAAAATCAAATCAAATAAAAAACCAACCAAAAAAAATATAAATCAAGTTTGGGGGAGTAAAAATCAGGATAGAAAGGGAGAGTGAGAGTTTAATTTTAATTGTTTCGTTTTTTAAATTTTTATTCATATTTTAATCAATTTTGATACAAAAATACCATTTTGCCCCAGCATTTAACAGAAAGTTAACAAAATTGACGGCAGGACCATTCGTCCTAACGAAACTGAAGTTGACGGACCAAGGGAACAATTTTGGAAATTGAGGTACTCAAATGCAAATCAGGTCTAAGTTCAGGGACTAATAAAACCATTAACCCTAATTATTTTATAATAATAAAAAATAGTAAAAAGTTGTTCAGATGGTTTTCTTACCCACGGTAGTCGATCGTGCCATAGAAGTGCACTAACTCCACTATTGCAGCATTCTCCCCGAGCATTCTTGAAACCAAAGATTTGAATTCTTGTCTATAGCTTGACAATTTAGTTTCAATACAAGGATTCGCAAAATAGGGGATCTTTGCTCGACCATGAATAATGACTATGTCATCATCGTTCAAGTAGCCAGAACGTATATCTTTCAACTCCAATTGAAACAGTTCCTCAATAATATCCCTTTCAAAAAAAGTATAGTTAGGGAATGTTGACGTGAGTTAACCTACTAAATTAAGGAGATTTATTTCCTAAGTTAATTAGGTGATTTACTTCCTTGTTTCATATAGTTAACACATCCTTGTATAATTATGAGATATTCTCCTAATTAATTACTGCATTCCTAATAATATTGAGGTCTTTTGTATAAAACCCCACACCTGCTATACAAGTGGTTAAGTTGGGGACAATATCGATATTGCTAGCAATGGGCTATAGGCCTGTCTCTCTGAAATTTAACAGTGCACTAGTAGAGGAATTCATAAACGATGGAATTTATTAAAATGATGTAAATTAATGTTCTAAAATTTGTATAGGTTCTTATTTGGCTAATGGTTTTACACATGAAATTTACTATTTTAAAACTTCTATTCTCTTGGAATTTTAGAATTGACAACCATTTAGATAGGATTTATTCAAGGGCTTCTTAGATCTAGGTCCAAAATGATTAGTTGTCATTAGGCTAAGTCCTCGTCGTTTTGATTTTAGTTGTAAGTCCTTTAACTTTTATTACTTTTTTTTTGTTTTATCAATTTTACCTTTTTAGGTAAACAAGGAAACACATTGAAAATCCAATTTAATGCATCATTTCATTGTAATTGAATTTTAAATTTTAAATTTTGAATTCTTTCCTTATGAATATTTACCTAATATATGGATAAAATACAATTTAATCAATTAACGTAAAGACCCACATATTATACTAATCCATGAGACAAGTACCCACATGAAATTATGTACCTATGCATCAGGTAGACACCCAAATATTGAAAACACAATATGTTATACTTATCAAGTTGATTAGTGGTGTTTAAGCATAGCAACAAATAAAAAATTTGAGAAAAACAATATAAACAAGAGAACTATTGATGAAGTGTTTATGTACCTAATATATGGGTACTATGAACTCATGTGCTTTATATTAATATATGTATATATATAGGTAAAATTTTCTAATGTACTTGGTTACTAGGTAAATATAAGATTATATAAATGTGAGATTATGTACATAACTTACTAGGTAAATATAGGATTGTACCTCATCAGAAAATATTTAAAAATGAATGTAATCATATATGGCATAAAAGTCAAAGGACTTGTATCAAAGTCCCAAAATCCAAGGATTAAACCCAACTTCTCAAAGAAAATTTGGATATATATCAACTTTTCTATTTATTCAATCCAACTTCCTTTTTTTCCATGTGTAATTTATAAATTTTTATGTTTTTTTTTTAATCTAAATAGGGAATTAATGTATGTCAATATAAAAATTCTGATTTTTGTCTAAATATAAAGTTTATTTCTTACATCCAAACGTATTGTTAATGACATTTACAAAGAAAGAAAAAGTATTAAATTGTTTGCAAACTGACCGAATAATTCTGCGATACTCGTTCACAACACGACCATCCTCCCATCGTGAAGTAACGTCTGATCTTTTTAACATCTCCGCTAACGTGTAATGAGAAGAAGATGTTTTTCTAGCAAGACTTTCAGTGGCTACAACTTTAGCACCATTAGGTAAAGAATCAAGATTGGCAGATGTATCAGAGCTAGACAGCTTCGGGAAGCATTTTAAAAATTCTGGAATATCAACTGTAGATGAAGGAGCTCCTTCAACGAAATCCATGTATGAATCTCTCTTTTCTCTCTTATATGTTGTTGATGAGATAACTCTTAGTTCGTCTGTAAGGCCACTCTGATCTCAAAAGCACACTTTGATACTGTGTTATTCAATCATCAGTAGCAATTCAAAACCATATAGTTGTAAACGAAACGAAAAGATGAGAGAGAGGTGAAGGGAGAATATAACTTTTCTCTTAATATAATAAGAAATGAAAATTCAAAACATGTGTGAGAGAGAGAGAGAGAGAGAGAGAGAGAGAAAGAGGTGAGAGGAGAATCTTACCGAGAAAGAATTACTCACTTGTCGAACGGGAACTGGAACGTGCACTACTGACAAGAAATAAGACGGGATGGAGGGGGTTCTTCCGACGGGTCTTGGACTACTTGGAAATAATTCAGAAATACTTTGTGCAGAAAAAGCAGAAAAGGATTTCTTATTGTAGGTGGGAAACGTGTGGGTCTTATCTCCTTTGACTTGAGTTGCTGGAGGTAGCTTCCTTTGTAAGCACACCCAAGAATAAAAAATCATATTAGACTTGGAATTTATGCCCTGTTTCATGGCATTGTGCTTGGGGTGTTGTTTCACTTGGAATTTGCTATAGGTAAGAGCATCTCCAACGGCACTAACAAATTGAACTCGTCAAATTAAAAATTTGTTGATGAACGTGGTAATTTTAAAACATCTGTTTGTTACTTTAATAATGTATCCTCTAATAGATTTTTCAATTCAATTAATAAAGTGTGTGTAGAAAAAAGGCTTTTTATCACAAAACGTCTCGACGTTTAAACTATCGATTACATCCTTAAAGTTTTTTTGTATCACTCATGATCCCTAACGTTAATATAGGTGCTTTTTTTTTTCCATTGAGAAATTCTATGATTACATTCATAATTCAGCCAAAAAAGTCACTGGCCACAAAAGGGCCATTACAATAACAGAGCGGTCTAATATCAAAATTAAGACAGTATGGCATGTCTCCACTAACGATCAGGTAGGATCGAAGAAACTCTGGCATAGGCATCCCAACTAAGATTGCAAACTTAGAATAATAAAAAAGAGATAAAGCTTGAAAAAACCAAGCCATAACAATACAAATAAAACTCTCACAAAGGAGAGATGAAAAACTTTCACAAAGGAGAGATGAAAAACTCTCACAAAAGGAGAGATGAAAACTACACAGAGAACCCAAAGAGTCTCTGCAACTTATTCCAAACATAAAGAAATTGCAAAAAAGATGGTGGTGGAGATCCGACGCCGAAATGCAGTGAAGATCCGACGCTGAGCCGCAGCCGCCTATAATGGTCGGATGAAAATCATAACAAAACTAAGATAAATAGGGAAAACCCTTTGTCTCTGAAAATGAGGGAAGAGGTGAAAGGAGGAAGAGAAGAGGGGAGAGGGGGGAAGAACAATGGCTTCCTCCCCCTCAAAGTGGAAAAGGCTCTAAGAGTGTTTTTAGGGAGAAAGGGGTGCTCTTAAATAGGTTTAAAAAAATTGTTAAATTTAGGGATATAATCGTCAAATCAATCCAAAATTATAAAATATATATATATATATATATATATATTTCCTTCCTCAATTATAAGCAAATGGGTCTGTGTCTGTGGATTTTTCACATGATAGCTTTTTCCTACTGCTTTATTAGCACCTGAATATTAGTTCATGCATTTATATAGCCATCAAAGTATGAGTTTATATTATCACTTCCTTGGGTTACAGACATCTCCCCAAAAAATGTATCCCGAAGGAAAACTGGCACCCATTGCTGGCGAGCATCATACATGGACTGAAGCCACTCATTATCCCCAATATCATACCTTTGAAGAAGGGACTCCCAACATTACTCAAATTCATCAATTGTCTCTGTCATATTGATGCACCTCTGAAACTCGGCTTCAAATGTGGTGTGAGTGATATATGTCGGACAATTTCTCTGAGCTTCTCTCAACACATTCCATTTACAAAATCGGTGGCGAGTTACAGGGAATACTTGCCCAACAGCTGCCTGAATGATTCTATCCTGGTCTGTTGTGATTGAGACAGGATGGCGGGTAGACATTGCAGCTAGCCAAGTCAACTTAAAAGAGGAGGGAGGTGGTTCTTACCTTGTCAAGATTCAAAGAAGTAAATTGTTGGCCACATATTCCTTCCCGTTTGATAACACGGAGAATTGATGTGTAGTAAAATCCTATTGTCTTACACTTCTCACTGGGTGTTGAATTGAAACGAAAGAAGAAGAAGAAAGAAAGAGAGAAGGGAAGGAAATAAAATATATATATATATATTATAATTTTGGATTTATTGGACGACTATATCCCTGGATTTAATAGTTTTTTTGACAGAGTGACTATTTAAGAGCACCCATATTAACGTTAAGGACTATGAGTGATACAAAAAAACTTTAAGGATGCAATTTGATAGTTTCGTAAACATCAAGTACATTTTGTGATAAAAAGCCTAAAAAAAATGAAAACATGTGAAGAATGTCTATATATTTAATATCTTAAAAGAAAAGGTGCATGTTTTTAGTATTTTCAATGTAGGTTTTGTTCTTCCAAAGTAAAATAAATGTTTTGAAAAACCATAGATATTGAAGAGACTGTTGGAAATGCTCTTAGGGTAAAGGGCATTTACAATCATGCTCCTTCTTTTTCATTTGAAATTTAGTTGCAGGAGTCATAAATACTTTAATTATTTTTTAATTTAGCTTTAGAGTAAAGTGTAGACAAAAACATTCAACATTAATAACTGCGATCTTTGCTTTGTTTTTGTGCGCTATTTGATTCATGGCTCATGATAAGACATTCTTTGTTGCTCGTACGAGGTCTACTTTGTTGGAACCCTATGTTCTTTTATCTGCTTATGACCCACCACCACTTAATGGTACAAATACATGGATGATTGATTCTAGAGCAAGTGATCATATGACTTTTGAATCTAGCATGTTTGCTCACTTGTCTTCTACACTCTGTCATCCCTACATCACTAATGCCAATGGTGTCCCTTCTCTAGTCACCGGTGAAGGATCTCCCTTTCAAATGCCTTGCTTGTCCCTAACCTCAATTCCAATTTATTATATGTTGCCAAATTTCTCCACTCATACAATTGTTATGCTACTTTATATCCTTCCTATTGCCAGTTTCAGGATCTTAAAACTTACGACACAATTGGCATGGTACACGGAGGAGGGTTTGTACTACTTAGCACTACTAGCCGCAGCCTATTCTGATAGCATTAATCATACTGTTCACAGTGCTCGTGTTATCAACAAAGACAAGATTTGGCTCTGGCATCGTCGCCTGGGACATTCGTTGTTTGATTACCTCGAGTATTTGTTTCCATATTTACTTGTCTTCTACACTCTGTCATCCCTACATCACTAATGTCAGCGCTGTCCCTCTCCAGTCATTGGTGAAGGATCTGTTTGTCTTTCCCACACCTTATCTCTCTCTCAAATGCCTTGCTTATTCCTGAACTTAATTCCAATTTATTATCTGTTGCCAAATTTCTTCATGCATACAGTTGTTATGCTACTTTATATCCTTCCTATTGCCAGTTTTAGGATCTTAACACTCAAGAGACAATTGGCATGGTACACAGCAGGGGGGTTGTATTACTTAGCACTACCAACTGGAACCTATTCTGATAGCGTTAATCATACCACCTAGCATCGTCACCTAGGACATTCGTCATTTGGTTACCTCAAGTAATATTTTTTTTCCCATCTTTTCTTCTCCATCATGTGGAGTATGAGTTCAAATGTGAAACTTGTGTCTTGGCTAAAAGTCATTGTGTTGTTTATCCATTGAGTAATCGTACAACTTCTTTGCCCTTTAATTTAATTCATTATGATGTTTGGGGTCCTGCTAAGGTTGCTCTGAACGAAAGAATTGATTTGTCAACTTTATTGATGATTGTACAAAGATGACTTGGGTTTTCTTGATGGCTCACAAAAGGGACATTTCTTCCATTTTGTTTAATTTCCATACTATGATCTTAACTCAATTCATGTGTCAATCAAGGTCTTTTGCTCGGACAATGTCGGTGAATATGTGAATCACACTTTAGCTCAATTTTTCCGGGAACAAAGCATTACGCATCAAACCTCCACTACACTAACAAAATGGGGTGGTTGAACTCAAGAACCATCCATTGATTGAAATGGCTCAGTCCTTGACATGTCGGTTCCACATTATTTATGGGGGGTCATGTCATCCAAACTGCTACCTATTTGGTTAATCGTGTTCCTAGCCATGTTCTTGATTATCGGACTTCTTTTAAGGCATTTACTGACTACTTTGATCCTCCAAGTATCTCTAAACTATCTCCTAAAATATTTGGGTGTGTTACTTATGTTCATGCCAAGTAAATTTGATCCTTCTGAACTTTGGTTTGTGTTCGTGGGATAGTCTACTACTCGAAAGGGATTTAAGTGTTACCATTCTCCAACCCAGAAGATGTATGTGACTATGGATTAACTTCCATGAAAAATCTCATATTTCTTGGCTCTAATGACCCCTTCTCTTTAAGAGGAAAGGGGGAGTAACGAGAAGCTATGTATGTGCAAATTTGATGACATTGATGAGGAATAAATGTCACATCCCGGGATCGGCTCTGCCGTAGCATGATATTGTCCGCTTTGGGCCCCCTTCTCTGCCCTCACAGTTTTGTTTCTGGGAGCTCACGAGCAACTTTCCAGTGGATCACCCATCCTGGGATTGCTCTAGCCCCAACTCACTTAACTTCGGAGTTCCCATGGCTTCGAAGCCATTGAGCTCCCAAAAGGCCTCGTGCTAGATAAAGGCATATAAGACACATCACCCCTTCTCCGTTGGTCAATGTGGGATGTTACAATAAATAACATGAACACCGATGAGGTGATCTTTTACCTTCCAGAACTAGCAAGTCGCTTGGATAATATGACTAGTCATCGGAATGTGGTCCCTCCTACATTCTCTATATCACCAAACCAGTTGGCTTATGGTTGATCCTAATACTTATGTGCAACTCAATTCGGCCGAAGATGTATTACACTCTATACTTCATTCCACTCTGCATTTGACTAAGTTGATTCCGCTCTCCTTCATTTATCAAGACAACAACCATCTCCTATATTAATCACCTTCAAAGTCGATCAAATTTTCTCTGTATTACCCACCAATTTCAAACGAATCTTCACTCTACCGATTATTCAAGCAATCACATCTCAACCCTAAAATCGCAATTACCCACACTTCAAACTCTAAACCACGATTTTTCCCAAATTTCATGTATTTGTAACATCTTAGTGATTTTGTTTAATTTCAGCAAAGGGGAGGGCGAGCTGACGATTTTTCCCTTCAATAATGGAAAAGTAACATAGAAATGGATGAAATCATTAAAAATATAACGATAGACACCTAATTGATTATTTTTAACAAATTCGTATCCTTAATTTACCAAAAAAATCATCGAGTGTGTAAATTAACAATTATGGTTTATTTAGGAGGTAAAGCCACATTTTAGCCAATTAACAACAACAACAAATATGGGTTAACCATTCTTGGACAATTTAATAGAGGTGCGTACTTATATTTTGAGTCTATAGAGTTAGAGGAAAAAATTGTTTGAGTCTGAGCAATATATGAATAGTGTATTTTGGATGGTAAAATTTAGGTTTAGTCCCATTTGGGTTGTTGATGGCCTAACTGAAGCCCCCATTAACCTAGAGAAAACATGGAATCCTGTTGGTGTTCATTTCTACTGTCTTAGGTCGCACGATGGGTTTTCCTCCTTGCATGCTCCAATTTTTCTTTTGCTTTTGCTTTAAATTCTTGGTTTTTGTGTGTGTGTGTGTGTGTGTGTGTGTGTGTGGGAAATAAGCAATAGTATATCATTAATGAGCAAACAAATGTACAAAGCAATTATGTGCTGAATATGGGTAAACTTCTCGAGTGACTAAACACAATAATATATTGAATTGATCTGGAGAGAATCACGCACAACGCAAACAATGACTAAATTCCTGATTTACCAACTAGAAGCACATTTACTTAGACTTACAATACAAATTCGCCGCGCAACAGCAGAAACGGCAAATCCGTATAAGAGCCAAAAGCTAAAAAGAAATAAAAATCCTAAATAGAAAACAAATCACAGCAAACTCCTAAAGAGTTTCTGAAAATTATTAGTCTAAAACAAAACTAAGAAAATCATAATGTCATACCTGCTAAACCCATAGTCCCGCACTAGCTAAACCTGAACCCAAAGCAACCTGACATCTTCCCCTCTTTAGAGCTCCAAACTATGTTGAAAGGAGCCAACTCCTTGTGTATGTGGGCCAAAATACTGTGATTATATCATGGCGACGACATCGTTTCCCAGAGACTGCTTTTACATCAAAATAAACTAACAAGCTTTAGGGAAAAGAGAGGGAAGGAGAAAAAAAGGGATGAAATGAGAGGTGATAAGATAGGGAAGGACGCCGCCAAACCCCAAAAGTTGGTGGCTGCTAAGACTTTTTTCCTTTAGATTTTCTCAAAGAGTGTTTAGGTATTTTTTTTAATACATGTTGCAATTTCATTTCTTGGGTTTATCTATTAGTAAAATTGCCCAACTATTTGGACCTATTAGTAAAACCCAGTTGGCACGCCAATTTTTAAAAATTCAAGACCAAGAAAAACTCAAAAGCATCTCCATTAATTTTTTAAAAAAGTGAGGTTTTATAGTTTTTTTTTCTCTTTTTCCAGGCTCTCCCTCATGTGATGCCGCTCTTCCTTCCTCTCTCCACGCCCACACACACATACACACACACACACACACTCTCTCTCTCTCTCTCTCTCTATCTCATCTCTATATCTCCCCCCTCTCCCTCTTTCTCCTCCCTCTTTCTCCTCACTTTCTCCTTTTCTTTTGTTAATTTCAATTTGGAAATTTAGGGTTTCTGATTTTAATTTCAATTTTTTTAGATCTTAAAAATAGTTTGGAGTTCAATACCAAACAAGTTTTTAAATCTTAAACTCACTATTTGAAAACTCATGTTTTAAAAAAAAAATCATAATTTATGAATTTACTTTTTTTAAGTAGAATGCCGAATATGACCAAAAATGCTAGCAGAATTGGGCAGCAATTTTTTGTGTTTGGGTGGGCTTCGTAATTCCTTGAATCAATTAATTTTGAGTTTGGGATAGCGAAGAGTGCATTAAGCTTAAGGTTAGGATTGAGAAAAATACTAAAATCATTTACAATCATACTCTTTATTATTTAGTTAAAATTTAATTAAAAAAATTATTTTATGAGCTCTCTATAAAATCCCACTCTAAAATTTATGTAAAGAGTTAATTTAGAGAGCTCATTACCCTGTGCTTTAAGGTTAACCAAACTAGAGTTTAGAGTTCCGAGGACTTTAAATTGAATCTGAAGAGCTCACATTTCCACAGTTGAACAAGCTTTTTTTCTTCTTCTTGGTTTGTGAGTCGAAGAAGCTTTGTTTTCTTTCTTGGTTTGTGAGTTTAACAAAAGCTTTGTGCTAAGGAATATGTATGGGACCACCTTCTAACCAAAACAATAAAAGATAAGATTATAAAATAGGTAGTTGTTCTCTAATTTGGGAGAAAAACTTCCCTGACACGGATGCCAAGGTAAGCATTCTAATTAAGTATCCCCCATCAGTAATTTCTTGATAATATCCATGTGAGTTTTATATGGCAGCTTCGTCTAATGGCCGGTATGAATTTTTTTAATTTTGTTTTTGTCCGAATGGTTTTGGCGAACTCGATGAGAACGAGGACTTCTGAGATAATGTTTATATGTAACGAATACGACATGTTCTGTAAATAAATATTACTAAGTAGGAGGTGGCCTCAGGAAATTTGAAATGGACTACATGTGGGGCCCATCCACGTGGGAACTGATCAATAATTCAACGTATTTGCGTGCACCTTTACCTAAAGGCGGGTATTAGGTGTTTTGTCCTTTACTTTTGATTAAAAAAATATTTTATGTCTTTGCTCGGCCTCGGCCCGTTTGTTTTCTTAATGCAAAGTCCTCTTCATCATCGCTGGCAGCAACCTACTCTCTTATTTCTTTATTGGGTAATGGCTACGCGTGTTGAGCACTACTCAAGCAGCCTTTGAAAGCTTCAACTTTGTCTCTTTTTGACCTAATCAACTATCCTGCTCAACTGAAACATTACTCCTAGATCAACAATCACAGCGCAGCCTTAGGATTGCTTCTAACTTGCATTCGAAGTTTGAGAAAAACTTGTGCATTACAGATCGTTAACCAATAACGGTACGTCAAGAAACATGATTTGTTAGAGATATGAAATTTGTGCAATATATTTTTCAATCGCTTTGCTGTTCCATCAAGTTATCTCAAAGTTGCCATATATTTCCTAGCAGTCGACCCGTTCAATCAGTCAACAAGAGAGACGTGTAAATTATTTATTTATTTATTTTCAGGAGACTCAGTTCAAATTCATATAGACGTTTAGTTGTGATCTTTTCCATATCATTTCATCTTTTCTGTGCTCTTGGATTGGATCTCAGGTTCATCATGCATCCTATACTAATAACTCATGCGAGGAACCAAAAGTATCTGTATCAAGGTACAATTTTCTTGTTGATTTCTTTTGTTCACCAAGGCGTTGATCTATTTCATCTGTTCTTGTTGATTGCTTTTAAAAGCTACTGTGAACGGAGGTTTTAATGAATATTTCCATCTTTACGTTTGTTATTCTTAACCTGCATAATAATATATCCCCTTTGATTACTTGCATATTATTCATTTTTCAAGTTACAATATTTGTTATCTCGCACTATGCTCAACTTAAATCACTCAAACTCATCATACAATGCATATTTTTTCAAAAAAATTGTGTCAAAACAATAGATAATTCACTAATTGAACATCTTCTAAAGTTTCATCACAAATTTCCATGTTTTTCTACCACTTTCCGTCATTTTTATTCCATTTTTATCTATATTCATATTTTCTCAATATTTCCACTAATATTTCAGTGTTTTTAGACCACTGATATTTCTAAAACCCTCTATATTTAAATCCTTGGTTAGATCGTATATGCAAGGCTCCATACCTACCAGCTTGCTTACACTTTCCAATTGGTTGGCACACCAAGATGTTTGATCCGCCATTGCAGGAGGGTGGGAAGGAAAAGGGGGAAGCGTAAATCAACCGCCACAATGACTATTGGCGAGGTAAGTTCCAAGTCACCCAATTCGTGTTAAAATGCTCTATATATATATAACACAGTATTTTAGCAGAATCATTCTGTGTTAATTAGTTGCATGTTACAATAATAATACAGTAATTACTTGGGCTTA
Source organism: Prunus mume (assembly GCF_029339155.1). Lineage (NCBI taxonomy): Eukaryota > Viridiplantae > Streptophyta > Magnoliopsida > Rosales > Rosaceae > Prunus > Prunus mume. Next base: position 8,862,085 of record NC_142702.1, read on the forward strand.
ATTTGTAGCTGGTTTGTGAGTATAGAATATACCAATAAATGAGACGTAATAATACTTAACTCAGAAAAAAATAATAATAATAATAAAGCAACGAAATATGAAATTCAACACTGAAAACTAAAAATGATAGAAATTACTATAAAATGAAAGAGCAGTACCCAAATTACAGTAAACCACTCAACTAAATAAAGTCTTAAGCTGATAGATTTCTTAACAGTCTACAGGTCCAAAAGTTGAAGCTCTATTGTATGTGTTTGTGACATTGGATTTAAAGTATGAATTCGGAGAATACAAAATAATATGTTTACCGGATTTGAAGCTCTCTATGTAATTGTAGTATTTATGTCAATGCGCTTATAAAGCATGTAATTGAATAACTCTAGGGGCACTTTTGGGAAGAAGTGCACGAGCGTATTCACTGTTTCCTCTCTTGTCTGCAAAAATTGAATACAAACATGTTTTAGAGAATAGTAATATTGAAAAAATCGAAAAAGCAAATTTAGGCCATGTTAATACCAGAAGTGCATCCTCTATTTCCTCTTGTTTCTGCAATAATTGAATAATAATAAACGTTAAGAGTAGTTTAACATAAATTAAAAAGCACTTTTAGGTCATGTGTATACCGCATTTTCCTTCTCGAGGTCCTCCTGGATATGCTCATTAACATGCTTGAGTACATGTCTGAAAAACACGAGTGCTCCTAGCGCATTTGGCTCATATACGACTCCTGGATAACTGTAAACCTTAGCGAAAGCAAAGGCACCACGAGAAGTTCCAGAAATGATGTCACCAATGATTTCACCAAAGTCAACCTTTTCTCTCCCTATAAGCTTTTTGTAATCCTTTTTCCAACCTTTTCTCTCAATGTTAAGATGTGTATAGAGACGGTATATAACCGCGGCTACTTCGTCAGACGATAATAGTAGGGGATGCCACTGCAGTTGCTTAAAACAGAACCTGCACTTAATGAAAGAGAGTAAGAGATGAGAATATTGGCTTTCCAAGTAATTCACACTACATATTTCGTGTGCCTGATTGAAAGCAGGTTCGTCCTCTTCTTGGGAAAGTGTTTTAGTACGTTAGGTGAACCCAAATAACACTCAATCCTCATAACTACAGAGAACTCCATTTGGGTTTTTATATTGAACATGTTTAAGTTGAACTACGTCTGCATTTCTTTTTAGGTTGTATTATTTCATCTGTGGGTGTGTGAATTTGCCGCCTTAATGCATGACCCTATAGGAATAAAATAAGTTATCAGGAGCTTGCTTACCAAGGTATGCAATATTCCATCATATTGCAAAAATGCTTTAACAACAAGGGACAAGTAGCTTTCCATGTATCAACCAGCAGAAGTGCCAATGTAAGAAATTGTTCACGATAGCTTGGCATGGCTGGGTTGTATCTACATGGGATATCCTTAATCTCAACCTCCAGATTCTCAGCCCCATTGCCAATTACGAAGATATTTTCACAAGTCAAGCGTCCATGTGTGATGCCTTTTGACCCCAAATAAGCAACTTTCCCCTCGAGACTTCTGAAAAGAAAACAGGGTTATTAATAGCATTAAATAAAAGGGGAATGTTATGAACCTTCTCTCTTTTCCTCATGACGTGTCACTTTTCTTACACTTAACACAATGTCATCAATGCATTACGCAATATAATTTTTATTTTTCAAGTTTACCCTTATTAAATATATTGATTTTCTTTTACAACTTTCTTACCACCTTAATAAAAAAAATTAAAAAATTCAAAATGTGAGTTAAATTTTCAATGAGAACGTCATTTTTTATTTATCCAGTGAGAACATATATATATTTTTTCTTTAAGCACAAAAGAAGTTCATGCTATGCTAGGACAGAAATTTATGATCATAGTCTGTATCCTTTGGAAAAACGAAAAGCAGACGCTTTTTTATCTGAAAAAACCTACGCTGTCCTTATTTAATTTTGTAATATGGTGGAAAGAAAGTTATGCTTAAAGATTTTATTAGCAACGTATGTATTCTTCAGAAAAACAAAAAGTAAGCACTTTTTTATATATAAAAAACCTACGTTTTTCCGTATTAATTTTTTAATAAGGTGGAAAGAAAGTTGTTAAAATACTAGCTGCTGTGCAAAAAAAAATCCAACAAATTTAATAAGGGTTAACTTGGTAAACAAAAATTAGCTTGTGTGATGCATTGATGATATTGTTTTAAGAGTAAGGAAAGTGACACGTCATGAGGAAAATGGGGAAGGTCCAAAGGAGAAAGTACTAGAAGGTTGCTAGCATTCCCCTAAATAAAATTTCATATATAATGGAAAAGTTAATGGTAAATGCAACTGACCCAAGAATGTTTTGACCCCCACGCTTGAACTGCTCCTCATCCCATTGATAATAGTTCTTCAAGTACTCTTTTAAGAGACATCGAGCATACAATCGTTGTGCAGGTGCTGGAGCAGCAGTGGTGTTGGTCACTGATGGACTTGCCACATAAGCAGCAGCTGTCTCTGCAGATGAGGATGACCCTTGTTGGGCTGATAAAGGATTGGCACGTGTTGATTTGTTTCTCGACTTCTTCTTTTTTGATGCCAGTTTCTTGTTGGCCATTAATCTGAGGTAAAGGTACGTCGTATCACATTAGTACTAGATATATAATAATTTAATAAGCAAGAAAAAGAAAAACATGCAAACATGCAAACATGTTCAAACAAAACAAGTGGTTGGCTTGAAAACTAAACCGTTCCGTAAGAGTAAATCAAGATCTTCCAGTAGTTGTTTCTACCAAATTTACATCTTTATTAAGTTCTATTTAGGCATGATTAAGCTTTCTTGGAACACCAATTCTTCATGTTTCCATACATATCTAACTATTCATTTTATGTCCATAAATTCCTGAAGAAACCAAACAAACCCCCTTCATAATATGCATCCAAATCATATCTGCATTTAAGAAAATAGAGGAACCCAATCCAAGTGGTACCAAAACCAACAAATCACAGGAAAAAGGCAAGGAAAATATCATATACAGTGGTTCAACTTGATTCAATTCCAATTAATTTGACATGTTACTTGGCAATAAATTTTTATTTGAATGTGCAATCTAGATTTACATCACATATGATGTTGTAAGATGTGCAACAACTATGAGCAAGCCCAATGGGGGCCGTAAATCAGGATGAACCACAATGGGGCACCAAGATGCAGCCACCTATGCAGAAAATCTATCCCCTATAGTCCAATTTTTGTGCTGTAAATAAATATAAGGAGCTGGTTCAGCCCATGAAACCTAACCGAGCCCCACAAAATAAGTTTTGTTTCGTCACTCTCTAGGGAGGGGCAAGGAGAAGTGTAAATTGAACCCGGTTGCTTTCCCTGTAATGGGGGAGAGATGAGAGGTAGTACTAGTATATAGATGAGAGGGAGGTAGATTTAGGGTTTAGGGTGATTTAATAATTGATGGGCTTAATATATTTTGAGGACATTGGGCTCTAAGCTTTTTTAAGGAGATTGGGCTTTGTTGTTTTTTTTCTTTTTTTCTTGGGGTAGAATGTGAAATTCAAACTCTGCAGGCCGTGATATGGTTTTGGGTAGAACTAGAAGCTAGGGGTGGGCATTCAAACCAGAAAACCAGAAAACCGAGCCGAATCGGACCAAAAAAAGGGGAAAAAATTGAATTGACCAAAAACTGGGTTGAGTTGACCAAAAACCGAACCAGATTGGTTCTGACTGGTTCCAGTTTATCTCTAAAAATTGGATCGGGCCAAACCGGACCGGAATCAAATATAAAAATAAAAAAATGAATATATTTTGGTGGCCCAACTACTAATCCCATGATTTTTCTCACTTCCCAAGCCCAACTACCAACATCTAACCTTACCCAAGCCCAACAACCAAAGCCCATCAACCAACAATTAACCCTAAAGCCACTTTTTCTTTCCTTCCTCTCTCCCTCATCTTTACTTCTCTCCGCCGCTTCTCTCTTTTATTTTGTCTCTTTCTTCTTCCATTTCTCTCTTTCTTCTTCTCTCTCTCTCTCTCTCTCTCTCTCTCTCTCTCTCTCTCTCTCTCCTTCCTCTTTCTACCGGCTGTCTTTCAGTTAATCTCTATCTCATGGTTTCACTTGGATCAAATCAAATCTATACCAATTCATGGAGATTGCTGTGGTAAACAAGGAAGAGATCGGGTAAAATCTTTTCAAAATTTATTTTTTATTTTTTGGGGTATGTCTCTGTGAAAGTAACAGTGTAGGCCTTCAAATTTTTCTCTCAAGTTGTGGGTTTTAATCCTTCTCTTGTCATTAGTTAATTTCTTAGAGGTCTATTGAATATATAATTTCTAAACAAATATTATGAATAGCAAGGTGAATTCTCCTCCTAATTCTCCTTGTGTAATATTGTTTTTGATGATCACGATCTCATACTAGTGATGCACTGCAAGGGATTTAATTGGAATTTTAAGCTTTTGATCCTAATGGACTTCTTGCCATCTTGTTCTATTCTTTGCATTATTGCTCTTGAATTTGAGACTCAGGTGGTTTTTCACCAAGAATTCATCAAGGTCAAATCTTATCTCTTCGTTTTTGTTATAAAATCGAATGTTGTAATTTTAATTTTTCACCAAGAATCCTCTTTTTCTACATGCAGGGGCTGGGAGAGGATCTTAACAGAGAAGGTTTGAAGAAGATGCCTCTTCGTGTTGCCAAGGGGAAGGAACAAGGGTAAGATGGAGCATTTTTTGATTTTTGTTTTCACTGCTAGATGGAATAGTTTGCATGTTAAATATGTAATTTTATTTGTAATTTTATTTGATATATGTGTATTTGTTTTGTTATTGGGTTGTAACTTTAAATTTTATGTTTGCTAGATTTTGTTTGGGATGATTGGATGGGAATTGGGCTAATTATGAATTTGTAAGCCCAAAAGTTTTAAAAAATTTCACTTGGGCTTAAATCTCTAAAAATTCAACAACAACAAAAATTGGGCTCAAGAGCCGGTCCAAACTGGAAAATCAAAAACCGAACAGGAAATAAACTGGTCCGGGTTGGTCCGATTCTCTAAGTCATTTAATGAAAAATCGGACCGGATTGAACTGGATGAACAGTGTTGGTTCCTATTTCGAATTTAAAGGAGAATCGGGCTGAACCGGACCGTGCCCACCCCTACTAGAAGCTCCCTATGACTAAACCCTCCAAAGTCCCCTTTCCATCCCATTCAAATGAGTACCCTGTTAGTGCTCCCGCCTTCTTTTTTACGATTTTCGGTCAGGTTGCGACTTTTTTGGTCAATTCTATTTTTTTCGGTTACTTTCCATTCAATTATTCGATTTGTTCGGTTTGATTTTTTTGGCCACCCACTACCTCTACCTACAAAAAAAAGACTCATAGAATAGTACTACATGCGGGCCCCAATATTATATGTGACGCATTCGACAGGTTCCAGGTTCAATTTGTTAACAAAATATTATATTTAGAATAATGGGATTCATCAATTTCACAACCCACTTTCTTTTTTCTTTATTGGGTAAATTCTTCTTCACTTTCTATATTTAGAATAATGTGTTCAATCAGTTACAGTTCTTTTTTTTCTTTGCAGTTTAGCAGCAACTTTTTAGACAAATGCCAGTCAAAGCAGAAAGCAAACTGAAAATCACAACTGAACATAAAGAACCATAATAACAGAAAATTAATTGATTAAGTTACGCACCAGAAATTAAAAAATGAAAATAAAGAGAGAAAGGGTTCAAAAGAAAAGCAATTGATGAGTATCAAGCAATAGTTTGCGGAGATTCACCTCGAGACTGAAATTCACTGTATGAACTGAGAAACGGTTGAGGAACACGAGAAGAGCTGGAGAGATATTAAGACTGCCATGGACCAAATTTATGAACCAAAAAAAAAATTTGTGACAATAAATTCATGACAAACCAATGATGTATAAACACATGGGTGTTGCAGAAATAGAAAGAAGAAATTACTGACCCGAAATTGTATTCTCACAAACACATCAACCCAGAGTAGTGATGGGCTTTGTTATGCAATTAAGTGCTAAACTGAACACCTGGTAGCAAAGTAGAACCAAGATTAAAAAGTTGAACTGAATTCTTTGAGATAACCCAGAACTGAAATCTCAAGAAAAATTCAAATGAAATTAAACAGAAACAGCATAAGTAATCAAAGCAAATGTATCAGAAATAATAAAATAACAGAAACATCTCAGAATTGAGTTATTGGGCTGCCATTCAAATTCATACATAAAAGAAGATAAAGTCAAATTCGTAAATTCACGTCAATGATAGCATTTCTGTTTTTTGTTTTTGTGAATGCAGAGAAAAGGTTGGGAAAAAGAGGAGCACAGTTGTGATGGCGGACGGCTCACAAGTCGAAGAATTAGACGCATTAAGAGACAATGATCACTTGTTTATCTTTTGAACATGAACATGAAAATGATGTATGAATGATCACTAATCAGTTTCAGTCACCTTATTAATGAAATTCTATAGTGTAACTCATGTCAAAGATGAAGATTGGACGAAGAACTTACAGCACCTATACATTCTATGCTCTGTTGTTGAGCATCTCTAAAACGGCATAAGCAGCTTTCTTAACTTGTTCTTTGACTTCCTCTAAGCCACTTTCTTCTCAAGACTCTGCTCTTTGCACTTCTCTATCTCTTCGGTTATTCGGCCAGAGTTCTCATCAATTTCGCTACAAAAGAACAGATCGCCATCAGAACTTTATAATATGCAGAACGATCAAACAGATCATCTACCTCAACCCCCAATTCAATTTAGAAGCCCTAATTCGACAAGCCTAATTTAACAGAAAAAACCCTAAATTTTGAGCAATAAAATTTATATATCCTTGCATTCAGCTCCTAAAACTATAATTTCAGGGTCATGAATCACTTATCCCTCAAATTAAATGGAAATCTCATCATTCACAATTCAAATTTTAACTGGTTTCGAGCTTATAAATACTTGACCAACTAAAAACAGACCAAATTTATATTCAAAAGAGAAGAAGATGTAATTTCACGCTAAAAACATACCAAAACAGAGAGAGAGAAAATGCAACAAGATTATCATAAATTTATATATTGCAGACCCGAAAAAGGGCCGCACCCTAGAAAACCAATCATCTCAAAAGAAAGCAATTATAATGAATGTATTGCCTATTTCATCAGAATTTATTACAAAAAAATTACATCAACAGCAACCAAACCACTTTTAGCATTGTTGAAATAAGCTAATTGGTAGTTTATTACAAGAAGTAACATCACCAATGGAAAACAGAGGAACTAATTTACCCCATCCTTCCCAAGGAAAAAAATAATCTGAGAATGTTAAAAGACCAAGCAGCTGAGATATTTTATAACACAAGGCAAAATAATATCTGCAACATCATGCATCCCCTTAAAATCCTCTATCAAGCATTTCAATTTACCTCACAAACCTCCTACAGCTCAATTAGAACAAAAGCCCCAAATTAACAGTAAACAAACCCTAATTCTATAAATTCAAGTTGAAATACAGAGGAATTGGAGGGAGCAGCCACATTCGTACCTGATATTGATATGAGAAAGGGAGCTAGCTGAGATGGAGCAGCGCCTGTGAAGTGAAGTTTTGGATGAGAGAGAGTTAGCAGAGGAAGAGAAGTTGACATTACTAAATCTGCATCTAGTTCAACACTAATATGAAATCCTCACCTTGTCTCCAAATTAATGGTCCAAATACAAATTAAAAAGTTCAAAACCTGCAGAGACCATAGTCCAAAATTAAAACCTAAAACTTACAATATAAATTAGAAAACTCAAACCTTGAACAATTAAAATTATCTTTTGGCAAAGGGAGAGTGATGCCATAAGGATGCCCATCACTAAACTTTCTGGCTAAGATGGTTTCAGTTTAACAAAATTGAAACCCCAAACTTTCTATTTCAAAGGATGCCCATCACGCTGAAACGATGGAGAGTGAAGGCTGAAACGAGTGAGACGGAGAGTGAAGGCTGAAACGATTGAGAGAGAGAGAGAGAAAGAGATATACGGCAGGGATCGAGCAAAATGGGGGTTAGATTGGGGCTGAGATTTTTGGTATGGGTTTGGTTTTGAAACGAAGCCTGGGAAGGAGATTGAGAGACCATGAGATATAGAGATGAGAGAGACAATTATGGAGAAGAAAGAGAGAGATACCTGAGAGGAGAGGAGTCTTGTTCGTCGCGCTGTCTCGTCGTCACAGGAGGAGGAGAGGAAAGAGAGAGAAGAGAAACCCTAAACCCTAACCTAGAGAAAACATGGAATCCTATTGGTGTTCATTTCTACTGTCTTGTCCCAAAATGTTTTGACCTATCTTTATAACGAAAATTCTTTAGTCCCTCAGCTGTACCGTTACAGCCGGCTATCCAACGGCTGAGTTTGCATGTTAAAAATGGATGGCTGAGATTTAATGACTTAGTGGGTTGTATTCAATTAAGATTTTAATGGATTGTTTTGAAGCTTAAAAATCCAATGATATTCATTTATGATTTGTAAGTAATCAATAAAAATCTGGTGGTATTCAATTATGATTTTTAAATCATAAATACAAGTGTGGTGATATTCAATTAGGACTTTTAAAAGATAAGACAAAGTACCGTGGTATTCAAAAACTTACCAATTTTAAAGTATTTCATTAAAGGGAATGTATTCAATTGAAATTTTAATAGATTGTAATTACATGATTTTAATGTAATGGATTTCAGTCGGATTTGTAATTATATGATTTTACTTAGGATTTTAATAGATTGCAATTATATTATTTTAATTCACTTAGGATTTTACTTATGATTTTAATAGATTGCAATTACATGATTTTACTTATATTTCAATACAAGCTTGAACTCTATCACCCATCATCATTCACCTAAATACATAATCTAAAGGAATATACCCAATTTTTAGGATACATATACCCAATTTTCAAAGATGGAGGCATAGTAACCATCAAAGGTTAGTCCAGGGAGAGTACACCGACATCAACAATGTAACTCCCAACGTAGCCACACATGGCCAGAATGAATACGTTAAAGATACCGAGAGCCTAAACATAACATGCAAGAACACCACTCACCTAAGCACTCAACTACAAATGCAAAACTACCATTAACTCTCACAAGCAAAATACAAGGAGAGAATCGTATGCAACACACTCAAACGAGTTGAAGCAAATAATACAACATAAAACTAATTCTTCCTTTCTGTAATCAAAAGTAATTCCTCTTTGCCATAATAATATTACATACTAATCATGTGCGCATTATCTAACTAAGGAGGTTTCAACCATACAAGCTTATCGAATTCACGCATGCGACTTACAAACCTTCTAACTCACTCTCAAACTTGCACCTACTACATAATACTACCCCAACTGAGATAGTTGCCTTTGGCCTTTGATTAGCCTCCCTCGTGACTCTTCTGCCTCTGCTGGAGCTAGCTTCTGTCTTGCTTCTCTTCTGCTCGCCAATTTCAGTTGACCATGTTAACTTGTGGTTGGGGAAAGGGATCTGTTGTAACTAATGGAGGTTTCTCTACCAGTTTTAGCCTTCCTATTGTTATTCCTTCTTGTATGACATCCTTGAAAATAACACAACTATTGGTGGAATAATTCCAAGAGTTGTGCCACTTACAATACTGTCTGCCCTTAAGTTCTTCTGGCTTGGGCAACTTGTGGGGTGTCTCTATTGCCTTCTGTAGTAGCATATCATCAAACAAAGCATCAACCTTTGTTTAGATAAAAGGAATAGACCTTGTTCTGTGTTGGTTTGTTTGGAACAAACCCTCCTGTGAATGGTGGCGGCTTCTGATCCTTTGGTGGTTTTGTAAGAGCCTTGCAGCTGATGGGATGTTTCAATTTTGCCATTTCTGCCACTGCAATTTCTCTTTCCTCCGAGCCTTCTGTGTCTTCCTCTGATTCCACCTCAACTAGATGGATTGAAGAGGAAGGGGTTTTGTAGTATATGCCCTTGGAAGAGTTTCTCTTCTGTTGTTCTTCCTTAAGCAACTCCTCATACTTAGATGCTTTATCTGCCAGTTCTGCTAGATCTCCAAACAGCATCCCATCAAATCTTTTTCTCAGAGAGATTTTAAGGGCGATTTGAGCCATCTGGATAAAGTGCCTCTCTTCCATAAGGATTCTGCACTTCATTTTGAGCTTTCTAAACCAGGTTATGAAGTCTTGAGCATGTTCATCTTTACTCTGTTTGAGGGCAGCAAGATCACTGATAGTGACTTCTGGCTGGATCTGAAATAGTAGTCATGGAAAACATTTTCCATTTGCTCCCAGGTTTGAACAGAGTTAGCTGGTAGACTGATGTACAAGGTGAAGGCTTGTCCAGAGAGAGAATTTTCAAAAAGTCTTAGCTTTAACAGAGGGTTATTTTCTATGGTTATGCACTGGATAGAAAATTTGCCTATATGCTCGACTGATGAAGCATGGGGATCTTCTCCGTTGAACAAGGTGAAGTTTGGCACCATGAAACCCTGGGATAGAGGTATTTGATCAATATAAGCTGGATATGGCTTTCTGTAAGTGGGCCTTTCTCCTCCTCCAGCTTCAGGCTCCATCATCTCCCTGATCATTCTCTCTAGTGCCCCTATGTCATTTAAAGCATTGACAGGGTGTAGATTTCGTCCCTATTCTGGCTGGATGTGTTGAATCCCGTGCTCCATTCTGTATGGCCTGGGCAGAACTTCCTCCCTGTATTATTCTTCTTCTTCAAAATCCAGATGGTTTCTCCAATTTGCTCCTGGTCTATTCCTGTCATTGTTGGCAAAGGGGTTAATCCCCCTCTGCCTCTTCGCCTCTTACCGTGAAGGGAATGGATTGGGATATATCTTTCTCGGTCTGTAAGGCAACACAACCGGTGCCTCGGGCAAAAGTGCTAGAGGTCGATCACGTTGGGGCCACGGTTGTGGAATAGGTGGAGGTTCTGGCTGATTTTGAGGAACTGAACTGCAGGGCCTTTTGGCTGATTGACCCTCATGCTCTTGGTCGAAGGGCTCTCGCCTTTATCCACTCGGATCTCTCCATGCCCTTATACTCCATTATCGTGCAATGAGAGGATTCTCTTGGTATGGCTAAGCCAATCTTGGTGGAGGGCCACAAGAGAGGTCTAGCCTTGGACTACAACATCTGGGTTTGGAATTCGCCATGGCGCCTCTCGGTCCTTCCTGAATTGTCATTAACTTGCCATTACATCATGGCTGTCATGTTGTTCGAGTATCCTAGCTCTTTTGTGTAGCCTCCTGTCTGAACACACTTCTGTATCTAATTCAACCTCCTGAGCGGTCTTGGAACGCGTCGCTTTCGGTGCTACCATGAGCCGAGTGTCCGCATCACTTTCTTCCGACTCCAATCCTTCTCGGAGAACTACCGATTTCTTTCCATGGCGTGGCGTGGGTTCGCTAGAGCTACCAATATTTATATACTTCAGAAAATTTCTGTTGAAGTATGTATACTGAGAAGTCCCACTGGGCGTGCCAAATTGTTCACCTGTTTTGTTTTTATTCCTGTGATGGAAGGCAAAGTTCCTCATTGCCTTGAAAACCGTTGACTGGTCAACAAGCCAACTTTCTTTGGTGTGAGAGCGTGCCACCGCTAGCAGTAAAAATCCTAGCAGACTTCTTTGAAACAGATAACTAGCCCCCTAAGTTACCAATTTCTAAACAAGCGATTGTGAATTTGGGTGAGGAATATCTCCTAAGTAAGTTCTTTTCCTGCCTCAGACTTGTGAGGACTTCATAATTTATCACAGTATAAAATTGGTAGTTCTGGCCAGAATAGATGATAATAAAGTGGACTGTTTTAGGTAGAACGCCTTCTCTGAATTAAAAGGGAAAAATCAACTCTAGAAAGACAAAAGACGCATTGAATTCCATTTATGTCGGATAGAAATTTCTTATCCGGCTGGACTAAGTATATTTATCGGATGTTAACAACTTCAATGCTTAGCTTTAGCTGTAAATCGTTACCAAAGTTCAATTTTGGCAGAGCTTTAATCTACTTCAAACCTTGGGAGGCTTTTGAGCAGGCAGAATCGCGGCTTCTTTAGTCCTGAAGGGGCAGAAGTGGCTGGACTTGAGGACTTAATAAGCTTATTTGTTGAGGTTTTCATACTTTGATCATGCCAAACCTCAATTTAGTTTCTTCGAAGCCCAAGCTTGAGATAGGTTCTGGGCTGGGCTTTTGTTGGATTTTGGACCTTTTATTCCTGTTTATTTTCAGAGTCTAGACTTCTCGGGCCCAATGTTTTTGTCCTTGTTATTCTGGGCTCTGTAGCGTTGGGCTAGGTGAGCAAGATTTTGACCCAAACACAAAGTAGTGATGATAATGGTGTTGACATTATTGCACCGAGGAAAGAAGATGTTATGGGGAAAGAGTTTAAAATTATAGAATTAGCGGAAGAATATTATATGAGTAAAGACAAATTGGTTCGTAATTCGGAAGGGAAAGTATGTAGGAGACGATGGTGTTGTTCTAAAGAAGGTTTGAGAAATGAGAAGTTTAATGATCGATCGGATATGATTCGACAACCAAAGCCAATTACAAGAGAGAATTGTCCTGCCCATTTTTGGGTGGGTTATGAGAAGAAACGTGATATTTACATCGTTACGAATTTTGAACCACATCACAATCATCAACTAGTTACTCCACTTGAATAATCATATCTCCGATGTAACCACGTGGTTCGAAATTCCAATTTAGCACAAGCAGTGGGAATGCGAAGAGCATTAGTTAGAACATGTCATACATATGAGTATATGTTCAACCAATGTGGCGGGTATTTAAATGTTGGTTTTCAAATAAAGGATTTGTATAATAATTTGGATGCATCACACAGGGAAATTTTGCTCGACAGTGACACAGAAGCCGCAGTCTCTTACTTGAAAGCGAAAGGAGCAATGGATCCAGAATTCTTTTGTAAGTTAAGTGTTGATGAGGAAAATAGGCTTGGTAATTTGTTTTGGAGGGACTCCACTTCACTTTTGGATTACATTGCCTATGGCGACGTCCTCATATTCGACAGCATGTACAAAACAAATGTTTATGACAAGCCCCTAGTGCTGTTTGTCAGTTTGAACAACTACCGTTCTACTGTAATGTTTGGTTGCACATTATTGCAGGACGAGACATTTGAAACTTACAAGTGGTTATTGGAAACATTCATGGCATCCATGAAAGATAAGAATCCAATATCAATATTGACGGATGGCGATGAGATGATGCGTAAAGCCATTGATTATGTGTTTCCCATGTCTAACCATCGGTTGTGCTCATGGCATGTGTCAAGGAATGCACAGAATAACTTGAAGGATGATGAATTGCTAAGAAATTTTCAAGCATGTATTTGGGAACCATTTGCATTGGACGAGTTTGAGAAGAAATGGGAGGTTTTAAGGGAAAGAGTGAGTACTTCAAAGAAAAAAAGAATGGTTGGAAATGATGTATGCAAAAAGAGACTCATGGGCTGAATCGTGTCTTAGAGGAAAGTTTTTCAGTGGTATGTGCACCACTCAACGCGTGGAGTCCATGAACAAGTATGTGAAAGATTACTTGAAGAAAGGCGTGAAGTTGTTTGAATGTATTCCAGCAATTGATAGGGCTATGTTATGTCTTAGGAATACCACGGCGAAGGATGGTTTCAACGCAAAGTACTCAACACCAGTCCTTAAAACCGCATTGACAAAACTCGAGCAACAAGCTTCTCTGATTTACACGCATAGGTGCTTTGTATTGGTACGTCATGAGATCAAATCTTGTTCAATACTCACTCATGATAATGTGATGCATAATTTTGGAGGTTATGTATACGTATTGTCAAAATATGGTGAACTGCATAATAATTGGACTTGTGTTTACCACGGTGGGGAAAATATGCGGATAGAGTGTGGATGCTGGAAATATGAAAATGAAGGGATCCCGTGTGGCCACCTGTTTTATGTAATGAAGTGCGAGCACTTTATGGAAATTCCTCCAGCGCTCATAATGAAGAGATGGACAAAGAGTGCCCAAAGTGATACATGTAAGGAATTTATCGGCGAAGTCGAAGGCACTACCAAAGAAGTTGTAGAAATGGCGAGGTATGGAAGTTTAAGTGCTATGTCAAACAAAGTATGTTTTTATGCATCGAAGAGTGAAGATGGTTATGCCATGTTGATGAATGAGTTTAGTAGATGGGAGGGAATTTGTGAAGGCTTACGGCAAAAGGAAGAAAAGACAAGTCTAAAATTGGGTAGTGCTGGGCAATGTCCTCCAAATATTGTGGAAGATCCAAAGATCGTTAGGACAAAAGGCACTCAAGCAAGCCAAGGTGGAACATGGAAGCGTCGACAATGTCATTTGTGTCACGGATATGGACATACAAAGTGTAATTGCTCTCAAAGAAACTTGCATCCAAGTAGAAATGCAGGTGTGAATATCCCTTCAGGTAGTGAAAGCTATCAGTATAGTTCGGAGGAAGGGCCGTCCCCAGACATTAGCTACAGTTATCCTAGTCAAACGGTTTCTCAATGCAGAGGCAACTATGTGGTTGATTTGTCTGGTTCTGATAATTTTTCTACTACAGACCCAACCGGTTCTATCCCCAACAGTGATGATGGTTTCTCATTCGACAATGGTGAACCTATTTCCCTATGTACTGGTTCAACCCAAAACAATTGTAGTTTTGGAACTTGGTTTACATGTAACAATTAACATTAAATGTAGATTTAGTGATGGACAAGATGCTTTCATATGATTGATATATTATTGTTTTATGTATATATTGTTGAGAAACGATTTTATGACTTGTATGGGGTGCTTGGATGGAAGTTTTATGTAGGCGGAGGTGATCCGAAATACATTGCATTAGAAAGGGTAAGGGGCAATTATTTGAACATATTAGAATCGGTAAAGACCAATTATCTGAAAATACTTGGTATTAGAAATTTGTTGGCCCGAAAGTGCAAATTACATTCCAAAATATAGCCAATTTCGTAAACCATAATTGGTTAATCCTATTTTTTAATCATATCATAGGGTCATAATGAAATTGTTACTTGCTTTTGTTGTTCTTTGCTAT
The DNA here is from genome assembly GCF_029339155.1 of Prunus mume. NCBI lineage: Eukaryota > Viridiplantae > Streptophyta > Magnoliopsida > Rosales > Rosaceae > Prunus > Prunus mume. The sequence goes on from NC_142702.1 coordinate 8,877,163, forward strand.
ATACATTCATTAGGTTCGCGTTTACGGTCTGAATAGGTTTGTCTACAGCTGGTCGGCATTTGCATTGCAAACATGTAATTGCATGACGGTGATGCAATGCAAGAGTGACTGTGCGCAAACCCCTAATAAGGAAAAATGGATCATATTTTATTGTACGGGCAGAATTATACATATTTTTTATAACTATAAATCGAAGGGTGAAATGAACCGAAATATAGAGCCTGAGAAACGGTAAGGGGCAATAATCTGAACATATTATTTTACAAAACGACCAATTATCGAAATTACCTAGTAATAGACATTGTCATGTACCACAAATCACATTCCAAAAGATCCCGAATTTCTTAAAACAAAATGTGATTAACCCTAATATTGAATAATAGACATAGGGTCATAATAAACTATTTACTCGCTTTTCTTTGTTTTTTCGTTATACATTAATTTGGTTTGCGTTTTTAAGCTATGTTTAGTTTGCACACAGCCGGTCGGCATTTGCATTCGAAACATGCAATTGCATGACAGTGATGCAATGCAAGAGTGACTGTGCGCAAATCCTTAATAATGAAAAATGGATCATATTTTATTGTACATGCATAATTAGATCTTTTTTGTTTTTACTATAAATCGAAGGACGAAATGAACTAAAATATAGAGCATGAGAAACGGTAAGGGGCAATAATCCTTTAATTTTTAATTTCAAAACGACCAATTACACGAAATTACCTAGTAATAGAAAGTGTCATGTGGTGCGAATCACATTCCAAAATATCCCGAATTTCGTAAACAAAAATGTGATTAACCCTCATATTGAATAATAGACATAGGGTCATAATAAAATTTGGAACTTGCTTTTCTTTGTCTTTGCGCTATACATTAATTAGGTTTGCATTTTTAAGCTATGTTTAGTTTGCACATAGCCGGTCGGCATTTGCATTGCAAACATGCAAATGCACGACGGTGATGCAATGGGAGAGTGACTGTGCGCAAACCCCTAAAAAGGAAAAATGGATCATATTTTTTTATACATGCATAATTAGACCTATTTTTTGTACTATCAATTGAAGGGCACTGTTATCTGATATAGAGCATGAGAAACGGTAAGGGCAATAAACTGAACATATTATATTACAAAACGGACCAATGATCCTAAAAATTTAATCGTATCCATAATTTACTTGGTTTTCTTTCTCTTTGGGGTACGTGAATGAACACTTTTCTCAGCTTTGCGTTTTTGGTTTGTGGAGTGTTGTTTTGCATCTGGATTACCCTTAGTTGCGGCCCCGTCCTCATCCTCATCCTCATCCTCATCCTCATCCCCAACCTCTTTCTCTTCGATCCAAGCTTCGTCTTCATTTTCCTCTTCCTCTTCTTCCTTTTCTTCTTCCTCTTCCTCATCTTCTTCATGCTTTTCTAGTACCACAATTTTGGTTTTTCCTTTTCTACCTATGTCATGTTTAAATTTTGTGTGAAACTCTTACATACAGGGAAACATTGACAGATATAAATAATCAATTTTGTTGTGCACACGAGTGATGATGGTTTGCATTGCAAATGTATTATTTAAAATTGCAAAATTGAACATCATATAAATCGAACTTTACAATGGAGGTAACAAACTTACATGTTCTGCATCATCAGTTAAGACGTCTTCACCAATACCCGAACTTGCAATGGTTGTCCCCGTGGTATTCTTCAATATCTCCTATTACAATATAACATCGTTCATGTTCATTCATGGTATGTTATTTCAATATAACATCGGTGATGTTTGTTAATTTTATGAAATCACTATGAAATGAAGCTGAACTGACTCACAATCTCTTGCCGTAGGCGCCTGATCTATATGCTTGCTTCCAATGAAGTTGAAAATAGTAGGGCATTCAACCCAGCATTCAGCTCCAAAATCTTGGTTGCAGCTTCAGCAGTTACCTACATTCAGGCACATGCAATTACAACAATCACCACATGAAGCCATCAATTATGAATAAATTATGCAATGGAAACTATTTACATGCATTACACTATCAGGTAATGGTAGATCAGGGCTATCTTGCCCACAGGGTATCCGCACAAGTTTACTTCCATTTTCGACGGCCCACCGTGGTATTCGCACTGACCATGGCTGAGGAGAGATGTTTCCTACCCTTATATTGGCCCCTTTGGGAGTTCTATGTTGTCCCTCCCGTGGAATTGAGGTATCATGTTAGATTTTTGAAAAATTATATCAATTTAATGTAGGAAGTGTAAGTACATAACACATGTTCAGTGTAGAACGTACCGCTTCACGTAAGTCCTCATAGTAGCGGTACCTTATGTACTCATTTCCGTACTGGGCATAGTCGGATGAATTTACAAGCCATTCTGAAGCTGGGTACCCATTAGCAGCTCTAGTTGCCTGCTCTGCAACATTTGTCGCCATCTCATCAACTGCATCCTCATCAACATCATCCTCCTTGGCTACTGTCTCGTCAGCCACCTACTCTTCAGCTGCCTCTATGTCTACATCATTGCATGTTAGGGCAGAACGTCTCGATGTCTTCATCTTCAATGGAATAACAAGGAGCGGCCCCACTTTTGTAGTCCAAGTAACCCAGCTTGTATGTGTCAATAACGGCCTCAAACTTAGATTGCTCAACAGCTTTATGATAGGCTTCAAACTTGGCTAGAAGCTTGTTATAGTTTCAAATCATGTTAGCATTCTTGCACTTGAGATGGAAGAAGGCTTCCTTGAGTCTATGTAGGGCAACGACAGAAGAGTTGGGTTCACTTTCTTTTTTAGCAAGGGAACTCTTCAGCACAGATATGCTCTCCTTCATTTCTGACACCTCATTTCATAGAGGATCTTCTCGACTGAGAGCTTGCCAGTCAGACAAACTTACCTGGATAAGACTTGAAAGAAGAAGTCTTCAAATCTTACCTGGATAATCATATAAAAGAAATTATTCACATTAGGATATTGACAATCGGATTCGATGATCAAATAATGTGAATAAGGAGTATTGACGTAAGAGAAAGATTCAATTGCATGGTCATTCCAATTTGAATAGGTTCTTTTACAACGTCTCATTTAGCTCAGATAACTGTGACTTGCTGCTAGGCGACAACCTTGCTTAGGAAGAATTCATTTATACATTGGATGTGCAAGGATAGGCTCAAACATGGACCAACATTCTATTATGATGAGGTTCATGATTGTATCACTATACTTTGCAAGAATGGTGGGCTAATACTTAACTAGTACAATGGTGCCTCATGATAATATTCGGGGGTATACATTTGCTAAAGGCCAAATTATATGGGAACTCACATCATGATGTGAATGAATAGACGGACTCTTTCTTTATTATTTATGTTATCCCTAGATCCTATTATGGTGCGGTGATCCAAATAATAAGGAGCCTCCATCTCGCTAAGAGACATCTTACAGAAGTTTCTCGTATTCCATTTTTTAGGGATTATGGAAATCGTTTAAAGTAGTGGGAGGAGCCTCAATCCATGGCCTTAACCAAAACAATCTAATTTTATTTATGTTATGTTTGTAGATAAATCTGTAGAACCTCATTCATAACACATTACACAAAGCAAGCCTCAAATGAACCATATAATGTCAAAAGGGATTAGCTTCCATAAAGATGTTAAAAGGAAGAAGAGATGTAATGTACATCTTTTATGCACAAGGAATAAACTTATGAAGAGAGCAATTTTGTCCTTAAGTCAGTAATGGCGGTTGAAACTTCCACCTGGATAATGGATTCAAGAGCTAGCAGACACGTTTGCAATACATTGCAAGGTCTAGCATATTATAGGAAGTTGTCAAACTGAAAAATAGTGTTGTGTGTCAGTAATGGTACCCAAATATCTGCAAAAGTAGTAGGAACTTTCCACCTTAAGCTACCACATGGGGAGACACTTGAACTTAAAGAATGTCTTTGTCTTCCAAGTTGTGTAAAGAATCTAGAATCTGTTTCAGCATTGCTGAATGAAGATTACACTGTCACATTCAATAGAATGGGATGCTCTTTACAACAAGGCAATCAAATCATATGTAAATGCACTATAATCAATGGTCTCTACCAAATTCAAATTGTGGAAAATAGCAACTACTTGATTGAGATGCCAAGACCTCAGAGGCCCAGAGAAGAACTCAATTCAACTCAATTTTGGCACAAGATAGGATCCAAGGAATGGTCAAACAGGGATACCTTGAATCTTTGGGTTCAGTCCCTATGCCCACCTGCGAATCCTATCTTCAAGGAAAAATGTCAAACTTACCTTTTTCAGGAAAATGGGAAAGAGTCACTGAGCTTCTTGAATTAATCCACACTAATGTATGTGGGCCATTGTCCACTACATCCAGGGTGGCTTTTCTTACTTCATTACGTTCACCGATGATTACTCTCGGTTGGGCTATGTTACCTAATAAAGTACAAGTTCGAGGCGTTTGAAAAGTTTAACGAATTCAAGAACGAAGTTGAAAAGCAAACAGGAAAGAGTATCAAGATTCTAAGATCAGATCGAGGAGGAGAATACTTGAGTACTAAGTTTCTTGAATATCTCAAGAAACATGGCATCCTATTTCAGTGGACTTCACCTGGAACTCCACAACTTAATGGTGTCTCCGAAAGGAGAAACCGAACATTGACGGACATGGTCCGATCAATGATGAGTTATACTTGACTTGCCAGTATCGTTTTGGGGATATGCACATCAAACTGCAGTACACCTGCTAAACAGAGTACCTTCCAAATCCATGCCCAGAACACCATATGAAATGTGGTTTGGGAGGAAGCCAAGTCTTAATCATCTTAAGATATGGGGTTGTCCAGCTTATGTCAAGAAGCATGATATTGACAAGCTAGACGGTAGATCAGAAATGTGTAGATTCATTGGATATCTAACGAAAAGGTTAAGCTCAAGAAAGAGTGCAAAAGGTTTCTTGAGACTTATTTTGGATTGGATGGCACTTGTGTGCAAAAGGTTGAGCTCAAGAAAAGGTGTTTGTTGTAAGATCTGCAAGATTTCTTGAGACTTATTTTGGATTGGATGGCACTTGTGTGCAAAAGGTGTTTGTTGTGAGATCTGCAAGATTTCTTGAGACTTATTTTGGATTGAATGGCACTTGTGTGCAAAAGGTTGAGCTCAAGAAAGAGTCTGGAAAGCCTCGTGAACCAAAAGTAGAGTCTGATTCAGTTGACAATCCGGTCCCTTTACCCACACTCACCCAACCTCCACGTAGGTTTGAAAGGATCAATAAAGCACCTGATAGATATCTGGGCTCAGACCATGTTCTTCTCATGAGAGATGACATGGAAGATCCTGAAACCTACATAAAGGCAATGTTGGACATTGACTCAAAGAAATGGCAGGAAGCCATTAAGTCTGAGATGGATTCCATGTATGCTAACCAAGTCTAGACTCTGGTTGACCCTCCCGAAGGTATTGTACCAGTAGGAAACAAATGGATCTTCAAGAGGGAAGAAGGGCTTAGATGGCTATAGGTGGAGACCTATAAAGTTAGATTAGTAGCTAAAGGCTACAGACAAAGAGAGGGAATTGACTATGAAGAAACTTTCTCTCTTGTAGCAATGATAAAATCCATCCGCATACTTCTCGCCACAGCAACATATTATGACTATAAATATGGCAGATGGATGTGAAAACGATTTTTCTGAATGGCCATCTTCAGGAAGAAATCTACATGGATTAACTTGAAGGATTCATATCTAAACATGAAGAGAAGAAAGTATGCAAACTTCAAAGGTCCATCTATGGATTGAAGTAGGCTTCAAGGAGTTGAAACATTCGTTTTGATGAAGCCGTTAATGCTTATGTTTTTAGCCAAAACAAAGATGAACCTTGTGTGTCCAAGAAAAACAGTGGGAGCGCAGTCATATTCCTCGTACTATATGTGGATGACATATTAATGTTTGGAAATGACATAGGCATGTTGACCTCTGTGAAACTATGGTTATCAAAGACCTTCTCAATGAAGGATCTAGGAAATGTATCTTACATACTGGGTATCAAGATCTATAGGGATAGATCGAGAAAACAAATTGGATTATCTCAATCCGTGTATGTGGACAAGGTGCTTGGAAGATTCCAAATGGAACATTCCAAGAAGGGTTTTCTGCCAGTCAGACATGGTATTCACCTGTCTAAGAGCATGAGCCCTAATACCACAGAAGCAGTGATATAGATGAGCAGGATCCCATATGCCTCTGCAATTGGGAGCCTAATGTATGGCATGTTGTGTACGAGGCATGATATCAACTATGTTGTGAGCATCACAAGCAGATATCAATCAAACCCAGGATAAGAACAACGGAGTGTTGTAAAGACTGTGTTAAAGTACCTCAGAAGGACCAAGGATATGTTCCTAGTCTAGGGAGGAAACCCAAAATTACTGGTGAAAGGATATACAGACTCAGATTGCGAATCTGATGTTGATGATCGGAAATCCACTTCTGGATATGTGTTAACATTGAATGAAGAGGCAATCAGTTGGAGATATTGCAAGCAGAACACCATTACGGACTCCATAACTGAAGCAGAGTACATAGCTGCTTTGGAAGCAACAAAGGAAGCGATCTGGATGAGGAAGTTCATTATTGAACTTGGAGTGGCCCCAAGCATTGAGTCACTAGTCATTTTATACTGTGACAACAATGGGGCTATAGCACAAGCCAAGGAACCAAGGTTTTATCAAAGATCCAAGCACATTCAGAGGCACTATCACTTAATCAGGGAATATGTTGCTGATGAAGATATTAGCATGCTCAAGATGGCTTTAGCAAACAACGTAGCAGATCCACTCACAAAGCCTATGAGTCAGCTTCAGCTGGACTGACACATAGAAAAGATGGGTATTAGATACATGTAAGATTGGCTTTAAAGTGCAAGTGGGAGATTGTTAGAAATACGCCCTTAAAGCCAACTAATTATGTAATAATTAGAGTTAAGGACATCTTTGATAAAAGACATATTATGTTATCAATGGGCAAGAAAAGTTGTTTTATACATTAAATCATCCTATATTATCTTTCAATATGTAGAACAACCATAGTCCAAGGAATACACAAGTGGATATGAGAGTTATGCAATGAGATTGCATACATGGAGACTTCTCATCATCCCTAAATCCTAAATATGTTCCTAGTCATAGGAATATTGATTGGGCTTCAATATTCCGCAAAGACCAGTACACACAGTATCGTCTCTATATGTAGGGAATGGCAAGGTCTTAAGTCATTAAGTATGGAGACACGTCGATATGTGTGTAGGTGCTTATAGAAGAACAAGTACACTGAACGTGATCTAACACATGAGTTACAGCATGGAAGTCTTTACTCACATATCAAGCTGGAACTCATAAATTGCAATGGTGCAAACTAATCCTTAGACTTGAGGCATCATAGATGTTTTGTGGCTTTGTTATTAATCTTTGAGGGCATTATACGGTCATGCGAAATTAGGCATAACTTAAAGGTGCTCATCAGGATTCTTAATAGAGTCATGGAAGCAAATGAATGTACAACAAGGAATCTCAACTCTTAGTAAAGGAGAGAAAATACTCCAAGATATAATTGGTCAAATCTCTGCACAAAGTAGTGGATAAGACTTGAAAGAAGAAGTCTTCAAATCTTACCAGGATAATCATATCAAAGGAATGATTCACATTAGGATATTGATAATCGGATTCCATGATCTAATAATGTGAATAAGAAGTATTGACATAAGAGAAGGATTCAATTGCACGGTCATTCCAACTTGAATAGGTTCTTTCACGTCTCATTTAGCTCAGATAACCATGACTTCCTGCTAAGCGACAACCATGGTTTGTGGATGTCCTAAAAGGTTTCAATTAACCTTTATTAACAGGAAGAATTTAATTGTGGAATTTAATTTGTTTATTGTAATAACCCGAACCTTAATTAATTCTTAATTACTATTTTATTCACGGAAAGGACTAGAATACCCCGGAATACTTTATTAGGTTTAAAGTTGATTTTTTGACCAGGAAGGAATTTGGGAACTTCGTTTATGCCATTGCATAGATCACGTCGAAACGATTCTGTAGACACGTAGTGGGCCCAAATCCGAGTTGTATTGTGGGAGATACAATTAAAATACACTGAGGGGCAAAATGGTAATTTTGAAAACCAGATTTTTTAAAAACCCTCATTCTCTCTCTCTCTCTCTCTCTCTCTCTCTCTCTCTCCTACGACTCCCTCCTCTCTTCGTCTGGTTTTTCAACCGACGCCACCTCCATAATAAATCACCACCATCATTGCCATATGACGGATGGTCGAAAGGACCGGCATCTCTTCACCACCCAACCCGACTTTTCCGCCGCCTCTAACCGTCGTTTTGTCATCGGAAACCACCAAAAATCGAGCCGATTTGGTTCGAATTTCACAGCGTCGATATCTCTCCTCCGGCCACCAATTAGGGTGTTTTACCTAAGGTAGGAAGTGGGTTTCCAGTTTTGAAGATTTCCGGTTGCCGGAATTTGATCAAGCCACCCATGCGCTGCCGGCATGTGTGGTGGCACGTGGGCAGCCTAGTGAGGTCACTGTCAGTCCTAAAACGATCCTTGTGTTGTCATAAGCATGTAGGAATTCGCGGATCTCAATTCGGACAACGTTTGAACCCCGAATGGATCTCACCTATTGTGCGATTTTCAAGTTCGATATGTTTGAGCCGTCGGATAGTAGTCACTTCCAGATATGCTGATCTTGGTAGTTCCAGAATCGTATAGGATTCGACGGATCGGAAAACAGAGTCACGGATACTCCAGAAACGCGAACCCTAGGGCTAGGGTTACTGTAATTGTCCGATCGTGGGTAATCAGACCGTCCGATCGAGGCCAAACTCTCAGGACATGTGTCCTAGGAATATTGGAACCTTTAGGGACTCTCGGATTAGTGATAGGAGGTCGAGGGCCCCACGGGCCCCGTTGACCTAGTATAGGCAATTTGACACCTCGATCGACCGTAAGTCTTCCGAGGCAGTTATATCCTTTGAGAAGTGACAAAGTGATCATGTAACAAGTCCTGACCAAGAATGAGTTATCTAACTCTTGTTTCAAGTTGAATAGATAGTTATTTATAGATTGCGGCTCGGATAAAAGGGGTACCGAGACCTGCAAGGGGAGGGGGAATTGCAGCTCGGATAGAAGGGTATCTCTGAGACCGCAAGGGGAATTGCTGGTCGGATAGAAGGGGTATCTCGAGACACGCAAGGGGAGGGGGAATTGCAGCTCAGATAGAAGGGGTATCTCAGAGACTTGCGAGGGGGGATTGCGGCTCGGATAGAAGGGGTATATTCGAGGCTGCGAGGATTGCGGCCCAAATAGAAGTGGTGTCTCTGAGGCCTGCAGGGATGGGATTGATGGATCAGGAATGGGGGTACGCCTAGGAGGAGTGAATTTCAGTTCTAAGATATTCTTAAACTAAACTAAAGGGAGTTCAGTGTATGGCGTATTTATATTTAGTATATGACTGATATGAGTATAGGAAAGAACTTCGTGTGGCTTGATATCTCAGCAAGGGTACGTAGGCAGCCTAGTATTAAAGGTGCAGCCACGAGTTGGAGTCTTTGGGTTTGCTAATATACTAATGTTACTCTGAAAGTTGAGGTGAACCTATTTTTAAGAATGATCTAATTGATTGGTTGAGGCCTGAGGCAAGAATGTTATACTGTTGTTTTCTTGGATATAATTTAATGCATACTGGTAGTTGGGTTATATGTATGTATAGTTATGCTTGTTTTACAGGTGGAAAACTTTTGGGAAATGTTCAACTTACAGGGGAGACTCTGCTGAATTTTCGGTAGAAGTCAGACTTGAACTTCGTTTGGGTTTGGTATAAAATGGCATTTTGGTCATTTGTGCCCGGCACCACCAAGTGCCGGATACACACAAGGTTCGGCTCGGATTCCAAAGTGAAATTTGGGTCAGGTCCTTTCATATATCGTCTTTGAGGAGTTAAGTCTACCCACTACCTTGCTAAAGAGAACCTATGAATCTGCTCACCCAAAGAATGTGATTAGAGGTACAAATGAGGAGATACAAGTCAATGGTTGATAATCAAATGTCAAAGTCAATGGTCAAAAGTCAACATGTTAACCAGAGCAATTGACCAAAGTCAAATAGTTCCACCGGGTCAATTAAGTAAGACCATAATTATAATTTTATAGTTAAATTATAATTAAAAGATTAATTATGAAATTAATATTGACATATAGAAATATTGGATAAATATGATTTAAAATGAAAGGGACAAAATAGCCCAAAAGGCTATTGGGCCCAAAGGATAAATGACACAAGATGACATGATCCATAGACCAAATGGAGCGCCAACTACCCACCGAAATTTTGGCCACTAAGGGGAAGCTCTCCCCTTGCGTTTTGTGTTGTCCTATATAAGCTAAGTGTTGGAGAAAACCTAGCTAGGGTTTTTGGTTTCCAACTTTAGTTGATGAGTGATCATCTTTATATCTCATCTTCTATAAACCAAAAATTGGTCCAATCAAGAAGTAGACTAGCATCCATACTTCTTGATTGCATTATCTTCATCCCTAGGAGCATTTGGTGTGGTGAGGTAGACGACTCCAATCTTGGAGCCTTAAGGTGAAGAAGTCAAAATCAAAAGAAAGAAAAGGCATTTCCAACAAAGGTGTTCATTCTTGAGAAACCAAGGAAAGGTCATCAAGGATAAAGATCTATTCCATATTTCCTTTTTCTATTTGTGTTCAAAGAGACTAGGCTAAGATACTTGGTTTAAAATGAAAGAGGTTTAGCTCTACTAGTATAAACAAAATGAATCCGCCATTTAGAATGTTTTTGTTCTATAGGTTGTATCTAAAATTCATTTCTTAAGCATTAGATGCTTGTTTCCTTTAAACAAACGTCGCTTGGACCAAGATGCAACCTAGCTACCAAACTACTGGAACAGCCATGATCCAACAACCAGGACTCAACGCATCTCACCCAGCATCAACGCCTCGGACCAGCAGTAGAGCCTAGACTGCGCCAAGCCGCCGCGCCTCCTCGAAATCAGCACTTTGCGCTCCTAGCAGTGCAAAAAGAAAAAAAAGAGATACCCAATTGCAGCAGCCGCAATAGTCACCACCGTCGGCAACAAAGCTAGCCACGATGATAACTAGCCAAGCCCACAAAGTTGGTCCTCGCCGCGAAGAAAAATAAGAGAAACAAAACACAAATTTGACCTACCTTGGTGTGCATGGCGACTCCTCCCCTTAACAAGCAGTATAATTCTCCAAGATCTTTCTCACAAACTAGAAAGTAGAGGAAACAAGTTTGCAATTTGAAGAGGAGTGAAGAGAAGTCTTTTATTTATAAAGGTTAGGCATCCTAGGTCAAGGAGGAATCACAAGCCTATTCTCATTGGGAGCCAAGCTCCAAGAGGAAGTCAAAAGCCTACTCCAATTAGGAGCCCAACTCAAATAAGAAAGCCCAAATGCAGTTGGAAAGCCTAATAAATATTTCTTATCTCATCTATGTCACACAAGCGCCATGCAAAAGCTGGGGGGCATTTGTGGGAACATATATTTTACCGGCCAATAAGAAGACGACACGTGGAAAACGAATATTCCTTAGTTCAAACTACTTACCCTAATTAAATCCCATTTAATTAGAGAAGTTATCTTTGATTTAAGATAAAAATATCTCCCTAAATCAAGGAACCAATCTCCACCAAATCTCTTGGAGTAATTCTTATCATCTTTTTGGGGAAGAATAATCCTAACCAAATAAGGATTATTCTCCTAAAACCCTAGTACAGAAAGAGACTATAAATACGCGGCTACACAAAAGAAATTCTGAAACCCTACGAAAAACCTCTCTCTCTCTCTCTCTCTCTCTCTCTCTCTCTCTCTCTCTCTCTCTCTCTCTCTCCCCCCTTGTCGTCGCCCCTCTCATCTCTCTTTCCACATGGCTAAACCCCACCATACACGACTACGACCACCCGGCTATCCCCGTGAGACAAAACTCCGTCTATTTTAGCTATTGCTATATCTTTTCTCAAAGATCCAATTGAACTAACTTAGGCATCAGAGGGCCTTTGGCCAACACCCCCAAAGTGTGGTCTATTAACTCCTATTTGTTTCGCAGGGATCGATGAAGAGAGGGAAGGAAGCTCGAAGGGTGAAAAATCTATACGTAAAAAATTTGCACAAACAATAGGGTGAGGTGGGTTGAGTTAGGAGGAGGAGGTTAGGTCAGGAGGGGGAGGGGGGATATGAGAAGGTGGGGAAGATTGGGCCAAAATGACATGTATATTAGTGTAATTTGACATAAATTGGGGATTGTCTTTGAATTGCTTGAAATTGAAATTACATTAATAAAAGGCTTAAGTGCTACTGTGCCCCCTGAAACATTGGTCAATTCTCACTTTACCCCCTGAAAGTTAAAGTGACCCACTGTGCCCCCTTGACCAAGGTTTGATGTTCCACATTGCCCCTACCGTTAACTCCATCCAAAAATCCGTTAAGTTTGATGACGTGGTAGGGGTATTTTCGTAATTTTGTGCACCTAAGTTTTTTAATTACTTAAAAAAATTAAAATATAAACATAAAATTGAAAATAAAATAGATTTTATAAAGGAAAAAAAAAAAAGGGAAATAGCGCAAAATACCACCCGTTTTATAATTTTTTGTCAAAATACCACCTATCCCCAAAAACTTTAAAACTACCACCTATAAATACATCTTTATTGTAAACTAATTGCACCCATATCACATTTTTAGAAATTGGGTTCTCACTCAACTCTCTTGGCTCTGTCTATTTGTTTAGCCCTTCTTTCTCTGTCGTTGAGCTCTCTTGAGCAACTCTCTCCATCGTGTAACTCTCTCTCTCTCCAACACAGTCGTCTTCCTCCCTCAGCCATCCAAGCTTAACTCCACGGTTCACGTCCACGAGGTACTGTTCATCTTCCTTTTCTTCATTTACTGTTTGTGTGAATTTGTTTTATGGTGTATGGATTTGTATGAAATTGGTTTAAGGGTTTCTTCCAAATTGATTTAGGGTTTTTGGGTTTAGAGGTTGCTCTGAAATGGGTTTAGGGTTTATGGGTTTGTATGAAATTGGTTTAGTGGTTTCTGTATAGTCTAGGGTTTAGAATTGATGAGATCTCTGATCTGGGCTACATATTACCCTAATTTGTTTTTCTTTATTGTGATTGTGATTGTAGGTAAGGATTGGGTGATGGGTTTTTATTTTAGGTCATCTGATATGGTTTTGAGATTGGTTTAATATCTATGATTTTGGTTAGTGTTAAAGTAAATAAATGAGTATTTCATTCCTGCTAGCTAAGGACTGGGTGATGGGTTTTTGTTTTGGGTCAGCTGATATGGTTTTGAGATTGGTTTCATATCTATGATTTTGGTTAGTGTAAAAGTAAATAAATTGTTATTTCAAATGGCATAAAAAACTTCAAATGCGGGCTATGGATGATGTTCAAGGGGTTCTTACTTCTTTGCATTTCCTTGCACAAAATCATGAATTGATGAAAAGGAGTACAGAGCAGATGGCACTATACAATTGGGTTATGTGTGCACTAAGAGAATATGGCTAAAAGTTAAAATTGTGAACTTGTTACTATTTTCCAAAAAAGCTCCTAGTGAAGTGCATGACCTGTGCTGAAAAGTGGCATAAAAAACTTCAAATGCAGAGCAATAGGCTCCTTAAATACACAACTTTGCAAAGCAAAATGTTGTTGTAGATATAAAAAAAGCTCGTTTGAATACAATAGTGGCGCAATATGCTCTTTGAATACAATGATATAATAATAGGCTCTTGATAAGTGCTGAGTTTGCTTTGTTTTGTATTTTTTTTTTTTAAAAAAATATGTGAGCTTAATTATGAATTCGAATGCAATATTTTTGAACAAATGATTTATAATAGAAAAACGACACGCATACATTCTAAACAACGACTCTTTGATCATAGGATATTGGTAAACAACGACTCTTTGATCATAGGATATTGGTATTGCTAGCAGCTAGTTATTAGTATTTGTGTCCAAGAAGACCCCATTGTGAGCACAACTTTGACAGAGTCGTTATAGAGATAAGAGGTGCTAAGAAATGAATGATATTCTGATTTGTTCAATTGCATTGCACCATCTAATATCACTCAAACTTAACCTCAACTGGCTTACTGAACAGTTGTAATTGATAAAACCAGCACTATTTATTTGGATATGACAATTTTCTAACTGGCTTTGAGACGTTGAATTAGTAGGTCAGTTGTAAATAGCTGGGTTTTCATGTTTATGCTATGTATTTTTTGTTTATTTTTCACTTAATATCCTATAATAGTCTGTTGATAAGTGCTGATTGTTTATTGCTTGTTATTGTCTAGATTGCAATGTACTGAAATTATTTTTATAATATTGGCCTGCAGGGAAATTTTCTCCAATTAAATTGATGATTGCAGAGGAAGAAAAGTTCCAAGGAAAAACATTGTCCCTATCCTATACAAAGACTGCAATCAGTACCATAAAGGAGAAATTTAGTGAGCAACAGCTACGAAGGTTTGAAGAGAGTTGTTTTGGTCATCTCCTACTGATTGAGGACCTAAAGTGGACTTCGCCAATTGTCCACGGCTTGTTGCTGAGGAAGGCTGATCCGAAGACAGTTCCCCAAGTGAACGGGATCAAATTCATCGTTGGCAATAAGGTGATCCAATTCATGGCGCAGCAATTTTGCGTCGTCACAGGGCTAAGGTTTGGAGACCTTCCCTTCATTCCGATTGCCACTAATGAGAACTGCTCATTGAAAAGGAAGTACTTCGGCAACGATAAAATCAACCTTTTGGAATTAGAAAAAGCCTTCTCGATCACTGATGCGACGATGTATTGAAGCTTCGGATTTGTATACTTTGTGTGTTTGTGCTTTGTTGGGCGTTGAAAAACATGTCCACACTGGCATGCGATATTTGAAGTTGGCAGAAGACCTTGAAGAGTTTGGGAAGTATCCATTGGGTGTTGTGTGTTATGCCAAGACAAATGCGTCACTTCTTAGGGCACTTTGTGCAGATTACCAGCAAGTGAAAGTGCCCAAAAAAGCTACGAAAATAAAAAAATATGAAAAGAAAGCAAAGACAACGGCAACTGGTATACCAAGAGAGTACCACCTCAAAGATTTTGCCTTTGCACTTCAGGTGAGCAAATTTCCATTAATGTTTAAGTTAAATTTCATTTGTTTACAGTGACTGACATTTTCTTCCTCAAACCAGATTTGGGCTTATGAGGTATTTCCAGCGTTGGCTGCACTACATTTGGTGGTGCACGAAGATAATGCCTACATCCCTCGTATACTACATTGGAGGGGCAATACTTCGGCACATTTTTATGAGATAATGAGCCAAGTATTCGAGAACCGTGAGGTTAGTTCAGTTTTTAATGATAATGTTAGGCATATGAAAATAGAATAAGTTTACTGATATGTATATTGTCTTTGTAAATTGCAGGTTGAGGTGCAACTTCTCCGCCAATGTAATTGACAAGCAGAACCCTGTTGAACTTGGGGTGACAAAGTGTTGACGACCAAGAAATTCTTGAGTTGTTTGGCGATGACGCTGAACAAAACCAGCACTTCTGCCTCTGTAGAAGAAAAAATGATGACATTGACGAAACTACTACCCTTTTGTCGTCTTCTAAGGCAAGCATTACATTTTTTCCAATATATACGTCATAATACAATAGGAAAATAACTGCTGTATTGTTCCGATATATTTTGGAAATATTGTAACACTTGCATTATAACTGAATGCAGGGTAAACTCACGTCCATCTGAGTTACGCACTTTGAAAAATGACTTTCAAAATACAAAGGATGAATTAGCCAAAGTATCCAGTTCAAATCGAGTGCTGCGCAACAGAGTGCATGAGTTGGAAGAAATGGTATGGAAGGAGTCATTGAAACTTGAAAGAGAGTTTGCAAAAAATAAAAAGTGTGTGGAGGATTTCCGCAACACCCTCGCTTCAATGGAACACTATTTTAAGCTGGAGATAGAGTAGCTGAAAATACGAAATGGTGGGGTGAATGAAGGTGGGGAAGGACATGAGGACCTCAGTAGTCCGCCTACAGAACTGGCAACAATGGAAACACAACTCCCCGGTGATGGAGCCGAACCTCCGCAGCTATGGTAGTGAAAAGGCAGAAATGGCCGCTCAGTTCCTCACTTACAAGTGCATGAAGCTGAGTAGGCACACCCGAGAAGCTGCCTACCCTAAGATGTGGCCGGGTGTGACGAAATCTGCAAAAGACTGTTGTTTTTGTTAGAAGATTGGAAAATAACTGATAGTATGCCATCGGGAGGTCCGATGAATCCTCCAAGTATACCCAAAGTTTGTATGGCTGGTGATGAAGAAGCTAGTGCGAGTGTTGAAAAAAAAATGAGGAAGGTAAAGGGTGCAGAAAGAAGCTAGTGCGAGTGTTGAGTCCATTTACTGATCCTTTGAGGAAGAAGAGGACGATGACTGCGTCGGATGCGACTGCAACCCTGCCATCTTTTGATCCATCAAAACCCCTGCCCATTGAAGATGTGAAGGCAGTAATAGACTTTTGCACTGCATGGAGAAACGATATCAGGTTAAGCTTCTTTACCTTCGAAATCCAATCTTCATGTTATTCTAGTATGTAGTCATATAGTAATGAGAAAATGTAGAGTTTGCTTTAATATACATGTGTATATTTGTCATGAACAAAGTCAGAATTTTGAGATGAGTACAAAATTCACCGTTGCAAGTTTGCCTTTTGTAGTGCGGAGGTGCAGCTGGAATCATGTTTAGTGGACGTTGATTTGTTCTACAAACTCATCGATGATACGGAATGGATTAGCTCAAGGGTAAGAATACACAAATCTCTACTTTATTACGATAATTAATTGTTTTCTCACCTTTATTAAGTGTACAGTTGTATGAAATTGTGCTGATATTATATACGTCAACTTTCAGCACTTGGACATGGCAACCTTTCTCATCTGGTGTTTGTGCCTAATAAATCACGATCATAAACTGACTGAAGGGACTTCCTCTCGGCTCTAGCACCTACCGTTTCGTTAGGCATTTCGCCTTCCTGAAAACAAAAGAAAAGCCGCAAAGGCAGAATTCTCTCGGCCTCGCGACCGCGGTATTATAGGTCGAAGCCGAAGGCCGTAAATGGCACGGCCGAAGATACGTGGTTAAATCGCCACGTGGCCTCAGGGTCCCACGCCCCATTTA
The DNA here is from genome assembly GCF_029339155.1 of Prunus mume. NCBI lineage: Eukaryota > Viridiplantae > Streptophyta > Magnoliopsida > Rosales > Rosaceae > Prunus > Prunus mume. The sequence goes on from NC_142702.1 coordinate 8,894,414, forward strand.
ATGAAGTAATTCCTCTGACTATCGCAGCAAACCCACTAGTCGCAAGAAACATTTAATGCACGAGGGAAGAAGGGAAGTGACTGAAGTTAGGATTTGGTGATGGAAATCAGAGTGGTTAGGCGCAAACATTCTCACAAGTATTCTTACAACTTGAGGTCGATTACCAACCACCAGACCAGGGCATTAAATGCGCTCCCACGGCCAAGGGGGCAGAACCTACGGTCGTGGCGGTGGCGAGATTTACCGGGATTTATGGGGTCACACCACCATGCTTCACGATCCCAAATGTCGACTGGCGCCTGGGTCGTGATCGAGTCCCCCCAAGGACAAAGGTGGCAATTTGCATTCCAGCTTGATTTCAAATGCACCAATAATCAGGCCGAATATGAAGCGCTCATCATCGGTCTTGAAATTCTAAAAGAAATAAAGGCGACCCGTGTCCTAGTCTACGGTGATTCTCAGCATTAACCAACCGACCGGGAATACCAAAGTGCACGAGCGAGAATTTAACCATGTATTATGTAACGGCCGACGAGTTTTCTAGGATCTCCTTCGTTCACGTGTCACGCGCCGAAAACCATGAGGCTAATGAGATGGCCTGTAGCGCCGTGTGAACATTCCGGACAGCGACCACGACCGCGTGATAAGAATAGAGAAGCATACCGCCAGCTTTGGCCGAGCGAGGAATGACGACGCAAGTATCATCGGCCAAATTACAGTAGGTCGAACGGCCGGCCGATGGCGCTATCCCATAGTAAAGTATCTGTGCAATCCCTCCGGCAACCATGAAAGGATTACTCGTCCGAGCTCGGTGTTATTTGATTTATCAAAACGAGTTATATCGAAAAGGATCAGACGACTTATTGCTCTTATGCCCCAGCGCCGAAGATATTAAGGTATCATGATCGAATCCCACAAAGGGATTTGTGGTGCTCACCAGTCTGGCGTCAAGATGAGATGGTTGGTCTGGAGACACGGCTATTATTGGCCGACCCTTTTAAAGAACTGCATAGAATATGCGAAAGGGTGTATCAAGTGTCAAATCTACGGCCCCATACAAAGGGTACCAGCTGACGCCCTCCACCTGGTTACTAAACCTTGGCCGTTCAGAGGATGGGTCGTGGATATCATCGGCAAAATCTACCCAGGCGCGTCCAACCAACACGCTTGGATTTTGGTGGCAACTGACTATTTCACTAAATGGGTCGAGGCGGAGTCCTAACGGTCCATTTATAGCACACATGTGGTCAGATTCTTTGAAAATCACATCGTCCACAGATTCGGTATACCCGAAACCATCACGGCCGATAACGGCCCGGCCGATCACCGAGACTCGAGAATACGCCGAAAGGATAGGGATCAAATTGGTCCACTTGACACCCTACTACCCACAGTCTAACGGACAGGCCGAGGCGAGCAACAAGGTAATCAAGGGAATCCTGGAGAAAATGATTGAGGAAAAACCTAGGGCGTGGCACGACTTACTCCCTGAAGCCCTTTGGGCTTACCGAATCTCAAAATGATCGGCTCGCACAACCCCTTATGCCTTAACCTACGGCCACGACGCCATCGTTCCGATGGAGTTAAAGGTTCGGTCTCTCCATGTGACCGAACGACCTGGGCAGGAAGAGAGGGACTATGTGCAAGCTATGGCTCAGGAGTTAGAAGATTTGGAGCAATCTAGACTCGATGCTTATAACCTAATGCAAGCACAAAAGCAGATCGCGGTGAGGGCCTACAACAGGAAGGTGAAGCAAAAGACTTTCGCCAAAGGCGACTTGGTATGGCGTGCCGTGCTTCCTATATGGACTAAGTACCCTCAATTCGGCAAATTCTCGCCCAATTAGGAAGGGCCGTTTATTATTGAACGAATTCTTGGCCGAGGTGCATTTCAATTGAGAGATAGGGATGGAGAATGCACAACTTGCCAATAAACGGCCAGTATTTGAAGAAATATACCCCGTCATTATGGGAAACGGTCAAGAATAGGTTATGAGGTTTACAACACGACAAAGATGAAAGAAAAACATACATTCGGTCAGAAGAAAAAAGGGGGTTATACTTCATTTAGATTAAAAGAGAGGGGTCGCGGTTACAAAACGAACGGCCGGTCATGGCCGAATGAAACATATAAACATACATGTGCGAAAAATAGAGTACATTCTAAATCTATGAACGGCTGCTTCTTGATCCCCTCGCTAGAGCAGGCAGATGATTCTTCCCAGCGATGCCTCCACCGCCCACATCTTAATTGACCGCAGCCATGGGTGAGGCCATCACTCTGGAGATGGGTGAAACCAGGTTGAAGCCAAGGCCGTCACTCAGTGCCATGGCCGAGGCCGCCACTCAGACACGGTGCAAGAGTTAAAGTCAGGCCGCTATTCCGACCATGGGCAAGGCCGTCACTCGACATGGGTGAAACCAGTTGAAATCAAGGTCGTCACTCACAACATGGCCGAGGCCGCCACTCCGCCATGGCTGGGCCGCCATTCGGGCACAACTGTGGTCGGTGAAGCCAGGCCACTCCGCCATGGGTGCAACCGAGGTGCTAAGCCAAATGAACGTGGCCAAGTTGGAATCATCATGCCAGGCACTCCCATCTTCATCAACCGCATTATAGTTTCTCCACGGCCTCATAAGGAGGAAGGTCATCCTCCCCCAGGGCCGGGAAGGAATCTCGGCCACACCATGGCCTTGGCCCACGTCGACTTTCCAAGACGAAGGATAGTTGGTGGACAGCAGGAAGGGAAAAACCATCTGGATCAGGCCACGACGCGAGGATCCGCGGATATGGCTCAACCCCGGTTCGAGAAGCTACAAGGGGGCCATTAGAGCAGTTAGAATGGAGGGGAAAGAGTGAAGAAAAATGAAGAAGGCAAGGCTTTTTAGATTAGCGCTAGAATTCAAACGAAAGGGCATGGCTCTCGAGAGGGACGAACGGTCCGATGTGTTCGAGCCGCGATGACGTGTCGGAAGCCCGAAGCCGCCGTTTCATTTAACGAATGAAACGACAGCTCGCGCAATGATGGCTCGCAAGACGTGCTTGCGCATTAAATGCGCCAACCAACCTACATATTTAAGGCGCCAACTGTCACAATCACTTCAGAGGAATGCAAAGGGTCCATCCCTTAGAATCCATTCGGCCTTTGCCCAGGCCGCGACCAAGAATCCAGGATGTGGGGCAATGTTTGTGCCTAATAAATCACGATCATAAACCGACTGAAGGGACTTCTCTCGGCCCTAGCACCTACCGTTTCGTTAGGCATTTCGCCTTCCGAAAACAAAAGAAAAGCCGCAAAGGCGAATCCTCTCGGCCTCGCGATCATGTATTATAGGTCGAAGCCAAGGCCGTAAAAGGCACGGCCGAAGATAATGTGGTTAAATCGCCACGTGGCCTCAGGGTCCCACGCCCCATTTAATGAAGTAATGTCTCTGATTATCGCAACAAACCCACTAGTCGCAAAAAGTATTTAATGCACGAGGGAAGAAGGGAAGTGACTGAAGTCGATTTGGTGATGGAAATCAGAGTGGTTAGGCGCAAAAATTCTCACAAGTATTCTTACAACTTAAGGTCAAATCACCAACCACTAAACCAGGGCATTAAATGCGTTCCCACGGCCAAGGGGGCAGAACCACTGGCGGTGGCGAGATTTACCGGGATTTATGGGGGTCACACCACCATGCTTCACGATCCCAAATGCCGATTTGACTACCCACTTGCCCCGATCAGGCTCCACCACGCAGGTCTTTTCAGCCTCGATTGTCCCTCCAGGACTCCTCCTATAAATACTAAGCTCAGGACTACATTCAAAGGGTTCAAACACCAAACCCAAAACCTCCCACGGAGCAAATTATATTTTCCTGTAATGCACTTTCAATACCTTTATTTGCTTTCCTAGGAGTAGTGGTAGATTGTAAGGAAAATCCATTCATCAATATATCATCCGACCCTTGATTTTCAAGGCGCCGGAGCACCATATCTGTTATCATCTCATTCACCCCATATATCATACGACCGTCGCTCTCTGAGCAACGCGCCGGAGGCACCGCCTAAAACCCGCCACCGACACCACCACTAAACGGCCTTGTAGCTCGTGCCGTGAACCGACGGCCGAGATCGTTCCTCTCTCGCCATAATCGTTTGATTAAGAGTCGAACTCAAAACAGGCGCATCATTTAACCATCTTCTACCCAAACCTCATCACCATCTCAACGCACGGTAGACTGTGCTGGCATGCCCACACATAACCGTACCGCATCCAAAAGAAGGACGCCACGTGTTAACACACATCCTCACCAAGCACCGGCCGTGAGATTTGCGCAGCCAACATCTGGAAAAGGAAACTCTCTCATCCGTTGGTATTTGGAACTCACTGGACAACGGCAAATTCTTGCTTGCAGGTAAACATGTTACCATGTTACATTCACTACTTCATTTGCTTTCGGTTGACATTCTATAATATGCTTTCATTTCAATGTCTGCAGCAATTTCTAGAGCCGATGAAAGGGACTGCCAAGAAACGTGGATCGAAGAAGGCAACTGCTTCAAACTCCATTGACCTTCCACCCAGCAAGTGAACAATATACATCACTATGTGCACGGTACGTGGCAACACGAGTATGGCCAAGCTTGGACAAAAGTCGGGAAGGTCTATTTTCCATATAATCTGAAAGGGTCCCACTGGGTTGCAATCGAAATTGATTTCATCGTATATACTGCAATCGTATGACTTCTACGTTACTTTTACCAAAACTTGAAGTCGTTACACTTCGCACCCTATTAGCGATACGCTGGCACAAGTGTTGTACAATATGCACTTTTATGAAGATTCTGAGGTTGAAGAGGTTAAGCAAAAGGGGCTGAAGATGTCTAGGTTTACGCAATTCTTAGTTTGCAGCATTGCAGATGTGCCACAACAACGAGATGGGTAAGCTTTGTGAATTTAGTGCAATTTATCCAAATTTTGCATAACTGCAGTTCTAATTTCCCAACTTATTGGCCTGACAATACGTCTTGCGGAATCATGACCGTAAAATTCATCTAGCATCTCAGTGTTGGGATTTCGTTGGATCAAGTTGACCCTTCGAAGATCAAATATTACCAACTGAAGCTTGCAATGGAGGGTTTAAAGGGGGAGGCATATTTATGAGGTAAATGTCTTATTGTCTGTGAATTGAGTTCAGTCTGGACTTATGACTTGGGAATTAACTGTGCTCATTAATTATGTCAGGAACTCCTTTATATGAAGATGCAGACGTAGATGTTTTGGTGGAGGTTGTTTATATGGTAATCGTGCCGTATATTGTGGGGTGTAATATTGTACAGTCTAGAAGCAGTGGCTAATTACCTTACATGGCACACACACTGTTTCGATTTTGAAGGTTAACTATTTTGTACACCTCCATATATAAATATAGTTGCTCTTTATGGAGGCTTGCCTTACATGGTATAACAGTTTGCAATTTCTGGTCATTTTTGTAGCCATTGTTCACATTGTGTCTCTGTGGTTTTGTTTGCAATTTATGTGATATAGGTATATTTCATTTCCTGCACTGGGAATCTGTTAGTGGACTTAGTGAAGCATACAGCTTTCTCAAGATTTCTGAATTTAGTTTTGCCTTAGTTCCTTTTAAATAATTTGTGCAGCCATTCTACACAAAGTGCTTAGCATTATGTTGTTATTGGATTTTGGAACCTCATACTGTTTAGAAAGGGTTAAGTTATACTTTACCCACATGACCATTTCATACTGCTAGGGATTTCCTGCAAAACGCAGATGGTGCCTAAAACGTTAGCTGAAAATGCTGGGCTTAATGCAATGGAGATCATATCTTCTCTATATGCTGAACATGCATCAGGAAATACCAAAGTTGGGCTCGACTTGGAGGAAGGCCGTTGCAAAGATGTGTCAACTCTTAATATTTGCGACCTCCACATAACTAAGTAAGCTGCTCGTTGTCTTGTACAGTTCATGCTTATATGTGAAAGTTCACAATACAGCGAATGTTGTTACAGCTGTGATGTTTGATGCAATTTTGGTTCTGAACTTTTTATTAATTTTGGATCTAGAATTTGTTTGTAGAGGAAGCTTTTATTACTAATCCCATTGTTGGTGGTTTTCATAGCCAATTAGTTCCTACTGCATACATTAATGGTTCATCTTATTAGTATCCTTTCTGTTGATTTTTTGCATCAAACTGTGACTTGCTGGCATGGGTGTTTTGAGGATTGTGGTGCATTTTGAAGTCCATTAGCCAACTAATAGGGCTACGAGGTTATGCATATATGATGTATACAATTTAGTTCATGATTTGGTGGTCTAACAACTACATCTTTGTGCTGAAAGCCTTTATTCAACATGGGACCTAGTCATTCAGTTATTTTCTTTATTATATTTCATTTGTGTAAATAGTGAAGCCACATATCCACTACGAAAGGTTTGTTATCTTTATTTTTCAGTAAATGGTTGGTTTCTAGAGGATAACAGAGTGACAATGCCAACCTTTTTATTTGTTATTTGTTTGACAAATAGTATTGATGGTTTGCAGTTAGGATTTTCACGAATTATAGCATTTGGGAATAAGTGAGGATTTCTTTGGATAACTCATAAATAGTAACTTGGAAACATCTCGACTTCCAACATTTTGGGTATTTTATGAACTTTAGATCCTTTCTGTTTGATTAATGTATTGAAATCAATATGTTTAAGTTGGCCAGGAAGTTGTTTTGTTTGAGATATAGGTATCAATCTTCTTTCTTGGGCTGTTTGTTGCAGGTTCTTTCCTCTCAAGTATGTCAGATGCCTGCTGTGACGAGTAGATCAGGTAACTTGTAACTACGTATTTGTCAATGGTTTCCCTAAGCTTGAAGTACCCAAATTTGGTATGACCTACATCTTTGAATCCCTGATTGCATCTTTGAGGCCAAAGCAGAACAAATGCTAAACTACATACAGTATAAAAATAAAAATAAATTACAAGTCCAGGCTTTATGAATTAGTTGACTGTTCTATTTATTTATTTATTTAATTTTATACTTTTATACTTTTTGTGAAGTCTTTTTCTCTATTTTTGTCAAAGTTCCCCTAACTTGGCACAAATGCATGTATGCATGTGTACTCATAACACAAACTCCTTTATAACTGAAAAGAACAGTCGCAAATGTTTGTTTTTAACTTGGAAAAAGAAAATAAATTTGAAAGTTACTTTTGGGAAATGTTGAACTTTTATAATGAATATGGCTTCAGTGCAAAAGGCTTGATAGTAAATAGAAAATCTATATGCTAGGGTTTTCTGGCTAGCTAAAAATGTGTGACAAATGATGAATCTATCTGATTGCAACGTATTTAATGTTTAATACCTTCATTACAAAAAAGGTTGTTAACAGTGCTTTGACTGTCTTGCAGATTATAATGGCAAAACCAGTAGGTGGCCCTAGTAAGAGAGATCATCCTGCAGGGATGGATGAGGACTAATTTTGTGTGTATGACAATTGACTATCTTTGCTTGTATTGCTCTATGTTAGGGATCTTTTGTTCCATTTTAGTAACAATTTTGTTTAGGTTTAATACTTTTGTATATTAATTCTTTTCATCCGATCCGGACGGAAATGTTCGGTTTGGTTAGCGGAAACAATATCCCTACCCCTCAGCTAGGCCAATTACAAGCTGAACTATCCTATTGTTTGACGTGATTGAGTTCTAGTTTTGGGAGGTCCCTCACCGTGGAATATTTCGTTGTTTGTCATGTTTTACGTGGAATAATTGTTCTGACGACTGAGGCTGCATAACAGTTGGTACCAAAATAAGAGAGCAGGGGGTTATGCCTTTTGTGTTATCCTATGGAAACCAAGATGAAATGGAAAACGACCATGTCTAGCATAACTGATGTATAATACATCAAACCTCTTCCATTACATCCATAACCTAACCAACTTTAACCTGCCAACTGTAGATAAACAAATCTCCTATTACATTTGGAAAACAACAAATAAATCACCATTCCAAACATGAAAACAGAGACCCAAAACCATGGGTTTTTCATCTTCCCTTTTCCAGCATTTCTTGCTTGTTCCAAGCGGTTTATTTTCCTAAGCAAGCCTAGAATTATGTGCTTCGATCTGTCACACATCTCTGAGTCAGCTCATTCCCAAAATGTACATCCATTCGTCTGCATAAACGGAAACAATGTTTTCAAACAAAGAGGTGCAACATCACAATTGGAATCCACGAAAATCCCAAATGTCAGCTCAAACTTACAGAGAAATACACTTACCCTTGCACATACTTGAAACCTCCTTCCAGGATGAGAAACCGTCCACGATGTATGTGTTTTGACAACGTTCCCACAGTAGCACAACCGTGAACATACTAAACTCGCGTCTTCCATTTCCCATCGAGCTCTTGAAGTCGACTCTTGAGCATGCAAGCGAGACCTCACTGACTCAACTACACCGCTATGGAGGCTCCTCTTACTCATCTCCTTGTTTTGTCTGTATGAATTGTTGTTCAAGTTGTGCGATATTTAGGGTTTTCAAGAGGGTCATCTTGTATTCAATGGGTTTCACTTGCATGTGCACAATTTGGAGGGAAAACCGTGTGAGCGCACAAACATGAAACCTGGAGTTAATGGGGTGGTTTTTATCAAAAATATCAATCTTTACAAGTGTACAAATTTGAACTCTGTGGAAGGTAATTACGTTATACTTCGAAACTAAAATGAATGCATCCAAATTACATCAACTGCAGTTTTCAAACTTCCAGCATACAACAAAAAAGAAGGGCACCTCAAACGTACAGAATACAAAGGCCACCTCAAACTGGCATAATACAAAATAACAAAATAGCCCAGCTCAAACTTACATAATACAAAATTAAAAAAGAGGTCACCTCAAACTTACATAATACAATCTTAACAAAGACGGCACCTCAAGCTTACTTAATACATATCTACAAAAGAGGCCCCCTCAAACTTACATAATACAAATTAAATAAATAAACAGTGCACCTCATACGTAGATAATACAAAAAGAAGGCACATCGTTCTTTCCACTGTACACAGTTTGTCCACAATAGTTGACATGGTAATATTAGAAGTCATACTTTCTGTCTGTGGACACATTTGGAGTTGCATACCCTTCAAATGCGGCGACCGCGACCCATAAAATTCATAACCCCTCCCACAGTGATGTCCCACTTTCCTTCTGCATCCACAATTTTTGCAAACTTCCTAAATAGTTTGAAACCGATTCCAGTTGTTTTTGCTTCAACTGAGCCATTTCCTCAGATTCCTTGAATACAATAACTGCAGTGGCCGGGGCATTTTCAATTTTAGCTAGCACAACCTTATATGTAGGAGATGCATCTGGGCGTGATAATGCGCCCGAATTGTGTGATTTTTTATGACACCCCACCTAGCTTGGCCCTCCTTAATTTTTAAAACTATGTTTGCATGGAGATTTTTCCAGAACATGGTATTGGCTCAACATTGCTGCAGTCCATGGACCCACTCTTCAGTGTCTTGTGTTGCTGATTTGGCAGGTGTTTCAGTGTCCCCTCCTTCAGTAATGGCAAGGGTTGGGTTTGGTGTGAGGTTTGGGTCCATGGGCATTGGGTATTTACTGCGGGTCGGTGTGGCCATCAGTTTGCCCAAATTGGAAGTAATTGTCATGTGGGTGAAATTGTTGCGCAAGCAGGGGGGTTTGACGGAGTAAATGTGATGGAAATGTTGGGTGGATGCAGCTGGGTTATAATTAAATAGTGGGAGGTAATAATGACCAGGAGTAAATGACAATGAGCAAGTGGCGGGAGTTATTGGCGGGAGTTGTTGGGTCCAATTTTTGGCGGGATTTATAGGGCAACACGTTTGACTTGGGGTTTGTGTAATTGGGTATATCACTATTCTTTACCATTGGTTGGTGTTTGTTGTATGGGACCCTTGTTCTATTTGCAATTTATTCCTTTTGTCCTCAAACACAAATTTCCCTCATGTAGCAAAAGTACAAAATGTCCCAAATTTATGAGTACGGTAATTTGACAATGTACCAATGCAGACTTTTACAAAAATGGACCATGAAATTATTTGTGTTTCCAATTTCCTTTTTGCTGTCTTCCAAATTCCTTTAAATGAGTTCCATTTTTTAATATATGGGTAAATTCCTAATTGTGATTTTTGATATTTGCAAATCTGTTTAGGCGTTTTCCGCCCACTTTACGTTTTCTTCACCTTGAAATTTTGTTCAGGACTGTTTTGGTGTTATTCATTTTTGTCATATGGACTTTCCCATTCTCGTCATTTGTAGGGAATACTTAGTAATTTATAAACATTTATGTAGATTTCGTAAATTGAGAATTAGGGAACTTGCTAGTAAGCTATTATTCCTATGTGAGGACCTTGAATATTAATATAGTATACAGTTTTTTATTAAGGTTTTGTTTAATTTGTGTATTCATAGTTGTTCAGGTGTGTATATTTGTACGACCTATTATTCCAACGTTGACATACGTTTATTCGTATTTGGTCAGGCTGTAATGGGCATATTACAATGCTCTCACTGACGGAGAGGAGTAATGGGTGCAGACTGACCTGTAATGTACTATTTGAAATAAATATAAAACAGACAACTCTTCTCTCAGGTTAGGGTCTAACTTACTCATTGAATTCCATATAAAACAGAGTACTTCGTATATATCATATAGCAAAGCTGTACAAAAGCTCAACCTATTGTTGGTTACGAAATAAAAACTGTAGACTGAACCTAACGTGAATTGTTTTGCAGGGTGCATGTGTGCATTTTCCCCATCCATAGTTGAAGATGTCAGACGTAATCCCTCCAAACGACCATGTCAGTTACCCGGGAGACTAGCCATGGCATGTCCCTTTCCCATCTCTACCTGGGACTCCAAATAACGATCCCACGTCATCTGGAAGTGAGGCTAACAACAATGATCCCCTAGACAAAATAGCTGGAGTGAAGCATCACCTCCAATATTTGTGTACGACTACGGATTGGTGGGAAACGAAATGTGATATTCATGGCCAGGTGATGGGGAACTTGACGAACAAGCTGAACAAAGCATATGCTGGAGAAGTGAAGCAAACAATGAAAGCAAAAATTTGGAGCGCAAAGTTAGACTCGTTGAAGTTAAAATTGGAAGAAACAAAGAAAGATGTTGTCCACAAATTCACTAAATCTGAAGAATTTAACCATGAAATGGTTGAATGTTTTAACAATGGGTTCGAGATGTTCCGAGATTATGCTTTCGTCATCTCACCAGACTACAATTGGAGCGAAATAGATGTTGCTGGTGTCTGGGAGGTGCTGAATAGGTGTGGCCAGGGAATGGGTGATCATAGCCTTGTGCATGTAGCAAGGAAGAAGACAAAGGACATGGATCTATTGATGGACCTGTAAACATTTGGATTTTGGTAGGCTTTGTGTAGCCGGGTCAGGGTAAGTACGGGTTCGAAACATTATGTGGACACGGAATGGCTTTTGTATGAATGTGGTGCCTTGTTTACGCCTTCCTCTTATTCTCACCGTTGAGTGGCAAATTAGTAAGTTTGTATAAATTTGAAGTGCTGTGAAGTGGATGTGTGCTTATTGTACGTTGATTGCCCTCATATTGAAAGCATTATGTATTTATATTGTAGTTATATTGAAGCTTTATTGCCGCATATTGGAATCATAATGTACTTATATTGTGGTTTTATTGCTGCTTTATTGATTGGCACTATAAAATATAACCTCTACATCTGAGTAATGGTAAAGCTGTACTGTAGCAAATGTCGTAATTATGGAGGGTTTCAGAAAGATGGGTGGTTCTTAAGCACGGAAATATCCATGGAAATATCGGAAATATATCGATTCTAATAACAATTGGATGCAAACCACGGACACTATAAATAAATGCAAATTTGTACTAAGAACAAAAATAAAGTTATGAAAGGAACAATTAAATATGAAATAAATAGAAGGATTATCGACATTTAAGTAATGAAGCAACAATTTCAAGGGAAAGTTAGTAATTTCAGTACTTATAATGAACCTTCGAATTAAATAAGCAATAACATGAAATGGATTAAATATGGAAGAAATTCATGACATTAAGTAATGAATTATTTGAGCAACAATATAGAACACTAAGTAATTAATTTTTATTTTACAAAACAGGTTGGAAGACTTATAAATACCAGAGTCCATAGGCACTAATCACAAACCGATGACTGCCGTTGGGGAAGGGTTTCATCCTCTGTGTGTGTGACTTGAAGTGAATAATTTTTTTTTTAAATTTCATATTGCGATAGTATCAATATGATAGATAATATCGCGATCTGTTGACCATATGTAGTCAAACACATAGGACATTTCACCTTGAATTTGCCCCACATCTGGCCCATGCATCGGCCGAATTTGTAATCATAAAAGGTATAGTCGGAGTATCACGGTAACTATGTAATAAAGGAATTCTAAGAACTTTAATGTTTCATATCCATTTCGAATTACATTACAGGCCCTTTAATTTCGCACTCACAATTTACATTTCAATGGCAATACCAGTACAATAACAATACAATATAATAGCAATCTGGAAGCAATACAACATGCTGTTTAGTAATGCAACCCAAATTATGCAAATTTAAAAGAATTCCCATTCAACATAACACAAAACCCACCACAAATAAAAGTAAAATTTACATAACCTACCAAAGCAACACAAATGATATTGTCTAAGTTACATTGGCAATGGAATATTGTTTTTACAGGTGCTTTTATTGTGGCCTGCGGAACCGCACCTTGAGCACTTTCTTGTAATGGTGCCCTCTCCTTGCGAGGGAATTCTTATCTTCTTTCGTCTGCCTGGCATGACCCTTGCCATGGGAGGCAGCACAACTCGACTTCGAACATCTTCAGGAATATCCCACATTCCGTGAGGCTGTACAAGGTAGATGCTATCCGAATAAGCATCCATCTAGGTTTTCTGAGTGTAATACCGAGAAGCCTTCGAGTATACATTTACTTTCAAGAAGCGGCAAACTACAACTACATGCTTGCAAGGTAGCTGCTCAAGCTGAAACTTTCTACAACTACAACTGTTGTTCGTCAAATCTACGAGGCATTGCATATCACCGTCCAAAACATTAAACTGTGCGTTATTTACTTTAACGACATTCATCCTTCCAGCATCCTCCAACCTATTCCTCAACTTCTTCTCTCCAAAATTGGGGCACAATGTTGTTGTGCAATTCAAAGCCAACTCAGGACGTTCGGTGAACCATTTCACAAGGAGATTAATAATTTCCCTTATCAAATGAACCAGTGGCAGCATCCTTGCAAACCTAAGGACTGAGTTGATTGACTCCGCAATATTTGTTGTCATTACATTGTAGCGGCGTCCATCCATGTGAGCTCTAGACCACTTATGTAACCCTGCCTCTTCAAGATATTGAGCAACATGTTCCTTTCACTTGATCTTGCGAAAATGACAATCAAATTCAGCAATGGAATAAGATTTCGCAGCTGCTCAAAGTGCATAAGTATTTGATCACGCTTTTTCAACTTGCAAGTGCATTTCATGTTCCTCTTCATATGATAAAATCATATGCCATGTTGCGCAGTTGGAAAAACTTTGTTTCACACATTCTCTATGCTAACATTGTGATCAGAAATAATAACAAGATTGGGACACTCACCAATGGCTTCATGAAGTTTAGTGAAAAACCAATGCCATGATGCATCCGTCTCCAAATCACCGATCCCAAAAGCAAGAGGATATATATTTCGATTACCATCGAATGCATTTGCTACAAACATAACACCCTTGTACTTGGATTTTAAATGAGTGGCACCACGGCTATCACTGGGCGCATGGAAGAACGAAACCCTCTAATACATGCGCCAACCGCCATAAATAAACACACAAAGTGATTGCTCTCATCAGTTTGGATGTGTGTTTTTGTGCCGGGATTCATACGCTCCAATTCATAGCAATAAGCTAGAAGGATATAATATGCCTCCTTTGTTGATCCTCTAATGGACAATAGAGCTAACTCCCTTGCTTTCCAACCTTTCGAATAATATATGGTGAAACCAAAGTTGTGTTTCACATCTCTCATAATGTCACTTGGTGTGTATATTGTCCGAGAATCCTTAAACTTCCTTTTAAATGAAGTGGCTACAAGTGTTGCGGTTGCTTGACGATGCTCGTCACTTACGAACCTCAAATCACATTCATGGACAGTTGTACACCTCACAATCATGAAGCTGTATTCTCCAATTCTCGATGCTCGGACCCGCCATGGGCATGGACGTTGATAACAAACCACAAGCAACCTCTTAGTGCAAGAGAATTACACCTTAAATTCAAAATGGCCTCTTAATGCCGTCAACCGTAACTCCGTCAACAATGCTTTCTTACTAGAGAAAATTTGCCCAACTGTAATTTTCGGATTCCAATCACTTCACGAAAACCCGCTGTCCAAATATGCTTCTCCATCATTTACACCGGCTTCATTGTACCGGTTCTGTTCACCCATTTGACTCCAATAATGTTCACGAGTGGATTCAGATTCTCCTCCTAAACGCATTACTGGCAATTGGGCAGATGTGTTCAAGCATACCAAAATAGGAGGGGCAGAGTACACTGACACTTCATTTCTTTCAGTATCATTATCACCCCCGTGCATCTCCTCCACCTCGCTAAAATCAATCATATCCATAAAATATGTCCCTACTTCACCTCCCACATCAGTGACATTTGTATTATTCCAAGTTACTTCATTGCTTTCAACAATGGCAATTGAAGAACGACCCATCTTACTACTATCTGTCGTGATATGCGTACTATCAACTACTTCATTTGTCAGTCCTTTATCTTCTATAATCACGAGTAAGGGAGCTAGTTTTGAAGGTGTTACCTCATAATTGTACTTCATAAAAAAATTTACATCATCATCGTCCTCAATCTTTATGTGCTTTCACTCATTCGAGGGCACCAAAACTGATAACTTTAACCAAACCTTGTCTTCCCTGCTGTTTGTATTACCAATCTGATGCACACACCCAACAAGCAAATTTGATGGTTGAGTCACCCCCTTCGTATTTGCACATCTTCTTCGAGGTGACCCATTTTCCATTGTAGCACACAAGAATAACAATTGTCTCCATTTCTGACCATGACAAAACAACATTTCATTAACACAATATAACCACAATAACAAAACAATACAATGCCAATATAACAGCAATATAATGGCAATATAACAGCAATATAACAGCAATACGACAGTAAAATAATAGGACCACAACAGCAGTACACCACTAACACATCAGAATCACACTATACAGATCTACTACATCAAATAGAAAATCCCAAGTTTCAAGATTCATATATCCAGACCAATCTAAATGCAATTGGTACAAACCCAGATGAATGAGCATGAATATTCAACAAAACCTAACCCAAAGCAATTAAAGCCAAAATGAATTTAACACAAACCCAAACAATCAAAATATAACCCATTTCACATAATCCCACTGATATTACGAAAATAACCATCAATACTACCTTTTCAAGGTCGGCAATCCACTAGAGCTTCAAGGTTGCAAGCAGTTCTTCAGAAGACATACCTAACATATGGGGTCAAGGGAGGGGTTCGTGATTCCATACAGACAACAAGAGAGCGAATAGGGGGAGAAAGAGACGGGACGAAGCTAAAGAGAGAAAGAGTTGCCCTAGAGAAAGAGAGCAAAGAGAGAGACAGAGAGTTGCGCTAGAGAGAGTGAGAGAGCCAAGAGAGACATAGAGAGCTGCGATAGACAGATACCAAAGAGAAAGAGAGCTGTGCCAAAGAGAGAGAGAGAGCTGAGTGAGCTAAAAGAGAACAAAATTTCTGAACGTGTGAAAAATCAGCAATAAGTGGACAATAATTATATATTTATAGGTGATAGTTGTAAAAAAAAAAATTAGAATATGGTGGTATTTTGACAAAAAATTATAAAAAAAGGTGGTATTTTGCGCTATTTCCCAAAAAAAACCCAACACATCCCTCGCTCCCCCAATCGCACCAAATCCTCCCTTCCTTCTCTGTCCTTGTAACCCCCACGCACTGTAAACCCAAAGCTCCCACAACCCGCAACCCACCCTTCTCCTGTGCGTAACTTGGAAAGCCATCACCCCCACCTACAACCCATCCCAACCTACGCAGAACCCAGAACCTATTCCTCCACACAACCCCACCCTCCTTGCGCAGAACCCAAAACCCATCGCCTCCTCCTGGTAAACCACTCTCCCTGGGCAAAACCCAAAAACCCACCCCTCCGCAAAAATCAAAACAACCCATCCATCCCAAAAATCAAAACAACAACCCTCCCTCTGTTTTTTCTACCCCACTCCCATAGAACCCCAACCCCCATACCCATTAATTAGCTTTCAAGTTTCGTGCCTCCCATCCCAAAACAACGAAGAGAGAGAGAAAGAGTTGGGCTGCCAATTATCTCCATCTAGAAGAATAGAGTTATTTTGGAAACAACATTTTTGTTATTCCCAGAAAAATAGCAAGGAGCCCCTCTTTGGTACATTCATGTATATAATGAAATGTGTTTGCTACAATTGTTCTTAGTACATGCATTTGTATTTCTTAATGTTGTGACTTTCGACAGGATAATCTCTTCGCTGTTGATATTCTCTCAGCTTGCAATCTTGTAAACTATTTTGGGAAAATGGTTCTTGGGGGTTCTGGTGTTGGTCAGATCACTGTGTATCAGGAAGGTTAGTTTAAGATATGAGAGAGAGAGAGAGAGAGAGATCAATTTTTAAAAGTTTTAAATTTTATGTTTGTATTTTAATTTTTTAAAGTAATTACTTTTTTATTAATTTTTTTTATTCATGATGGAGGTGGGCTCGACTTTGACACATTACCCACTTAAATTTATGAATAAAAAACTTAGGTGCACAAAATTACTAAAACACCCTTGCCACGTCATCGAACTTAACAGATTTTTGGATAAAATTGATGTAGGTGGGACATCAAATTTTGGTCGAGGCAAAGTGGGCCACTTTAACTTCCATAGCAGTAAAGTGAGAATCGACCAACGTTTCAAGATCAGAAGAATTAAGTCTTGATAAAATTAGTCAAATTGAAACTACATGATGGTAAAAATGGTAAACTACACAGATTAAAAGCGACTTTTTGCCTTAAGCAAATAATAACACTTTTGGTGGTGGGTTAAGTCATAGAACACTTCCATGTAACGGTTAGCCGAGATGTTTTGCTATCCCCCTTGCAAGTAAGTTTTACTGCGTCTTGCTGTTTCATTTGGAGCTTTTTGTCATACTGTGACTCTGCGATTCCAACCTGAGGCAATGTCTGCAGTGAGAGATCCAGCCATTAAGCTCTTCGGGAGGAATATTCTGGTGCCGGAACGCCAGATTCCGGATATGTCCGTACATAATTCCAACGAAGAATGTTGGGTTGCAGATATGCCCAAAGCTGCCATGGTAAGCTTCATATGCCAATCGACTCTGAGCTTCTTTGGGTTGCTTTATTTTGTTTTCATAACAAGTCTCTGCGTTTTTTCCTTTTTTCTACTCTGTTTTCCAGTTTTGGTATCTGGGCTTCTACTGCTCTACAATATTCTTTTTTCTATTTTGTAGAAAATCACATATAACTGACTGCTTTGTTTAGCTTTTAAATTGTTATGTTTCGAATTTCAGGACGTTGTGTTCTTCCTTCATATTACTTAAAATGTTAAATACCATAAAGTTTTGCTGGATTTGCTTTACAAGCAGAAGGGGCAGCTTATAGAAAGATTTCAACCAAATTTCCTCCCACCAATAAAAATAAGCATGAACCCACATTTTGTTTTTGTTTCTCATTCGTGATTAGTTATTTTGGAAATCATAATTTGATAATGTGTGGATGATGTGAGGAGATTTATATAGATTGTAACTTGGTATATAGTATCTGGGCATGTGGCTGCAGCTTCATTTTGTAACTATCATTTGTTTTTAGCTTTTTCTTGGCCATGAACTTAATTTTTATTAATGCATGTAATTGATGTTATTGCTCATCTTTGATGCCGAATTCCTTGTTGTACATGCGGAGAATTAACTATAACTTGCTGTTATTGCGATTTGAGTGCCGTAAACAATCAAAATTTTCAATTTTCAGAGTGAGTGTAGAGAAATGGAGGACCCTTCTGTGAAAGTATCCTGCAAGCAAGATCAATTTTTTGAACTAGATAAAGGCAGTGAAAACAATCACCATGGTCAAATATTGGAGAATGAGGGTGAAGTTGATTGTAATCCAGAAGAAGATTGCATTGCAAGTGATACTGATGAAGGCAAAGAAAAGTCTTTCACAAAGCCAGAGAAGGTTCTTCCTTGCCCTCGCTGCAACAGCTTAAAAACAAAGTTTTGCTATTTTAATAATTATAGTGTATACCAACCGAGGCACTTTTGCAAGAGCTGCCGAAGATATTGGACAGCGGGGGGAACAATAAGAAATCTTCCTTTAGGGACTAGGCGGCACAGGAATAAGCATTCATCTTCACAGTATCAAGTTGTGGGCGAACCGAGTGCAGTACCAGTCACCCAAGGAGACACCCTTAACTTTGTTGGCCAACAGCATCTATTGCCTGTTCAACTTCCTGCCTCTCCAAAACCTGTCAATGGGATGAGGGAAGTCTTAAATTCTGGCACAGATACAGTTTTAGTTGAATCTATAGCGACTGCGCTTAATCATAAAGACCAGAAGAGAAGTTCTAAAGATGGCTCTGCAGCCGCTGGAGATAATAGTGAGGAGCCCTCATCATCCAGCTCTTCCTTGACAGCCACTACTTCACAGCAAAATGCATGCCTGGGAAAAGAAATGGAGCAGGTTGATCTGCCAAGATATAGAAACGATTATAATCTTACATATACTGAGCAATATTTTCCTGTTCCACAATGGACTGAGAACCCAAGTTGGGGCATGATGATGTTTGGACCTCATAGCAATAATCCTAATCCTTCCCATATGGGTTCTCTGCCTATGGTTACAGTTCCAGGTTTTTGTATTCCCAGTTTCATTTTCCCAATTGCACCTTCCTCATACCAGGGTTACATGCCAAGCTTGGATGCTAGAAAATGGAACGCTCAATTGGTTGGATCTGATGGCAGCTTGTCACCTTCATCTTCCAATGGCAACAGCAGATGTTCAGGCAATAGCTTGCCAAGATCGGGAAAATATTCTAGAGATGCAAATGTACAGGCAGGAATAAAAACAAAACAGTGCCTTTGGGTACCCAAGACATTGAGAATTGATGACCCAGATGAGGCTGCAAAGAGTTCTATATGGTCTACCTTGTGTATCAAACCTGATAAGAATGCACCTATACTTAGAGGTGGTATTTTTAAAGCTTTCCAAAAGAAATCAGACACTAAATCCCAAACACTAAATGCTGATCGAGTTTTACAAGCAAACCCAGCAGCTCACTCTCACTCCCAATTGTTCCAGGTGACCAACTGATTGAGTTTGATATACAGAGTTATGTTTGCGGTTTGTCTACCGATATCCCAGTCTTTGTTCAGTAAAATCAGGAGTGAATGCTTATCATGTCTACATTCTAAGCTTAATTTGGTTGTGGAGGAAGAAGGCAGAAGCTAGTTGAGACAATTTTCAGGCATTTCTTTAGCTTTTCTCTTGAACAAAGTGAGTAGCCAGCCATCAAGATTGTTGTATAAGGTTTGGTCCTATAACAGGTGGCAAATTGAATTCTTAACAACCAAGTCATACATAACATGGTATATGTATCTCAATTTAATCCAAGACCATGGTGACAAATAAAAGGGAACGATTCCTTGGAGGAGAGTTTAATATTCGGAAGGTAGAAATGCGACTCTGCGACTGAAGGTACAGTTTTCTTAATCCGCAGTCCACAGCCGTTGAGATCAGGATACTAACTCTTAATTGTTTTTTCCTTCATAAATTTTGAAGGATTGATCTCTCAACGTGTGAAACTTTTTGTATTTGATGTATTTTTCCAAGCCCTCTAACATTTATCAAGTATTCATATTGCAATGTGAACATCCATAGCCCCCCTTAGCACTCCATCATGGGAGGTAAAAGTATGAAGAAATGTCAGTGATTATCCATAACAATAAAATCTTGAGTCTGATTTGAATAAACTCCGAGTACATACAATTCATTGATCAGCCTGTGTCAATTATGGATTTTAGATCAATGGGGTCCAAGTTAGAATGCCCCGTCAATATCGTAATGTTGGGGGAGGGAAAGAGGGGAATTAAACTTAAGACACGGATACGGGTAGCAATTTTGGCATCCCTTTGTGAGTATAAAAATTATAAATTTCGTAGTTTGGAGCGGCAGAAGCTAAAGGAATGCCAAAATCGCTACCCGTATCCGTATGAAAGCATATACAGTATAAGAACTACCAGACAAAGAATACCATCTCAGATACAGTATTTTCATAGTACAACAAATGGACTGGAACTGCAAAGAAAGTTCATTTGGTACCAATTTATCCATCTCCAAATACAAGATTAGACAGAGTAAGGCACTGTTTTGACCAACCACTTTAATTCCAAGCATTAAGAGCAGAAACGTCAAAGTCCATCAAAATTTTGGTTGGGCTTTTTGTGGGACCCTGGAGCTCATCATGAGGTGAAAAAAAACATAACTAAATAAAATAACTAAACATTTTTATAAAAAAAGAAAAGGGAATTAAGGCCTTGTGGAGCTTTTTTTTTTAAGAAAATGAATTTCATTAAACACATAAAGAATATAGTATAAGATATGACAACGTGCAGACAAAGTGGCCTCATTAAAACCTGAACACTTATACATCTTGTATGGTACATTACATACACTGGCCCTGCTAACTTCTAATTCATGGAAAGGTAGCAAGGTGAAAGTCAGACTTGTTGGGATGATGAAACTGGTGAGCCTTGATGACTCAGATAGTCTTCTCTTACTGAATCCTGAACTTGTGCTGCAAACTGCAAATTCCACAGAATGTCGTCAACAGAAGGCCTATCAGTTGGCTCTTTGGACAGACACCTCACACATATCTCCATCATTGTCTTCAATGATTCATCGGAGCACTCCTTGTGCACTGCTGGATCAACAATGCTCCTTCGACCCGTATCATCAGTCGTTAAACTTACTTGTAACTTCATAAGAACCAAAACCAAATTGCTAGCTTAGTTGGAGAAAGAAAATTTTATGTTTCAGGGTGTTTCAGTTCTGTCAGTATTCAGTAATGAAACAAAAGTTGGGCTTAGCTAGGGGCATATGTTCTATGCAATTTTTTGGTCTTTGCAGGATTTAATTTTCCAAACTTTTCTAACTGGGAAGTAGTAGCAGCCTAATCTTAATGTAAGAGTTTTAGAGTAAACAAAGGGAACCAATTGATTAAGAGAAAACACTCACAAGGTCTTTCAAAACACCGACTTCATTTTGGAACATGATAGGCCTCCCCAAAATGATTTCCAGCAAGATGACTCCAATATCATAAACATCATTCTTACACTCATGGCTTGCTCTGCAAAAGACGGGCAATTAACAAAGCAATCCCAGTATGCGTGCATCTGTTGTTTACTTGTATGCATAGATGAGTTTATGGCATATGTAGTTACAGATGCATTCTCTGAAATAACTAGCATTTTTTTGAAAGAATTACTAAGGCATTATTCAGGTTTCCAGGGGCCTCACATGGAAATTTTTTTCAGAAAATGAAGGATCAAGATAAATAGTATATATATAAAGAATGCAATCCCAAGCATATGAGGAAAAGATGATGCAGGAAAAATTTAATCTTCCACTTCTTTTAATTGGATCTATTTTCTAAATTAAAAGGGAAAACTGGATCAGGAATTGCTTATGAAACTATCACCAATATACAAAGTATGCAAAAATGAATAAAAAAAATTTAAAAGTTAAGTTCTGTGAGATAGTGAAACAATTGTATTGTTGGCATTTTGCACCACCAATGACAATGTACGGTTTAACCAAACAATAATGAGGTTGGGTAAACGAGAAATGACTAAGGAATGCATTTTCGTGAAGCTACATTCAATGACGATTAACTTCGTTTAGGATGGTCCCTTGTTACTACTGATGATCAGTAACTGAACCGGAAGGGAGTAATTTATAATTTTGTTGTACAAGAGATTCATGCAGGATTTGTCTAGATAGTTGAAATTGTTGGTCTTTCTTTTTTTATTTTTTGGCAGAGAAATTATTCGTCTTGTTCATTTGTGTATAAACGTGAAAAGGGAATTCAGTTTAGAAAAGTAGTGTATGATTTTGGGGAAGTAAGCATGTTAGTACCTCGGTTGAATGCTTCCTTTTGGTGCCGGAGAAGAAACTGTGGTGCCCATCTGAAGGATTAAAAAGCAATAGTTAAGTCAGGACAATCTCAAGGGTGATGCATTCACTCAAACAGATACATATTTTTTATGTCTTACCGTTCCCCTGCTTTCAGCCAAAAGAGGTAGGTTATAGCTGCTTATTTTTACATGAAGATCGTGATCCAATAAGACATTTTTTATCCTCAGATTATTTGATTTAACACCAGGAACAATCCCTGTATGCAGAAACTGAATACCCTTTGCAACTCCAATTGCAGCTATTATTCTCTGCAGCCAGGTAAGCTTCCGTCCTGGAGGTCCTTCTGCCAAACTAAGTGTTAGCAATGAATATTTAATTGCTGAAAATGCTAAGACAGTGAGGGAGGAAATCAATCAAAGAAAAAGAAGAAGAAGAAAGTAGTGAGTGGGGTTTTACTCTCCATTGCAACCTGTATGGCATGCATGCAATGTTGAGCAATTGATTAGGTCTCACCTAGAAATCTTCTAAAAAATATGAAATATTGTTGATAAATTTGGGACTTGATGCATTAGATATTATAGATTACTTTGAACAATAACTTGATTGATTTATCTTCGTTTCATATGCGTTACGTGTAGAGTATGAGATAACATCTGAATCTGCAATCACTCTCTCTGAATAGCAAACCAATGGCTCATATATCAAGCTCAGAGTAGGAGCACATTCAATATATCTTCATGGAATAAACTATAAGGTCATTAGCAAATGCGATCCATTTGTTCTAGTTAGCAGTATTAAGTACATGAAAAGAACTTTACCAGAGATGCAGCCTCTGAGCGTTCCATTTGGAACAAACTCAAATATAAGAAATACTCTACTGACGCCTGAATCATCTGGATGGCACTCCAAGCAATGTCCAAGAGCGCTAACCAAATGGCTATGTCTCAGTTTTGAAATCTGCTCAAGGAGGTGTGTGTAGACCTGTGGACTCTGCCTCTTTCTCATTTTCAAGCCTCTTATAGCAACAAAGGTTCCATCAGGGAGCTTCCCTCTATATATCTGGCATTGTTATTTTATTTTGAAGCAGTAACAGTAAGAAAATTGCTTGCTGAAAACTCTCAAGATTTCTTGAACAAAGTATATCAGTCAATAGTGCATAGGACAATTAACTAGAACAAACAGATTCCAAATTCTTGTACAAATTCAAATGATAAGTATTGGACCACTTTAACATTTATAGTAGACTTTCCGTGAACCATTGCAATATGCATAAGATCTATCTGATGGTATAACATCAATGAGTATCTTCTCAGAACGAGCAGAGTTTCACCAGCCCTTGAAAAATTCCCATTACCATTTCAGATTTGGATCCAATCCAATCGTTGAAAGTTTGATTCAAATTAAACAAAAATCAAAGGATTTTTTTTTTAAAATTTGGTCGATTTGAAAGGCTGATATATTATAACTTAACAGGAGTACCATATCTTAATATATGTTTCAAGGACACCAGGAAATACATAAGTAACCTTATTTGTTATGACATGGATATAATAAGGTTAGTGTGTCCGACGCGCCTAAATTGGAAGCATACCTTAAAAAAGGCTGCTTGAAAGGACTAGATTTGCTCCTGCAACCTCTTTTGCAAATTAGTCTTTTGTTCTCTTTCAATTTCTACTCTTTTTTCATTAAATGTGAGGCCACCTTGGAGTTTTAAAGGGAATCTTTACTCAACAGAAGCTTGTTTAAGATGGAGAAGTCTCACGTTTTAAGCATATCAGAAGTTCTACAAAGTAATTCCTAAATCTATTTACATAATGCTCTTGAGGAGTATGAACTCTAAATTAAATAGAGATTACTAAATCTATATACACATTCATACACACATACATATGTCAGTGTGTGTATTTAAGTTGCTTCAACTATGTAGTTCTTCAATTGTGTACCAAGAACTGGAGACTAGATGAAAATCAAGAACCTAGACCCCACCATGCATCGGTGAGCCATCGTAATCTAGTCCGACCTGTATATTATTTATTCCCGAGTAGTTAGATAAAGCTTGTTGAAATGTATCTTGTCCTAAATTGTATTTAAATTCAACATCTACATAATATAGATTCTCTTATCTGAGGTTCTTCAATCCACAAAGGATCTTTTGCATATCCAAATGGATGGAATTATATAAGCAAGAAACATAAAATGTGAAAGCAGGTGCAAATTAAGAGAGAACATCGTATTACTATTACGATGTACTGAATTAGTTAGAATTGTTTTGCAACTATAAAGAATGAATACCTGTCCATGTGAACCTTCACCTAGTAATGTTGAATCATCAAAGTTATGGGTGGCTTCCTGGAGCTCCTCCATAGCAAAAGTTCTATAAGCAGGAAGGCTAGCTCCCAGCTTCATTGTGTCTGATATATATTCTGCAAAGAAAGGATTCTAGTGTTATGACTTATTATAAAAGGAATAGTGATGCTAATTTATTTACCTACTGCCAATTTGAATGAAGTGGTGCCTGGGGTTTTAATAAGAATAAAATTTTGAGCAGTCAATTTGAGCAAGAAAAATTGCTTTCCTGGATGTATAAGCCAGAATTGTCAAGTTTATCATTATAGCAAAAATGAAAGATTCACGAATTGTAACACGCTAAATAGCATGTGAAAAATGCTTCATTTGAAACTGAAAAGCATGGACCTGAACAAGATTTACCATATTCTCCATATTTCTGAATATCAGAATATCCAAGGAAAACTATAAGGAATTGGTGGTACAATAAAATAAAATTCTCTCCATCTTAGTTCGAACCTAAAGACTCCAAAATAAACTAATATGTCTTTTTGGGGTAGCAATATAGTTTTTGGAAACTATTTTCTATAATTAGTAGTTCTTCCTGGAATTTTCTGGAAACATACATCAGTCTAGTTCTTGGACTTCTATGGAAATCTCAACCTTCATGCTACTCAAATAAAATAAAAAGATCACATGGAAATGGTTGCTAATCTATACAGCAAGTTCCCTTCTTCATTTATTTTCTTCGCAAAATCAGCCTTGATCCTCGTACATTAAACAGAAGCAACAAAAAGTTGGTACCAAAAGGAACAACTATAAAAATATTAAAGAAAAAAAAAAAAAAAGGTAGAAAATTTAAACTTACTTGCATCAGAGAGTAGCTTAGCTGTGTTCACTGCTGAGACTGTATCTGAAATTAACCTTGTTTGGGGAGTTTTAGTAGTTTGCTCACTATAAAACTTCTTAGCAGCCATGAAAGCTAAACCAACAACTGCAATTGCACCCACAATACCTCCCACTGCACTTGATGAAACAACGTGTTTACCATAAGTTCTCCTATGCTTTTCCTCACTAGGAGGTGGTATTCGCACAGCCAGAGCTTCATTGTGGCACAAGTAAGAAGGGTGCTGCTTCTGATCTTCATTTACTAAACAATTCCCAGAATACAGAACAACCCTGCTCTTAGAATCCCTTTTCAGACAAGTTGGCAAATCCCCTGACAAAAGATTTGAGGATAAATTGACAAAAGCAAGCTCAGAATTGCAAGTCATGTTCTTAAAGAGAAGTCCAGTGAGTTTATTTTCAGCAATGTCAAGATATTTAATGGAAGGCAGTGACAACCATGATGACAAAAATGGCCCTACAAATCCATTCAATGAAATGTCCAGCTTCTGGAGCTGATAGCAGGAGCCTAATGCAGTCTGGATTCCCAAGCGAAACTTGTTCTTTCTTAGCACAAGTGTGACCAACTTGGAAGGCATACTTGGAAAATGGGGCCCAAAATAGTTGTCTTCCAAATCAAGAACTTGCAAGTTTGTCAAGTTTCTGAGATCAGGCACTTCCCCTGACAAGAAGTTACTTGATAGGCAGAGAACTCTGAGAGTTTGTAAAGATGCCAAAGAATATGGCAAAGAGCCATTAAGCATATTGTTTTTCAGACTGAGAACAGCCAAGACTGGAAGTGAACGCAGCCAACCTGGAACTTGACCAGTGAACTTGTTATGGTCAAGTATGAGAGTCTGAAGGTTCCTCAGATATGAAAGTTGGAGAGGAACTGTACCACTTAAGTAATTTGTGCTTACATTGAGAATCTCCAGTGAAGACAAATGCCCAATACTTGCAGGCATTGGCCCCCATAAACCAAGAGAAACCAGTGAAAGCACTTTCAAGCTTGGTAAGCCAACAAGAGTGGCAAAGAAATAGTCTGCTGAGAAATCACGAGGCAGTGGAGGAAACCCATTGTTGCCAATAATGTGCAGCTGGGTTATGTTGCCTTCATAACAGGATAGAGTCAAAGATGGAGTAGGTTCAATTTTGCAGAAGTCTCTGATGTTGCTTCCATGGCTGAAGCTGGTTAAGGCTGATGGGTAGTTGAGAAGCTGCTGGATCTTCAGAAGGGTTTGTGACTGAGTGTGTTGTTGTAGCTGGCTTGAAGGATGGAGAGAGAGGAAAACTATGATGAGCAGAAGAAGATGTGAATGGCAAACTAGCTTTGCCATTAGAATCATCAACAAAACCCAAGTTGCAGAAACAACACTCAATAGATGAATCTATTTCTCCCCTTCTTTCTCTGCTTCACTTCTTCCAGGAAGGCTTAAAACTTAGCTTTTGGGGGAATGAAAACCAGATTTTGCTAGCAAAAATATGATGACATTTTCAACTGCACCAAACTGACTTAGCCCCTTCAAAATCTATCCTTCAATTTATTTTCCAACTTTTTTTTTTCTTTTCTCTCTTTGGTTATGTTTACTAATTAAACATCTGAACCCAACAAACTTAGTGTGCTAATCATGGAAAATACTTCTGTACCACCTAGTTCCTTACAAACTACAGAACCAGTTAGGTCTAAAATCATAGGGCTTCTTTACTCCACAAGAATTAAAACCACTTGATCTCATGAAAAGTTTTCTACCTAACACAACTAATTTGCCCTCCTCTATCCACCTCAAAAAATCGAACATGAAACACCAAATAAGTTAGTACTTGAGCACTGTACTACGTGGTCCATGCAGTTCACATGAAGTAGATAACCAATTATTTAGTGCACCGTCAATTGAATTACATTTTTTTCTTTCTATAATTCTAATTATTTTTTCATTCTAATATTTTTTTTAATGTAATTAATAGTGTAAATTATAAGATGATGAAAATTTCTCACACACACTACAAAGATGTTATCGAAATTCAAACCTGAAACTACTGTATTTCGAATTAATAATATTTTTTTAATGTGATAATAATTTCGAATTAAAAGTATTTCCAATTCACATGTGATGACATTTCTGTCTCTCAAAAATATTTCCAATCAACTCAAAAAGTAATAATTCTGTTTATTTTTCTTAATAATTTTATATTTGTATGACTTGATTGTCATACAAACAAAATTACGAAACTAAAATTGTCATAATTAAAATAAAAGGGATCAAATGCAATTTGACCAAAAGAAATTAATCACTGCCCTGCTTGGCAGATCAATAAATTAGGAAATTCCTCAAAAGTAGTAGTAATGGCGCATTGAAGTTGTGAACTTTCTGCATGACCCAAAGGCCAAAGCAAAATGTTTATAAGTGTGTGGCAGAACGAGTGCAGATAATTCCAAGGAAATGTCAGGTTTGCATTTTGCTTTTTACGTCAGAAACTGACACACACATACCAAAGGAAAGGAAATTTACAATATGTTTCATTAATTCTTCACGAGAAAACAATAATAATAATAATAATTTATAAGGAATTCCAATTTGTCATCCCTAGCATCTATTGCTGTTCGTGAGTCATGTTCTTCTGGTGGGTGTAATTCTGTCAAGTAGATCTCAAGTATTAGTCATATGAAACAACATCTAATTATCTAATTGTTGACTAATAAATAGATGAACACAACTTTTTATGAACAATGAAAATTTTCACGATAATAATTAAATGATCAAATAATTTTTAATTTGATTAATTATTTGCAATGATGATATTGAAACGATAACTTGAAAAATGACAAATCCAATCGTGATATGACATTGTGTAATGAACCCAAACAAGTGGTTAATATCGTATTAACTCACTAACACGCTAGCTATCATGAGGTGAAGCCCTCGGAGATGAACATTGCACGGCTCCTTTTCAGTTCATTCCTCAAATTCAAAACAATTAGAGCCTAACACACATAGACTCACAAATATTTACCTCATTCAAAGTGTTAAATTCGAAGAAAAGTTTCCTTATAGTGAAAGAGCTAAATATTTTCCTCGAAGACATAGCCCAGAGAAAGTGACATATGAAAATGCTTGCGTTTCTGAATGGTTCACGGGAGCTCATATGCTCTACAAAGGTAGTAAAAGAATACAAGTAGGTAGAGGATTAAATATGCCGCACCAGAAAGAAGGGTACTGTTATTTACACATCATATGAAGCAAGCATTGTTGTTTCGGAAAGAAAAAAGATACCTTAAGAATTCATAAAGCTCAAATCAGTCATTTTCCAGAGGAAAACCCACATTAAACAAGTGGGTTTTTATTGGCCATTCCTCAAGAATACATACAAACAATTGTCTTTGTCGGCCAGACAGTTTCACATCTTGAGAGTCACGGGTGAACTTTTTAATAATTCAGTGCCGTAGTGGTGCTTAACAATGGATACGTCCAAAACTATGAAGTTATTTCAGTGCTAATGCTGAAAAATATATTATATATTTTGAAAGTCTATCAATTATTCCATAAAAAAAAAGGGTAAAACCGTTTTTTTACAAAATTATCCAAAAACAAAGAAAATACTAAAAAGAATATCGCTCTCTCTCTCTCTTCTATCTCTTTCTCCCTTTCTCCCCCACTCAGGTATCAACCCATCCCCACCTGCTTCTTCATAGGCTGAGCTTGTTGAAGCTTCAAATTTGAAATTGGCTTTTCCTTCTCTATTTTTCTCTGTTTATTGACCTCCCAAAAAAAAATTATTACTTTGTCTTCTGGGTTTTCTCTTTTCTCTATTCCTTCAGGGCTCTACATATTTGTAAGGAGAACCTTTTTTTTTTTTTTTTTTGAGTGGCAGATCCAGGATTTAAAAGCCGATCAGGCAAAACTTACATTAAAAACTCAACAATAAGACTGAATTTCATTAATGAACATAGAAAAATACACCTAGTCAATAGATGTAATCAGCATGAATAATACTACTCTTATCACATTTTGTATACAACATTTCCATACCACATGATGTGGCACCTTACTTGGACATGCCACCTCATTTAATTTAATTTTATGTTTTTTAATCTTTCAATTAAAAACCCTAGTAAAAAAAAAATAATTAGACCTTACGTTTTATTCTCCACTCCATCTCTTTCTTCTCTTTCCCACCGAGGTAGCCTCCTCCCTTATTGTCATTCCAACCATTCTCCGTTCTCCATTCTTTTAGTTGATTCTTATTTGATTTCTAGCAAACCATCTTTTCTTTCCTTTTTGCTTTATAAAGAATGATTTTATCTAATTGTTTCATTGAAAATTAAAGGAGTCGAAAGGAAGAAAAATGTCTATATCATGTTAAGGGTTATGGGCCATTGTTCATGGCTGAAAGTTCTCAGAGGTGTCTACAATGATTGGTCTTTTCCTATTAATTGCATTGATCCTGCTGTGTTTTTTTAATTTACTCTTTTGTATCTTTTGTGATGGTTTTTCCATATGTTCTGGAAATTAAGGAGGGTGGGAGGATGAAGGGTTTAAGGTTTAGAGGGACTTTCAAGAGGGAATAGGAAATTGATTTGGGGAGACGAAGAGTGGTGGAGGAGGACTCAAGAATATGAGAAGTCTAACAAAGTTTATTATTATAATAATTATTAAATATATTAACCAAAATGAATGAAAAATAAGATAATTTAAAATGAAATTAAATGAGGTGGCATGTCCAAGTAAGGTGCCACATCATGTGGTACACAAAATGTAGTAAGAGTAGCATTACCTTCAAATGCATCTTTATACATAAATAAAGCTTATAAAAAAAATTAGCACAAGCTCACCCACAAATAATAGGGAGACTTTGGAAAAACCCAAAGGAGAGAGAAATTTTGTAAAAGAACTCAAAATGGACAAATTTGCCCTTATTTATTTTTGAATTTCCTAAGAAATCATTTACACTTGCATGTCTTTGATTTGAAAGTTGAGAGGTTTTTCTGTCTTTTTTTAAAAAGCTTTGACTTTTTCCAAAAGTGAAAAAAAATTTATGACTAAAACCTAAATTTACTCAAATATAATTAATATATTATCAACAAATAACCAAAACTCATACTATACAACTCATTTTCGAATCCTAAAAATTAATCATAAGAAGAATAAAAACCCAATTCATAAAGAGATAGAGAGAGATATATATATATATATATATATATATATATATAATAGGAAACTGAAGCCCACAAAAGAGAGAGAGAGAGAGAGAGAGAGAGAGAGAGAGAGAGATAATAGGAACTAAAGCCCACATGAGAGAGAGAAATCACAAAAATGGGCCGGAAAAAGAGAGAATTCACAAAATCGGTCAGACAGCAGCCCAATCTGACCTCCACTTAGGTTGGCCCATGCTTCTTGTTTTTTCGATCCTTCTAGTTTGCCTCTAATTTTAAATCTCTCGTAATTCAAGGACATTTTATAGATTCTATTAGGATGTCTTCTAATTTCGTCCAAAATATCCCCTCATGTTAGCGAGTCAAGAAATTCGACAGAAATTTGGATGTAACTACATGGGTCCAATTGCCAAAAATAAAATCACACAGACAAAAATGGAAAACCGGCGAACTACAAGGACCAAAGTGACTTTTGGCCTTTAAATTTTAAATTTTTATGTTTTTTTATCTGTGAATATTCCTCCTAGCCACACCCTCAAAAATTTACTCCATGTTTACGGTGTTATCTTTATTATTTAGTGCAGGAATATTTCCAAGTAGCCTCCCTCTTGCAGTTGGATGTGATTGCAGAATCCTGATTGTCGACAAAGTTACAGTAGCTCAGCCATCCCATTCCAATACAAGTTTTGCAGCCTCCCCTTCTTCAAGACTTGAACTCAAGCACCTGCATGAACAAAATTTCACTCACTTTAGGTTTAAACCAAGAATCATAAAGCGAGAGAACTCTCTGTCTTTACAAAACTAAAGCTGGTCAAAGAATACGTACCATTCACAACAAAATCAGCAGAGAACCTTGCAGTACAGCAGATGCGTTGAATTTTCAGTACTTGTTCCATGTATTCTACAGTTTTTACAGCTTCACAAATCACTATCACAACGTTAATGAATTTGCTATTAGTCTCCATCTGTCATGAGCTGTAGGAAGCACTTTTACTGTTTCGAAAAGCAACCAAACAACGAAGTATGCGACAAAAAATAATAATAATAATAAGAAAATGAACATAGTATAAAATAAAGTTATAATTCGAGAAGTAATTATGAAAACAAAAGCAAGAATCCCAATGAAAATTCAAGGCATGGACAATGGAACATTTGTGAAAAGAAAATGCAAATCGTCATCTTCAAAGATCAATTAACCTATTTGGGTCAATCAATTACAAGCCTAAACAGATTCAGAAAAATCATGTCTTCTAATGGAGGATATCATAAATCCAAAAGGGAAAACAAAATTTTCTTTTAAAGTTCCACAACTATCACCAAGATTTGAAAAAAAATTCTGAAAAAAAAAATTCTATCGAAGATCAGAGCCAAGTTTATCCATAAAAAATGAATATTTTATTTTTTAGTTTTGAAATGAAACGATGTGATTTTATTTCACAAATGGAACTGTGCAGAAATGTGGATGAGCAATCTTACCAAGATTCTATGAGAGAAAAAACAACAATTCAAGCTACATCTAGTTTAACAAACCTAAACATATTCATGACACTTTAGCTTTCCAGTCTAGAACAATGACAGAAATAGAAGCGTTCCTAAACAGGTGCCCAAAGTGCTGCCCAATACTTGACCTTCCCCACACCTCCTCCACTTCGATCCACCTAAAATCTTCGAAGATCCGTTGGTTTCTTTCCGACCAAATAGCTTAAATGATAGCCATCATCATACAGCCCCGTATTACTTTAGCATTCTTTCCACCACCCAATACTTTAGATTTCTCACCCAGAAAAGATAAATAGTGTTGCAGCACCACCTAACTAACATTAATCTCATTAAATAAAAACATCATAATTTCCAGCTAAACCGGCAGGATAAGAAAACATGATCCACACTCTCCCCCGCATTCTTGCATAAAATACACCAAATGAAGAATGAAAATACCCTAAAACTACCACGCAGTTCATTGAGCTCTGCAAGTAACTTTGGTGCAACCCACATGCCAGAGGGCCATATCAGTGAGAAAACTTAGACAAAGAGTATGAATAATTATTAAATGAATACTAGCACATTTATCGACACAAGATAAGAAGTCAAAGTACTGACCCTAACAATGTCTCTGACCACGTCATCACCTTCAATCCTCTTAAACATATTCCTACAGTATGTAACAGATGAATCCTTTCTATACCATAATTAACCTAGGTCCATGCAAAAACCAAATCTGACGTGTTCACCAAAACACATAAATAAATACCAAAGCCAAGGATTCTGATTTATTATACAAATCATGTCTTTTATTATTATAAAAATAAAAATAATCAGACAGGAAAATTTCAAAGTTTAATCTTGTGACTCAAATTCATTGCATATAGTACAAAACCAATTAGCTATGGCAGGAGACAAGTAGGTTCACAGAGTAAAAATCAAGACAATAGGAAGGCATTTTTATCCACAAGTTTTAAGGTGTGAGCTATAGTTGATGCTCAGCAGAAATAACTGCCTTGTCATCCACTCTTTGTTAGTAAAGACTATAATAGTCTATTAACAGTAGCCCAGTAATTGAAGTAACTCGTGATTTACCAATATTGCAAGCATTTTAATAAATTTCCAGCTTGCATTAAGTACGTTCAAACCACAAATCCATATAAAACACTAAACTCGGTAGTTTAGTTGACGTGAAATATGCTTGAACAAAGTACTTTGTTGTTCTTTCTCAAAAGTAACATACAAATTAAAAGTAGATCAACCATAAAAATTGATCTGCTTATAACCGAGATATTCGAAAACAACATCCAACCTTTGAAATCATTGCAGTTATCGGTTTTAACCCTCACTGAACTCTAGCAAACAAAAGTTTTCAACTGCACAAGAAACACAAAATTTACCAGAAATAATTTAAACCCATAAAGAAGCATCCACATAAGACATTGCAACATATGCATGTCTCACACAAAAGAACCCAAATTAATACATAAAAAACTAATGAAGCACCAAACCAGAATATCTAAGCCTAGAAGTTTGTCAATGACTGCTGAGTTGTAAGTAGCTCTGGAATATCAACCAAAGGATGAAACAGTATTGCACACAATTTTGAACAAACAATTTATGTGTATGGCTTGATATGCCAAGGGTTACAATATGTTATCTATATGGATGTAGTCTGTAGACTAGAGTAGCATAAAAAATTAGTAACTAGAAAAAGAGAACTTACATGCCTGATATAAACAATGTTGAATAAATGTGTGATTCTTGTTACTTTGGAAAGCCCAGCACGTTCTCTATGGACCGATTGGCCAAAAACACATACTATAGTGCACAATGGAGGACAAATATACACATTGTTGCACTGTCGAAACTCAATTCTGTGTGCTAATCTTTGCATTTTCATTTTCTTCTAGAAGAAATGGACAGACAGCATGTTTGTACGTTTGTCTATCTGGAATTACTCCCTCAATCACCATGTAGTCATGTAATTCAATGACTTCTTCTGGGCTGCAATTCTTACTGAAATTGGTAATAAGAGTGGTGTATGTTATAAAATCAGGAACCATACCCCTAGAAATCATTACCTTCATAAGTTCCTTTGCTTGTTGAGAACACCCAAACTTGCACAAAAAATTGATCAATATATTGTAAGTGACTCTATTGAATGAAATCCCAACCTCTTCCATTTCCCGAAACAAAAAAAATGCCTCATCAATCTTCCCACAGATTAAATATGCATGAATCAATGTGTTAAAGGTTATAATGTCAAGAAAATCTATCCTCTGTAATGCATCCATCAAATTTCTTGCAATATCCACTGATGCCTCTTTGCATAACCCATTTACGACAGAATTGTATATCACCAAATTAGGTTTTTTCTCCACATCTATCAGTTTGCCATAAATTTGAACTGCACTTCCTATGTTTCCTTCTTTGCAGTACCAATCAATCAAGGTTCCATAGGTGACAGTGTCAGGAAGTAGACCACGAACAAACATACTGCCCAACAATTGCATGGCTCCTATCAAGTTTTTGTTTTTGCACATATAATCGATGAGGATATTATGAGAAAAAACATCCTTGACAAGGCTTTTCTCAAGAATTTGGTTATGGAATCTTAGTGCTTCAGTCACAAGCCCATTTCGGCAGAGCCCGTTAATGAGGATTGAGTAGGTAAATTGATCAGGGCATATACGCCTGTCAATCAAGTCGGAAAATAACAAACATGCTTCCTCAACATCTCCTTCTTTGCAAAGCCAATGGATAATTGAATTGTAAACAACAGAGTTAGGGGTCAGACCCCTTTCCACCATTTCATCACACAATCTAAGTGCCACCTCCAAACTCCCTCCTCTTGCATACCCATCTACTAGAGTTGCATAAGTCCTCAAATTGGACTCAACACCTGCCTCAGTCATTTCAGCTTGGATTTCCTCTGCACAAGATAAACTACCAATTTTGCAAAACCCATTAATGATACAATTGTACGAAACTGAATTGGGCGTAACACAGTCCTCCGACATTACTCCCATCTTCCTCAAAAGCTTCAAGGCAAGTTCCATATTACCCATCTTGCACGCTCCATCTATAATCATGTTAAAAGAAACAACACTAGGCCAAATTCCACTCTTCAACATCCGATAATATTCTGACATTGCTTCTAGTAATTTGCATTCCTTACAGAGAGCATAAATAACCAAATTGAAGGTATTGACATTTTCAACATACCCATATGAAACCATTTCTTTATATAGCTTCCAAAACCTAACAATTTCATTCAACTTCAGTACATGATTAAGAAAGTTATTCCAAGCGTGAACCGTAACCCAATAACCATGCATCCTCAGCATCTTAATAACCTCATAAGCACCTTCGGTCTGCCCAAATCGAGTACAAGCCCTCACAAGTGCATCAAACACTGCAGGGCTTGAACAACCACAAGCTTCATCATAGCTACTAACCAACCCTTCCAAAACATCCAATGGGTGCAGACCATCTGCACTCATTAGATTCTCCATAAGAGACAAGGCATCATCAAATCTCCTACAATGGACCAACACATGAATTACAGTACAAGAACATTCTAAACAGTGAGGAAAGCTGTTCTCTCGAACCCAATTGTAAAATTCTAAACCCAATTGTGGGGAGTTTCGAAACTCGAGAACAACACGACTTACTAAGGAATTGGTAAGAGTGGGTGCAATCTGCTCTAGAAACTTCCATCTCCTCTGTTTTAGATTAACACAAATTGCTCTGAAAATAATGTTCTCAGAACTTGGGCTTGAGAATTGCTTACCCAAGTGAAGGCCGCGGCAAATTAGATGACTGGTTTTGGGTAGAGAGAAGCTCAGCACCCAGTTCATCAAAGAGCACAGTTTCTGCAATAAACCTTCAGAGCAAGGAAACCCCAATGCATCATAACTTCTATGATGTTTCTCTTTTAAGATGATAAGGCTGGCTGACTGAGATACCACGAGCAAGGGCGAGCGAGGCCTCAAAGGGTTCTTCGCGCGGGGGAACACGGAGTTTTCACTTTTTTTTTTTTTTCTTTTCAATTTGTGTTTTGAAAACAGAGTTAGGGTTTTTAACTTTATTTTTTGGAGGCTTTTTAACTTTATTGGTCCTTGAACTTATATTTTATTTTTAATTTGATGATTTTTTATTTGTTTTACAAGCGAAGTTCTCTTTAATTGAATCTAAATTATGAGTTAGGAAATTGGAACTTGGGTAGGTAGCACGTAGCTACTTTATTTCACAACTGTTTATTTCACAGCTTTTTAGGCAATTAGTTCCTCCTACTCTCTTTCATTCGTGTTGTGTTACTCACAATTGTACGGGCCAATTAGTAGTATAGCAAGACAAGTATGAGGTTGTATCCATAAGGATTAAGAAGTTAAACTTAGTTATGTAATTAAATTACCCAATTCAAGAAAACAGGAAGTTAAGTCTAAAACAAAATTTCAAGTGAGAGTGATTGTGCTTGTGATTGTCAAAACAAATGAAACAAAACGAAATTGGAATTTGAAGTGAGTGCGAGTGCTTGTGATTGTGAAAACAAATGAACAACATGAAATTGCAAATGAAAGTAAGTAAACAAGTGTAACAAAGAGTAGTCTTAAGGGTTGAAAAATAGATTTTTAGACTAGGGCATTTGATTCACCATAACAATCCAATTCTAGATTATAAGGATTCAAGTGACAAGTCTAATTTAGATTCAAAGAGGTGTAACAAAAAGGTGTCTACTTTAGTTCCAACCAAAATACACAAATTTGAATGGTAGCTTGACATTCTGATTAGCATATAGGCAAGTAGGCATAATGAATAAGAACATGAATCATGAATCAAACTTGAAACTTGAAATTTATAAACCCAGAATAGTCATGTTAGCTTACATCTAGTTATGGATTTAGCAACTCATAATGGGAAAGAAACCTAAAATGAAATGAGGAAACATAATGAATGCAACAAGAGTAGAAAAACCCTTTTATGAAGTTCTTGTGGTGTCCAATGCTTCTCCAAGAGCTTCTCCACATCTAATGCTTCTCCAAGAGCTTTGCCAC
Source organism: Prunus mume (assembly GCF_029339155.1). Taxonomy (NCBI): domain Eukaryota; kingdom Viridiplantae; phylum Streptophyta; class Magnoliopsida; order Rosales; family Rosaceae; genus Prunus; species Prunus mume. The sequence goes on from NC_142702.1 coordinate 8,931,611, forward strand.
GTCTAGAAGGATGTATGAAGGTTAAGGAGGTGATTTGTGATGAGTTTGGGTGAGTGGTGATGGCTGAGAAAGAGGAAATTTGTAAGGAAATGCAAGAGAGGCTTGCTGAGACAGTTTTGGTGATTTGGGGCTGTTTAGAGTTGTAGGTTGATTGCTGAAGTATTTGGGGTTGTGGGAGTGTTCAAGGGTGATTTTTGAATGTGTTTGAGAAATGATGGGAGTGTGGAGGATGGAATGAAGGATGGATGAGTTGTGGGAGTGTGAATCCAAGGATGTGGTACATTTTGGTGTGGAATGGAAATGGTATTTGTAGGGAAAAGGAAGTGAGAAATCTGAATTGAGTATGGCTTTCACCTACAACATCCACTTCACCAACCATACCTAACACATCAATGCAATAGAAAATCAGTTTCTTTTCTTGTTTGGATGCTACCAACAAATCCCACTAGAAATCATAGCTCAACCATAGCTCATCGTAACCAAGCAACAATTAGCTCATGCTTAGGTCAGAACGACAGCAAGTTCATGAGCTCATGAATTGGACTTTCCTTAAGCAAATGACAACTTTGAGCCCTCCATCTTGAAGTTTAGAATGTCATCTTTCTAACCACATGTCATTTGGGCCAATCCAAGGTCGGAGGAAGAAGTTAAGGCCGAAACAAATTGTTAACTCGGTTTGCACGTTTTTGCACCATTTTGCATCTTTTCCTATCCAAAGCCACTACTGCCACTAAAAGCTCAATTAACTGAATGACAAAGACAATAGGGTTTAAAAGCACAAATTCAACTCAAAAACATAACTAAATCATAAGTTAGAAGGATACAAAATGATATATAATTATACACTGATCAATTCATTCCCATATTTTTGTCACATTTTATCAATTTATGGGTTAAAATTTTTCATCTAAATAAAAATAAAAATAATTAATAATTTTTTTAAATAAAGTAAAATTAAAACTGAAACTGAACCTTACACCTACAGCCACAAAAACCCACCCCACCCAACGAGTTTTATTATTTTTTTTTTAAAAAAAGTCAAAATTTACTCAAAACTTTCATGAATGTTAGTTCTTATAATAAAAATTCAAAAAAATTCAAAAACTCACTTAAATAGACTTAAATGCTTTGAAAACTAAAACCCACGTAATAATGTCAGTTCTCTTATCTGTGTTGAAGTTTGTGGAACCAAAATTTACATGTTTCATCTTTGTATGGTAAACTAATTGCATTGGCAATATTTATAATTTTTTTATTTAAGCAATTCTTTTCTTATAGAATTGGAGCAGCTATTCTATGTTATGTTTTTTTTGGGCCAAACACTTGGGAGAATTCTATGTTATGTTGATTCGTACTGTGTTGCACTCTTCTATTTTCTTATTTTTTTCTTTGTCTGAATTTCATTTATTTATATGGGATTTAAGTATATTTAAGTGAATTTTTGGTTATTTTTGAAATTTTTTATAAAAATCGATATTTATGAAAAATGAAGAATAAATTTTGGGCTTTTTTTTTTTGTATTAATAATTTATACAATTTCTTTTGTTCTTTAGTTCAATCACTCATGTAAATTGAATAAAATGTAGTATATGAAATGTGGTCTAGTGACCCTAAACTTTACCAATTCAAAAAATATAACAATAAATTGTGCTCTCGCTGCATTGAGGCATTTAATCAAACACTTAATGGGCATTTGATCGAATACTTGTGGGCATTTGATCCAAGAAGTCCATTCATGACAATAAGGACCTACAGAAAATTATCCCAATGACCAAAAAATAGAACCAAGGCTCTCTGGAAGCCCTCATCTCCATGAATGCTTTAATGAATAAACAAAACTTTGCAGAGTAAAGGTTCAATACAATTGAACCAAATAAAATAACAAGTACATAAAACTCATATGGATACTGAAACACCAAATAAAAAATTAAAAAAAATGTTTTTTTATTTATATTTTATTTATATAGTTATATACCCACTTATAGCATCAATATCTTGAAAATATCCAATTCATCTAATTTGGAGAAAGAAATCCAAAATTTAAATATATTTTATATATGATTTTTTATTTATTTATCATTTTGCATGAATTTGAGAGACAAAATGTCCACATCTTGTCAGCTGCGTTAAATTTAAAGGAAAAAGTCCACCAGCTGGGTTAGGTTTAGACAAAAAAGCTCAATAGCTGTTTTAATTGCCTTCACATCTGAATTTACTTAATTTCCTTCGCCTTTAATTTTCAGTTTTTTTGGTTACCAGTCAAACACAACTTGTTCGTTTGAAGCAGCTCATTTTTTCTTCATTGGTTGGGAGCTCTTGCTTTGATTTCTATGATTTCTGGTGCGATTTTTAAATAAGAAACGTAGGTTTTTGTGCTTTATCTCCAATTTTTGTTCACTTGCAGTTTGATCTTTGATTTTCCGACTGTTGTTGCACTGTAGGATTTTTCGCGCGAATCTTTGTTCTTCTTTGAAGTGCGATCGGGGATTCTAGTTGAATTTTGAGTTCTGAAATTGTGAGGGAAGTTAGATTGTCCCGATTTCAAAGCTTTTTTGGATTCAAAGCAAGTGAGTTTTTCTATAAAAAAATTTCTTCCGAATTTACTCAAATTTGGATTATTAATGTTTATTCTCATGCAAAACATGTTTTTCTTTCGATTTTTGGAGGTTTTAATTTCTATGATTTCTATTGCAATTTCTATATATGAAACGTAGGTTTGAGTGCGATTTCTTCAATTTTTGTTTTATTTAATGCATGATGTATTGTTTTAATTTTATTTTTGTGCTTTTGTTCTTCTTTGTTGTAGACTTGTGGATGACATTTGAATTGCCAAATGCACTTATGGTGCAAAAACCCTTATTTAGTTTTGTCAGAGGATTTTCGTTTTGATTGGTAGTGTAATGAGGTGTGTAGTAGGTTCAAAATGCTAAAGTTATGGCACTTTGAGTAGAGATACTCGGTCACGGAGTCAAATTATTTGTTGGAATTGGATAATGATTTAAGGGTCATGTTCATGGTTTGTGGACTAATGAAGGATCAATTAATCCACATTTTTGTTAGGGATAAAGCTGTGATTAATGACTTGCAATTAGTTGTTGGGAATATAAGTTTTGCATTTCCTTTGAATGTTGGTAATACAAGTTCTTTATCTTTAATAAAAGATTCTAGTATGGATGTTATTGCTACTATTGACTCGAATGTTATGTTCTAGTTTTGTTTGAGTTCCGAGGTGTGTAGTAGCAATGAAGATGTTAACCGATATTAGCCAAATATGGGAGTTCTTGAGGTCAGAGGTACTTAACTAGTGATTGTGAGAGCTATATTTCTCATGAAGGACGGCAGTTTGAGAGTAGAGTGTGTGAATTTCGTGAGAATTTGCTGAAATCTTCAATGATTTAAAAGAGGTTTTGAGTTGGGAGTTCTTCTTCGATACTTTGAAGTATCGATACACCAAATTTTTAAGGATAAATATGTCTTTTCATCTTATTTTCAAAACAACATGAAAAAACTAGTATAGAAGGTAACCAGTTTGCTTGAATGCTTGTGACGCTTCGTCTCCACTTTGGCACCTCTTCGACTTCAAGATGGGCTGCAAAACCACCAAAATACCGTCGTTGCTGTTTCTCTCCCTCTCTCTCTCTCTCTCTAAGAAATATACGGGCAAGGGATTCTACTTGTCTTCCTTTTCTATGTTCGTTCATGGCCATAGTTTTCAATACATACTCATTTTTCTCTTCTGCCTAACTCACCTTTGACTATTCAATTGTTGGAAGTCTCCAATAAATTTATATAAGTATTATTTTCTTATATAAATTATTTTTGGTTAAGAATGTTTAGTGGGTAATACCCATTAACATTAAATGTCGGCAATACCTATTAAATTTTGACTATTCATTTGGCTGAGAATGTTTTCATTCAGTTTTCCTTTTTGTTCTGTTTGTCACATGAGAAAATCGGATATAGTATAAAGGGTTATTGATCCTAATGGTCCCTCAATTATTGCTCCAGTATCATTTTGGTCCACGAACTAAATTTTTCATTTGAACTGTCCTTCAACTCTTTTTTTTTTTGGGTATCAAGATGGTCCTAACGTTAAAGTCTGTCAAATATTCCGTTAAATTGAGGGGCAAAAAAGCAAAATATTATTTAAAGGGTTAATGACTGAAATGGTCCCCCAACTATTGCTCTAGTATCATTTTGGTCCATCAACTGAAATTTTCATTTGAACCATCCTTCAACTCTTTTTTTTGTTGTATGAAGATGACCCTACCATCAAAGTCTGTCAATTTTATTGTTATTTATTTTTGTATTTGTTTGATTTTAAAATTTTTAATTAATTTAAACAATAGAGAAAAAAATTATTACTTTTTAAGTCCATGTCAGCAAAAAAAAACCATGTTGGTGGTGAGATTCAATTGTTTCAATTTTAAAATTAGGTACAAGTTCCTATAATAGTTTCCTTTAATTTTTAATTATTGTTTACTCTTTTAAAAAATTTGTTATTTTATTTTTATATTTATGTGATTTTAATTTTTAATTAATTTAAACAATAGAGAATTTTTTATTTATTAATTATTAGATCGTCTCACTAAAGAAAAGCCATGTGGCTGGTGAGATTCAATTTTTTTAAAAATTTTCTAAGTTTTATAATAGATTCCTTTAATTTTTAATTATATATTACTATTTTAATTCATAGAGACATTTTTACCCCTCAATTTAACAATAAAATTGACAGAGTTTAACGGTAGGACCATCTTGATATAAAAAAATAGTTGAAGGACGGTTCAAATGAAAATTTTAGTTGGTGGAACAAAATGATATTGGAGCAATAGTTGTGGGACCATTGGGATCATTAACCCTAGCATAAAACTATAGGGGTAAATTACTCAAATGGTTCTCAAATTTGTACCCGATTTACATTTTGGTCCCTAAATTAAATTCTTTCATCTGCTTGCAATTTTGGTCAAGACTGCCCACCTAAATGCTCATAGAAGGGACTGTGATGTGTGGGGGAATGATTACTTTTGTTCCATAGGCCAGGGAAAATGGTGTCTCTCCGGTCGATCTCCTTTTGGTTATGCGATAAGCCCATAGGACTCTTGGCAACTCGTCGACCCATTTTCCTTTTGCGCTTTCCAGTCTTTTCTTTAGACAGTCCAACACGATCTTGTTGGATGCCTCTGCTTGGCCATTGCCTTGCGGGTATTTAGGAGTTGACAGGTGTTGTTTGATGTTATACTTTGCAAGGAATACGGTGATCTGCCTGCCCACGAATCTGTGTACCATTGTCGTGATTATCAATTGCGGGCAACCAAATCTGCAAATAATGTTCTTCCGGATGAACGCTCAACATCGCTTCCTTGGTAGAGGATAAAGCTTCGGCCTCGATCCATTTGGTGAAGTAATCGTAGCGACGATCATCATCGCCTTCTTGGCAGGTGCCTAGGCATAGGTCCCACTAAGTCAATGGCCCACCGCATGAATGGTCATGGACTGTTCTGCGAATGGTATTCCTCAACTGGAAGGCCAGGGATCGGCTTATAGCGTTGGCATCGATCACATATTTGGGCATACTCCGTGGAGTCTTGTCGCATGGTAGGCCAAAAATAGCCTATGCTGAGAGCCTTCGAGCAAGCGATCCGCCCCAGCGTGATTTCCACATTCGTCGTCGTGTATTTTGTAGAGAACTTCGAGCGTTTGCAGGTACTTGATGCAAGTGAGATGAGACCCGGAGTATGATCTGCGGATAAGCATGTCGCCTTTCATGTTGTATCTTGTAGCCTTTTGCTTGATTTTTCTGGCCTCGGACTTGTCCTTGGGCAAGTTTTCCTTCACCAGGTAATCAATGATGGGGTCTTGCCAGCTAGGATCCTCGTTGATATGTATCAGGTTTGGCTGCTCTGCCTCTTCTATGCTAGGCTGGTCAAGGTGCTCGATCGATAGAGCGCCTAAACTGGGTATCCGTCTGATCCTAAGCTTGCCGGTGCATCCGTGTGCGCGTTCTCGCTCAGGGCACCTGCTGGATGGTGAAGGTGGGAAATGCCTTCAATAGCTCTTGGACTTTGTCAAGGTACAAGATCATCCTTGGGTGCTTTGCCATGTATTCTCTTGAGGCTTGACCTGTGATTAGTTAGGAATCTGAGTAGATGACCAGCTTCTTGATTGATAGCTCATTTGCCAAGCGCAAGCCAGTGAGCAATGCCTCGTACTCTACCTCGTTGTTTGAAGCCAGGAAGCCAAGCGTGATAGCTTGCTCAAACAGATTTCCATCCGGTTGACGTTGACGACGCCGCTCCAGCCTTTTTGGTTCGATGCTCCATCTACGCGCAACTACCACATGTCTCGGGTGGTCGAGTTCGGAGGTCTTGTCATTCTCCAACTTTCCTTCTTTTTGTTGACCACTTCTCTTCTTCGATTGGTGATGTGAATTCGCAACAAAGTCCGCTAGGGCCGGGCTTTTATTGCAGTCTTCGGTCGAGAGGAGGTTGTACGGCTTAACTCTATAGCCTACTTCATGAGTCGCGATAAGCATCAGGGCTGTGGAGGATTGATCTCAAAGGAAAGTCGATCATGACGATGACTCGGTGAGCTTGGTAATAAGGTTGCAGCTTTCTCGCCGAAACTACAAGGGCCAAAATGAGCTTCTCTAATTTCGGGTAGCGAGTCTCTGCATCGAGGAGAGCTTTTGAAGTGTAGAATATCGGATGTTGGGCCCCAAGTTCTTCTCGGATGAGAGCTGAGCTGACAACCGAGTTGGACACTGCCAAGTACACGAACAAGTCTTCACCATGAACTGACTTTGAGAGTAGAGGAGGTGAAGTAAGGTAGGTCTTTATATTCTGGAAAGCTACTTCGCACTCCTCGTCTCACTTGTCTTTTTGTCCATTCTTCAAAGCTTTGAAGAAAGGTCTGCACTTGTCGGTAGATTTTGAGAGGAATCGATTGAGGGCCGCTACTCTGCCCGTCAAACTTTGTATTTCCTTCACTGTGGAAGGTGATTTCATCTCGAGAATGACTTTGATTTGTCGTGGGTGTGCCTCGATACCTCGTTGTGTGAGTAAGTACCCCAGGAATCAGCCGGACGATACACCAAACGTGCATTTACTTGGATTCAGCTTTATGTGATATCGCGGAGTAGGTGAATGCCTCGACGAGGTTTTTGAGGTGGTCTGCACACTTGGGGGCTTTGACCAACATATCATCCACGTAGACTTCCATGGTTCTGTCGATCTGCTCCTTGAAAATTTTATTCACGAGCCTTTGGTAAGTTGCTCCGGCGTTCTTCAGCCCGAAGGGCATGACCTTGTAGCAGTATGTCTCTCTCTCAATGATGAATGAGGTCTTCGCCTTGTCATCGTCGTACATCATAATTTGATTATAGCCGGAGTAGGCATCCATGAAGCTGAGTAGCTGGTTGCCGGTTGAATCCACGAGTTGGTCAATTCTCGGCAATGGGAAGTTGTCTTTGGGGCATGCTCTGTTGAGGTTGGTGTAATCGACGCACACTCTCCATTTGCTATTTTCTTGTTTCGCCACCAGAACAACGTGGGCCAGCCATTCCGAGTAGGAGACCTCTTCAATGAAACTGGTGGCTAGAAGCTTGTCAATCTCGGCTTCAATTATCGCGACTCACTCGGGAGCGAAGTTACATCTCTTCTGCACCACGGGCTTGCTGGCATGATTGACATGAAGTCGGTGGCAGATGATGTTTGGGTCGATGCCTGGCATGTCAGATGGCGACCATGCGAACATATCTTTGTTGTTCTGGAGGAAGGTGGTCAGCTCCACCTTCTCGTTTGGGCTTAGGCACGAGCCGATCCGCGCTTTTTTGTCCGGCCTGATCGGGATCGAGGGTACTAACTCAACATCTTCCTCAGCTTCCAATCTTCTTCAAGGGAGCTTTCGGGGATTCCTCGCCTCGATCCTTCTTGTTTGATTCGCACGAGCCGATCTGCGCTTCTTTGTCCGGTGGCCGCCAGATCGGGTACTAACTCGACGCCATCCTCGCCTTCCAACCCTTTTCGGGAGTCTTCCGGCGGATTCCTCGCCTTGATCATGGCTCCTTAATTGCTATTGTGAGGTAACTCCCTTCCCGCTCGAGCTTGCTTGTCCGATAGGGCGCTTCTCGCTTCACCGGCGGCTTGCATTATGGTGTGAACGCAATCGCTTGCTCTTCTTGAGCCATTGGGCTGTGCATCTCTTTGCCATGGCTTGGTCACTATTGATCTGCCCGATCCCGCCTCCAGGGATGGGGTAGCGGATCTTCTAGTGTAGAGCAGATGAGATGGCCTCGATATTACTGATCCAAGATCGGCCCAAGATTCCATTATAGGAGAGACCTCGTCAATGACCATGAAGGTTTGCGAGCAGACCACTAGGGGTGAGTGAACGTCAAGGTCGATTGTTCCAACAGTGATTGACGTGATCCCATTAAAGCCGGTGAGTGATTTGGCAAATTTGCTAGTCTTGGGCTCTAATCCCATCTGTTGGATAACAGATAGTTGTAGGATGTTGGCTGCGCTGCCCTCATCTACATGAACTCGCTCGATCATAGTTTACTTAATTTGGATGTAGATGACTAGGGCGTCATTATGCGGTAGGTCAAGCCCGATCAAGTCCTTCTGGAAGCCGATGATGGGTGTATGCACAATGACTGGTACTCCCGTTGTGACTTGGGAGACATAAGTTGCATGTGCGATCTTTCTCGTGCGCTCCTTGGTGGTCAGCTCGGACTCCTGGGAGTCAACTAGAATGGTGTTGATCTCAATGACCTTTTGGGAAGGTTCTTTAGCAGCTGCATCACAATCCTTGATCTACTGGATGGCATTCTTTGTGACGAATTATGTGCAATGGCTGTCTCTTACCAGCTCCCCAATGTGCTTTTTTCAAGCGTTGCAGTTCTTGGTGTAATGACCGTGCTCCTTGTGGAATGCGCAGTATTTATTGGTGTCCCTCCTAAAGGGGTCTCCCCTTAGGGGTGGTGGTCTTCTCACCCACGGCTTGTCCTTTACTTGTGCCAAGATCTGGTGGATCGGATAGTGAACTCAGTGAAGGTTCCTGTTTCCGAGCCTCCCTCTTGGGGCCACTATCTGCGCTTATCCCAGGCTTTGTGCTCGAACTTGTTGCTCTTTTGGCTTGCCTGCTTTGTCGGGTGACCAACTTGCTTGCTAGCTTTCTTCACAGCGATACGATCATCGTCCCAAAGTGTTTAGTGCTCTACCGTCACGAAGACTTCTACCAAGGTTTGACTTGGAGTTATGGCCAACTCCCAGTATAGCTCGTGCTCGGTTGGCAAGCCCTTCTTTAAAGCTGAGGATGCAACTTGGTCATTGCATCCTATGATGTTCGCCTTCTCAGCCTTATACTGTCTAAGGTAGTCTCGAAGAAACTCATATGGCTTCTTGCGCAGGTTGAACAGGTGGTCCACATGCTTTCTGACCGTCTTGTAAGAGGTGTACTCCTTTGTGAAGATAAGGGCTAACTCCTTGAAGTTGCTTATCGACGCGGACGGTAGAGTGTGGAACTAGTCTTGAGCTGCTCCTCGCAGAGTCATCGTGTACTTTGCACATCAGGGCGTCGTCTCGCCTTGTACAGATCATGAGGCTCTTGAAGTGCTTCAAATGACTCTCAGGGTCGTGGTCCCCTTGAATGGAGTGATGGATGACATTGTGAACCGCTTCAGTGGCGGAGCTCGTTCCACCTCGTCGGTAAAGGGCGAGCAATCGACTCGATCAATTTCCTTGCATAAGGCCTCCTCCGTGCTTCCTTTAAGTTAGAGACTTTGGAGTCGGTCATTTACTAGCTTCTCGACATCTTCTGCCCGCAGGGCTGGTAGCTCGGTCGACATCCTTAGTGCCTCGAGCGTAGCTAGCTAACTTCTTCATCCGCTCCCAGCGTCGATCCCCTTGGCTGCCCTGCTGGTGGGGTAGATTAGGAGATTGAGCTTGTGAGGATTCCTTTATAGCTTGCCACTGCATGTTGGTTCTCGAACGGGCTGGTGGGTGTCAGTCGACATCTTCAAACCTGCAAGGAGGGTCGCTCGGGCTGACGTCTTAGGTGCCTCAGGCGCGGTGGCTAACTTCTTCCACAGCTCCCAAGATGTTGAACCCCTTAGTTGCCTGTGGGGCGATGAGAATGTTGAGCTTGGGAGGATCCCTCTACAGCTTGCCGCCACATGTTGGTCCTCGAGCGGGCCGGTAGGCGTCGATCATTACGCTCGTCACGCGACTACTCACGAACTCAAGCTCCTTGTGGGCCCAAGCGGGCATGGACATTGGACTGCGGGCCGAGCCTCTCGTACACATTAGTCTTGGGACCTAGCCCCGAATGGCTTAGACTACGGCTTGCAGTTGTCTGCGTCTTGTCCACACGATCTCGTCCTCTCCCTTGCCCGCTTGCTCCGGTCTGACCAGCCAGGGACCTCTTGAACTGCTCACCGAGATGCTCGTGCGCCCTTCTCTCCTCGTCACGGGGTCCAAGGTTTGGGCCTTGATTCAAGTTGATCTGCCTGAGTAGCTGGCCAATCAAGTTGTTTTGATCATCGATCCTCTGTGTGAGTTGATCAACCCGTGAGTTAAGGTCCACCTGAATTTGCGGGTCAAGTAGAGTGGTGTGCATCGGGCCCAACGCCATATGGGCTAGGTCTCCATTAGACGCGTACAGGTGCATACGTCAAGTGTGGTTGCAGAGGATGGAGTGAATGGATATGCTCCAAGACTGGGACGACGTCGGAGTAGCCGTGGGACTGTGCAGCAATTTCGCAATCGAGCAGTGGTGCGGCTGCCGTGTTCCAAAGCGGATGGCGCGCAGAGCGCTCCGGCAGCAAGCTCTTGTGGCTGCAAGCCGTGTAGGTCACGGGACCATGTGGCGGCTGTTCGCAATTCTAGCAGCTGTTCTGCAATTCCAGCAGCTAAAGGTGGCTACAAGGCACTAGGAGACGGCTGCAAGGCGTTGGCAGCCACGATTCGGTGCGATTGCGTTGAGGCTTCTACCACGAAACCATGAGACGGGCCCACCGTGTTGGTGTGACTCTTTGTATGTCTCGTATCAACCATGATTGTTTGAAATAAAGTGTGGAAAATGGATTTGGAGCACGTTTTGAGTATTATTTCGCGCTCTAAATGAAAGCACCAATTTGTGGGAGTGACTTTCGTCCCACTAGAATATTCGCCTAAGATTCCTTCATCTTCTCCGCTTCTCTTTCTCCCTGCAAAACAGATCGGAGTAAAAGGACCACACCCGGGCGGTGTTGGCCAAATGCCCTCCGATGCCTAAGTTAGGTAGGGTGTTTCAAGGAAAACCGAGTGGCCGGAGCCGTGTGTGGTGGCGGAGCCTTGTGTGAGAGAGAGAGAATATGGCAGCTAGAGTTTGTGAGGGATAACTTATGTAGAGTTTCAGTAGGAATTCAGACGTACCTTAATCATTGTGCGTAGCCAAGTATTTATAGGGGGCTTCGGCGAGGTTGGTGAGGTTGGGGAGGTTGGTGTATTTAGGGATTAGGGATTTAACCAAATTCCTAATTAAGGCGAGGATCAAATACATCCAATTTGAATTAGGTAACCTCCCAATTAATTCAAGTAACTCCCAATTAGGTTAGGTAATTCCCAATTAGGTTAGGTAACTCCCAATTATGTCAACCAATTCCCAAATTGATTGGCCTAATTATTTGACCTAGGGTGAGATATTTTGCTTCCACAATATCCAATCCATAATTTTCCTTCAAATCAATAATCAGCTCAATAGGCTTTACTAAAGGATTGCTAGGAACTTTATCTTTGACAATTGAAGACACCAAACGAGACCCCATTGCCTTATTTCTCTTCTCAAGGATCAAACCACTACAACTTATGTATGTTATTTAAATTCTTAATATAAAAAAATCCATTTACATTGGACTTAACAACATGCACATACCACACAGAGCCATTTGATTCCTTCTTAGCACACATGATAGTAACACGACGAGGCTCATTTTTCAAGTACTTCATCTTAAAACCATTCTCATAATAATGTAGGTAGACTTGGATTGGATCCTTACCCAAATTATCAAACATCATGTTAGTTTCCTTCAATGTCTCAAAAGATAGTCCTTTTTAGAGGTAAATGAATTAAAGAAATGTATTTCAAGAAAAAACGAATACAATGAGAAAGAGTGCTTCTTTTGAAATGAAGGATTAAAAACAACAGAATATACACACACATGTACATATTAATATTTATCATGCGCATGTACATGATGAAGTTGTGAGGTACTCATAAAAAAATCAATACAAATATCATGAGTCAATCATGTTATATGTTGGTTCAGCCCCATAAAATGATGAAATACCCATTGTAAAATAAAATGACATAAATTCCACAATATTTTATTTATTTATTCTGAAAGTCTTATTTACAATGTATATTTGATGTAATTACAATTGTATATAACTCGAATATCCTACAGTATACCTACTTAGCTTGTTTTCCAAATACATAAGGAGGATAGAAACGAAAAAGAAGACAAAGATTTGTGGTTTGTTATTTGAATAACCTGTTGTGCATGTGATAACTGTTTGTGAGAAGTTCTTTGATGTAATTTTCTTTTTGGGGTTTTCCTTCATAAACACCAAGATCTACAATTTTAATCATCTAGTTTCCCCATCATGGAGAGAATTTTAAATGAAGAAAAGTGATTTGACATTTGGTTTTTCTTTATTATTTTAAATTGCCACATTAAGAGTCTTTTAGAAAGGTCTCCGCCAACGAGGTCTAGCTCAGTGAAGAACCCCCACGACATTTTGGTTGCGTGTGTGTGAAACTCCTTACTCTCTAGTTAGACTATCGCTTGCACTCAAAATAGAAAATTCTCCATTCTTCCCAAAAAAAAAAAAAAGGAAGTTAAAGCTCTCCATTAATCAGCTTATGTGCCTATATTATATTATCAATCAATTTCTGTCAGATATATGAGAACAAGAAAGAAAAAGTGGAACTAAATATTGACGGTCAACATTTGTGCAATTGATGCTGCTGTTGGATTTTGAAAGATAATGCCGGGATTTTAAGTCCCACATTGGAAAAATTTTTTATAGGCTAAGCAAAGCCCCTTTATCCTTTGGTAAGAATGACTTGGATTATGAGTGGTAGGCTTGTTAGACTTTGGCTATAAAATAATAAGGCATAAAATTTGTCGTTTCGTGCCCTTAAACCACAAAGGCAAAATTTTTGGTCCCTATAGTTTATCAATTCTTTCACTTTCGTCCTTTGGTTTGCCAAATAAAATGTAATTTGTCCAAGTGCAGCCAGCTCCACAAAAACAGCGGTAAAGCAAAATATACATGAAATCAAAATATTCTCAACAGAGTTGAAAATAATGTTGCATTGAGAATTGGTAATTTACATGTAAAAAAACAGCGGATAAAAAGATAACATTATAAACATATTCAATCTTCAAGAACATATCTGTTTCTTCTTGCACCGAAAGCAAATCTCTGCCGATTAAAAGGACCAAAAAAAAAAAAAAACAAAAGGTCAGTACATGTTTTCAGATAAAAATGCTATAATAATGACATTAAGAAGTTGGGGTCTTTCTCTATTTTTTTTTTAATGTTCTTTCACTTAACTGAAAATATCTGGGAGTAGGCTTTTATCCCAGTAAGGAAACGAATGTATGTAGGCTTCATTGATCCATTGGCAGGAACGGATCTTATATTTGGAACAAGATACTCAGCTACCTGTGACACCCATGTAGAATTCACAAACCAGATCGAAGGAAACAAATACGATTATATAATCCACCAAAAAAGGATATCGAGAAAAGAAAAAAGTTAATGCATTTTGCGCAGACCTTCAACATGCATGCACATACACGTGTGTGTGCGCGCACGAGCGTGCCCATGCGTGTTTGTATCTTTTGGCAGAGTATTCTCAGACCAAATGGGATTTGAATTCACTACCTTATATTCCATCCATTCATACCCAGAGACCAAATTTCTTTTCACTCAAAGGTCCATCACTTTTCTATGTGTATCGGTATATCACTTACCTTTTAAACCATATGACATACAGGTAAATCATAATCTTGGTAATTTTAGAACCAGAAAAGATCAAATGGCTTGTGAGTGACCACTAATCAACATAGGCATCATAGAGTAACTCATACATAAAAAATTATTGGATTATGATTGAATTCTTACCACTTCAGGTGGTTCTGCCAAAACATTAATGAAAAACTTGGCCTGTATAAAACATGTTTGATTAATTAATAAGAATTATGCAGAAGATGACTGAAAAAAAGTTCTATGAGCCGTATACAACCTGCTTCGTAGTTGCACCAGACATGAGAAGATCAGTTGTAACCATTCCTGGCTGCAACACCAGAAATTGGCTTCAGTAAGAAGCCAAAAGGAAATATTTTCATAACAAAAGACATTAAATGAACATCTCTCCAGAATAACTACATAAGCTATTGTACTTGTTCATTACAAGAGTAGTTACCAGGGAACAGTATAAATAAAGGGGAAGATTAGGTGATACTGAGATATATACATAACATAGCCATATGCAAAGTAGGTATTAAATGGGAAGAATGTAGATTTCCGAGGAGAAATAATAATTCCATGATTAAAAAGAATCACACAGAAGATGGTGCAAACTAAAGAAAAGCATGATGATATGACTGCCATCAAATTGATATAGTTTTGGAAACCATTTAGTTACACTATCACTCTTTTTGCAGTTGTAAACTACAACTATAATACATTAGAAACTAATCTCATATTATCTTACTAAGTAATGTAATATATTGAAGATTTTAATTCATTGTTGAAATGATAATAACGATTTGATGATGATAATAATAATTAATATATTATTATTATCACTATTCCTATTATTAGTACTGTTATTATTATTTACATGGTTACTTGAAAGGTCAATATCACCATTTTCTTAGACATGCATTTTTTATTGCAAGTGAACAAAAGAATCAACAAGGTCAACTTAATCCAGTTAAAAACTTCCACCACTTTGATAATGACACAAAGAGCATCTAATATTGAAGTAAGCTGATGACGCATTAAGCTGAATAGAGGATACAATCAATGCATACATGATAGCATAATATTAGCAACATAAAGTTTCAATCTTGCAAGTGGAACATATAAGAGTTCAGAAATTAGGTTTTTCTTTTTTGAGAAAATAAACCGAACAAAAGAGAAAAAAAAGAGCACCGAATATGGAATAACATACCGACAAGTTATGCATTGCGACATTTTTGACATCCTGCATCTGCAGTTCAGCCTGCAAAAGTTTTAAGAGTTACATATTATGTAGGTAAAGGAAAGTTAGCTGGGGGCAGATTTGGATATATGATGACAAAAAAAAAAAACAAAAATTAATCGTTCAAATGGTGCCCACATTCACAAGAATCCAACCATGTGACATGGCTAAGAGTTTTAAAATCCAACCTAAACTATATTTATTTCATTTTTTAAAATAATCATACAGTAGTTACTGTGATGGGTGGGAACAAGCCCCTATAGGACCTAGGTAAACATTGCATTGTCAAGGGAAAGCAAGAACATCAACGATAACGAAGAAGATAGAACACTAAGCCTGTAATAATCAAAACAAGTCGAGATACCTGCAATGATTTTGTTAAATGCACCACACTACGCTTTGTTGCCCCGTATGCAGCAAACCTACAGACATAAACAAAAAGAAAGAAAGAGCCATCATGCTACACTGATCCAGAAATTGCATTTTTACAGATTCATCTCATGTGCATGTACAAGATGGTGACATAATAATATAATTGTACTTCAACTACACAGTGATAACCTGACCTCTGTTCTTTAGTTTAAATGATGCATATAAGGTTTACAGAAGACCTAGTCTAATCACCAGAAGTTTCAGTGCCAGTGGTTGGGTGGTTATATGGCGGTGCCAGTAAAGGTATTGCAGCTCCAAATGTAATGGCCATGGTAGAGAAGGGCAGCATGTGTGGTGGCTAGAGGGAGTCATGGTACCAGAATGGAGGTCAGAATGCTGACAAGAAGGTGGTCTTGATGAAGCTAGGGGTGGTGGTGTTCTAGTGATGTTGGAGGAACACGTGTGCATGACAGTATAAGGGTAAGATCCGTATTTTTTCTTTTAAGAAATAAATAAAAATAAGGAAATTTTAGTTCTATGCTGAAATTAAAAAGAATTTGGTGCCTCTCGATTCACTATTCTATGGAGAGAATACCACTTGGCCAGTCAGGTCGGACTCAGTGGATAATAATGGTAACTCAGATCCAGGGTTGGACGATCTTGCTAAAGATTCCGTTTAAGTAGTTTCAATGTTGTCCACTTTTTTGTGGCCCAGATAACCTCCATAACTTGTTTCCACTCTGTAATGGATATGGTTGTCTAGACAAGATGGGAAAGAAGCAGCATTGCACAAATCATATGAACCAAAGTTTTCTACCTAAATATGGACGTATAAAAGATAGGAGAAACTGATATAGCACCTCGGGGTTGGTCTTCCGTCAGAACCAGCTCCATCAATGTTGAAAATATGACCACCTCGAGGCTGGTTTAACATCATCTTTATTGCCTAAACAAATAAACAGAATCATGCATAAGAATCATCTTACATACAAGCCACTTAAAAACCAAGGGAATTTTCTACCTCACGGCAACATAACATCAAACCAAGCGCATTCGTAGTGACAACTTCACTGCACGTATTGTGTCAAAATTGTGAACAACCAAAAGGATTACAAATATGGTCGAGAAAAGTTTAACTGTAAAACAAAAGGAACGAGGGCACGGAATAATCACATGAGATCTTCATCTGAAGCCTCTGACAGTGGTTTAAAGCTATATGCATTTGATCCTGCATTATTGATCTGCATCATTCTCACCATATGGTACATAGAATTAAATATTCCTCAAAATATCACAATCAAATATTCCTCAAAATATCACAATCAAATATTTTTCATGAAGAGAAAAGTAAGAATTGACTGCATAACTGCACACCAATTTATAGTACAACATGAATTGATTGGGAGGAAGGGAGAGAGGGAAGAAATGAGGAAAGGAAGGACCGCTATTGTTGGGAAAATATTAATAACTATGACAGAAAATGGAAACCCCAGCATCAAATTATCCCACTAACTGGGATCTATAAAATTAGAACAGTTTCTTACAATCCAATCGTGATGCAGACAATATAACTTCAAAATCATCCAGAAGAGGAGGAATACATTTTTTTGCATTAAACTGGACTTTAGAATTGTGAATCTTTAATTTCTGGTTCAATTCAGCATGGGAAGAAACTGAATTTTTAAGAATATGCAAATGACTAATTTAAGAATTATCACTAACAGTCTTGCATACATCTAATTCTTCCTAGACCCTGCAAATGCGGAAGCTTTGTACACATGGCCACCCATTAGTTTGTCTTGTCGCTGTTTTTAAATTTGCCCTTGCAATGCTAGACACCCGAGTTAACAATACAAATGTATTTAGATTTACACTGGGCCTATTTATAATTCTTCATAGGTATACTATTTACATTTTCCTTTATAGTCAAATAGAGTGATCAGGCTAATTGGACTACACTCATTGAGGAATATTGTCTTAAAGGATTGCATCATCATCAGACATATATGCAAAAGCGACACTATGTAGCTAAGAGTCACTTGGAAGACCGAGTTTATATTATTAATTAATTGGAACAGCTAGCCCAGTCTTGATTTTTAGTAAATATTCTTAAACAGCTGTAAACAAATACAGAAAACATTAAATGTTGTGGGTGACAAAGACAAAGATGTGACATTCAAAAAGAAACCAAGTCCTTCACATCCCGCCCTTCAAAAAACATCAACCGCCTGTGTGTGATAAAGAAAAGGATCTGAAGTTAATACCCATATATCAATGTATTTCAGTTCTTTCTGTGCGAAAGAAACTAAGTCTTTCACATCCTGCCCTTCTCTAACATCACATGTAGTACCCTGTAAAGGAAGAAGTGAAAAACGAGTTAGAACCAACAACATGAAGTATGTAAAACTCCAGAATCAAAATACAAGAAAAACTATCGCATACACACACATGCAAACAAGTGTGCATGCACGCACAGACACATATCAGGATGAAAAATATTTAATAATTAGATTATAAAAAAAGTCTTAAAGGAGGTACCCACACGCGCTGCTCCCCAAAATCTTCCCTAAGGCTCTGGACAGCAGATTTAACCCGCTCAGCTAGGGATCAAAGTTTCAAAAAAGGAAAAAGGTAACAATTTGGTACTTCAAAAATAAACTTGAAATACATTCTGAGTCACAACTTCCATCAGCCAATAGGTTTTTATACATAACAAACATCGAATGAGGTATATTCATTAAGAAAGTAAAACAGCTAGTAAAATTGCAACTTAATATCAAAAGAAAAAGTCTGCATAATAGAAATCTTTTATTAATGACATAATAAACATGTCCAAACTACACACTCCAAATTGCTTAAATGTGATTTCCATTTTTACAAAATTACTTGTGCATGGTTTTCACACAGAATTTTTTGCCTTTACAAAGCCCTTCAAAGATTCACTATACAGAATTGTGCTCCTAGTGAAGCACCTAGTGTGAAAAGCAAAAAAAGCGTAGCTTGTTACAGATTCCAAAGAATGGCAGCATATATAAATGAGGGCATGTTTGGCAGTAGTTTTCAATACTGAACAAAAATTCTTTCAGCAACAGTGCTTTTGAGAAGAAGTGATGCATTAATAAGAAATTTACGTGAAGTCTGATTTGGACCAATTTAACATTGTTTAAGAAAACTGTAAGAGTATTTTTTTTTAACATTGAACAATGGGAAATAGATTGAAATTACAGCCAGAATTACACAAAAGAAAGTGTAATTTGACCTTACATTTCTAGAGTCCATGTAATTCACAGTGTAATGGTTGCATATAAACACCATGGGACAAATTTTATTCCAAGGAAACCTCTAGGGGCGAAAGACTCTTTTACTTTACTACTGTGTTTTGAAGAACTTGTTGCTTAGTTGTCCAAACCTAGGGTGCCAAGAAAGCCACCCAAACCAAATCCCCTTCTCATGCATGGTTTCTCACACATGTACCTTACTAACTTTGGACCCGTGTTGTATCACTATAAATCCATAGGAAATGGCTATTTTTAAGGCATACTATTCTGAAACTGTATCCAAAATTGCTTTCAGATCCTACATTGGAAGAGACTGCTTTCTTAAAACCGGTACGCATTATGAAATTTATAGATCATCAACACTTGCATATATGATAAAGATACATCACACACACTTGACCACAAAATTTTTGACAATGAAGCAAAGAAATCATATGCCGAGGAAATTCAGAATAGGCACGTTGAGTCAGAAGATACCTGATCTTGAGCAAATTATGACGTTATCCCCTGCTTTTAGAAACTCTTTGGCTAGAGCATATCCTATACCTGAAATAAAGATAAGGGAAAACCAGAGGCATATAAGGAGAACACAACCCAAAACCATAAAACCCATAAAATCATATTTGTGAGAAGAAAAAAAAAAACGAAAGAATGGAGGCGACCTTTCGTTGAACCTGTGATGAGCACATTGTAAGGAGGAACCATGGGCTCTCTTCCATTCCCAGAGGCTTCTGCTCTTACCAATGAAGCATTCAAAACCCAAGTGCCAGAGCTACTCAGGCAAAGAGGGTTTTGGCGGGAACTAACGGTCTGTAAACAGCAACGGTCGAATTTACAGAAATTGGGGTGCGGGTTGAGCCGAGGGAAGTAGGTGTGATGGGTTTTGGAGAAGAGCAGAGGAGAAAGAGAAGGGCAAGAAATGGAAGTGGTGACTGCCATTTGGGGGATAGTGAGGACCGAGGAGGCTAAGACATTAATGAATGAGAGGATATAAGGGATATAGATAAATTCGTGTGGCACTTGGCATTTTCAAAGGATCATCTATTTGCTTTCTTCCAGGCACAACATAAAATTCTTGTAAGTTTCCATTTTTGGCCTTAAGTTCTTAAAAATACAACAGAAAAATAAAAAAATGCAAACAAACAGTATTAATACACTTGTGATATTTGTATTACTAGCCCCTTAGTGAGCATGTACCAATTGGTTTTCTTTTTTCCTTTTTTATTTTATTTTTAAAATTAAGAAAAGATAACATGGTAGTTATGTTCCATAAAAATAAGAACTATATCTGATCTTGTTTTTAATTTTAATTTTTTTAATATGAAAAAAGTGAATTTACTATATTATCCTCATTTAATTCATAATTTCAATTCTTTATGTTTGTATTACCAAAGAGCATTTTATGGTATTTTGAATGTTTCACAATTCTCTATTTTTTGCTTTATATATAGGGAGTTTCACTAAAATACCCAAAATGGGAGTTGAAATTATAAAAAAACCCAAGCACTATTTAAACATATAAACACACCCAAAACCCATCATTACACACACTCAAAATCCATTTATAAACACACCCAAAAAGTTGACTTTGGGGTTGATTTTGGATGTGTTTCTATGTTTAAATAGTGCTTGAGTTTTTTTATAAATACATGTCTAGGATTGGTTTATTTATAAATTTGTATTATATATATAGATTTTAAAGGAAAAATTCCAAAAAGTATCCTTTTGGATTAGAGTTATTTATGCTGATACTCCTGTGGTTTATGGTGTTTTTATAAAACCCTTTCAGATTTCAGAAATTACACTACCACCCCTTGAGGATTCAAATTGCTTTCAAAAACCCTTATCTTTAATTTTTTTTATTCATTTAAATAATTTAAAACCTCATATGGTGTTAGTGAGTTTTGTAAAAATACAAAAAATAAAATGAGATGTTAGTTTAAATGGGTCGATGAATTATTACCGTATGCGCATTCTTAATGTGATATAAACATTAGTAAATTTACCACTTTTACTTCACTTTGTATTAATATGCCGCTGAGCTTTGTAAAGCAAGCTTGTAACCTAAGCGGGGGCTTTGAGTTGATGGAATATTGGCTCAGTATTAGCTGGTCGGGTTCGGATTGGCTATCTACTGGCTCGTCTATTCCAAGCCAGGAGTTGAACCCTGTGGCTCGAGCTTGGTGAGAGATAAGACTTTGGGGGCATATACATGAAGAAGACTTGCGAGAGTAAGAAGGAAGGAAAAAAAAAATACAAATTTATAAATAAACCCAATCCTAGACATGTATTTATAAAAAAACCCAAAAACTATTTAAACATAGAAACACACCCAAAATCAACCCCAAAGTCAACTTTTTGGGTGTGTTTATAAATGGGTTTTGAGTGTGTGTAATGATGGGTTTTGGGTGTGTTTATAAAGTGTTTTGGGTGTTGGGTTTTTTTATAATTTCAACCTCCATTTTGGGTGTTTTAGTGAAACTCCCAAAAAAAAAAGGACATGACGTGTTTTTTGGTTGTTGAGAAAATGAATTTCATTAACACATCAAGATCACAGTACGAGATGTGACAACGTGCACACAAGATGGTCTCATTAAAACCCTTCTAAGGAAAAACCAAAGGTATAAAACCTCTGAGGACTAGAACTGGTAGGACAGTCATCGTAGAGACAGTCCCATAACCATAGGGTGGCATATCAAACCAAAAAGTAAGATCCTCTTGACTAAGACCATAACGTGCAATACTATCGTCAACCCCATTAGCAGTCTAGGGAACATGGTGAATAAAAGAAGACGACGCATAAGCCAGAAGAAGACGAATATCCTCCACCAAAACCCCTTCTGCCGCAACGCAAACTTCATCCTTAAGAATCAATTAGGTTGCAAATAGAGAATCAATTTCAACAATTAGGGGCAAAAATGAAGCATCAATTGCAAATGAGAGCCCAAATTTGAGAGCATACAATTCAATAGCAAGGACAGAGATCAAGCTGGGAGCATGTAGAGCTACAGCCCCGCAAAAACCATCCTCAGAGTCGCGAACCACCATACCTACCCCACGGGTCCCTATAGACAGGTTAAGGGTACCATCAACATTAAGCTTAAAAAAAACCAGCAGGAGGAGGTTGCCATCGCTTCTCAGAAACTAGCCTAGAAGACCGCCTATGATGAAGTAAAAGGAGCTGTTGGTGCTTAGCATCATAGTTCTTGGCACATTAAACAATTTGCTCAAGGGGCAAGACCTCCAAAAATAGTAAAATTACGGGTTTTCCATAATAACCACAGAATAGTAGCCAGGAGAGAATGTTGACCACTAGGAACAGCATCCTAAGCAGCCAACAGCCAACTGGCCGCATCAGTACGAGGGAGGCCATTAAGATAAGAATCCCAAACCTGAGAAATAAGTGCACAATCCTAGAGAGCATGTAAAGAAGTTTCCACCTGAGCAGGACACCAAAAGCAAGTAACATTATGGGTGATCTTATGTTTAAAAAACACATCACGGGTTGGAAGGATATTCTGAGCAAGCTGCAATATAAAATGTTGGACCTTGGGGGGCACCTTCAACTTCCAAAGATGTTTCCAAAGTTTCTTGTGGGGAGGAAGAGGAAGAAGAGGACCCCGCCCCAGAAGAAGAGTGCTTAAGCTGTTGGTACTCCAGAGCAGTCCAGTAACCACTCGTAACCATATAACGCCCATTCTGAGTAAAATGCCAAATGCAACGATCCTCATTATCGAACACAAGAGGGATATAGAAAGAATAAGCTCAGCTTCAGGATAGTTAAACATGCGATAAACCTCAGGAACATTCCATCGGGCATTAGGAGTAATTAAAGTACTCACTCGGACATCGGGAGAAAGTTGGGGTGCGATGGAACAGTAAAATCATGATTATGAGGAATCCATGGGTCACCATAAACTTTGACGAGTCGCCAATTGCCAATGCGCCAACGTTGACCAAGGGTTAGTAACTCACGCCCCCACAAAATAGATTGTCACGTGAAGGAAGGGGCAAATCCTTCAGTAGCTTGCAAAAAATCAGAATCAAGAAAATAGCGAGCCTTGAACATTCGGGCAATAAGAGAGTTAGCAAACTCAAGAAGACGCCACCCTTGTTTAGCCAATAAAGCTTGGTTAAAGCTCACAAGGTCACGGAAAACCCAATCCACCATCATCCTTATGTGTGCTAAGATATTTCCAAGACTTCCAATGCATACCTTTGTCAGTCCCTTTTGACCACCAGTATTGAGCAAAAAGACTTTCAATTTCAGAGCATAAACCAACAGGTATTCAGAAAACACTCATGGAATATATAGGCGTAGTCTGACACACAACTTTAATCAAAACTTCCTTACCAGCTTTGGAGATAAGTTTGCATTCCCAACCAGTAATCTTTTTCTAGACACGATCCTTAACAGCACAAAACATATATTTTTTTATTCTTACCAGCCATAGTAGGAAGACCCAAATGACGTTCATGACAATGAACAACTGGCCCCCCAACAAAACTTGAAGCTGAAACTGAAGTGCCGCATTGGTGGATGGACTAAAACACAGCGCAGATTTTAGAAAGTTTATATGTTGTCCTGAAGCAGTGTCATACACACGGAAGATCCTTTTCAACTCCTCAACCTGGTCAAATTTAGCATCACAAAATATACAAGTTGTCATCAGCAAAAAATAAGTGACTAATAGACGGCTTAGAGGGAGCGATGAAAACCCCTTTGACCTAGCGTCACGGTCAACTTTTTGGAGGAGAGCAGATAAACCTTTAGCAACAACAAAAAATAAATAGGGCAAAATAAGTTCACCCTAGCGAAGACCCCTGGTAGGAATAATATGGCCAGAAGGCCGACCTTGTAATTGCAAAGAGTAAGAGACAGAGGTAATACATCCCATAATCAGCTGAATAAAACGGTCAGGAAATTCCATGGTACGCATCATACGCTTCAAGAAAACCCATTCAACCCTATCATATGCTTTGGCCATATTATGTTTTAGGACAATCTTGCGCTTCCCTGACTTTCCCTACGCTTTAGACAGTGAATAGTTTCAAAGGCAACAAGGACATTATTTAATATCATACGATTAGGAATAAGTATGTGAATACGTAGAGTAATCCTTCAAGATAAAGAAGGTAAACAAAGATTAGGCAGTGCTTTTCGAGATGCTTCTTCTCAACATGCCTTTTTTCTTATGTTACCAAGTTCTACTGGTGCAGACGTCTTTGTCATTGATGCCACACAACATGGGAAAGTGGGAAGATTTGTCAATCATAGTAGTCCTTCTCTTAATCTATTTTTAAAAGGTGTCCTTTATGATCATGACGACGTGAGAATGCCACACATGATGTTATTTGCGAAGAAGAACATACCACCGAAACAAGAGCTCACTTATGATTACAATTCTTCGTAAGCATCAAGTTATCTTCAAGATTCATTAGAAAAGAATTTTCCTCCATTTGAATAAGTGCCTTTTTTTCTTTCTCTTTATCTAGAAAGTGAGAATTTCGCAAGGGTCTTGTAGCTTAAGCAAGTTCAGTTCCCACTCCTCCAATATCGCTTGTACAAAAAAAAAGAGAGAATTTTTAAATTGGTATTTATCTTAGCCACATATTTTATGGAACTATTTTTAGACCACTAATTGTGCCTGAACGAAAATATATAAAAAAAATTGGACCATATATATAATACTTATAGCAAATGTAAAACTACCCGTCAATATCTGTTTTTTTTTTTTATATATATATTATAATAAATGAACTACGCATTTGCAGCAACAGCAAAGGACAATCTTCAATCCATGCTTATAAAGATTTTTATGAACTTTTTTTAATGAGTGACTTTCATGAACTTCACATATTTTTAAGGGCTAACTCTTAAAGGTTTGGGGTCATTCTTAATATCGGCCATAAGGTTTCAATTTCATCAATTTACACCCCAATATTTTCAAATCTGACCAATTTAAGCATTCCGTTAAGTTGGCCATTTTGTCAGACATTAATTGATGACGTGTCTACTATGAGACCCACCTGCTAACCAATCCCTAAAAATAATTTATATAAGATAATAAAATAACATAGAATTTAGGCAAAATTGTAACAATGGTCCCTCAAATAAGACCCCACTTTACTTTTCGTCCCTTAACCCCGAAAATTGTTATGGTCGTTCATCAATTAGATATTGCATTGCACCACTCGTCCTTTCCATCTATTATGTTAGTTTTTTCCGTCAAAATTAATCCCATGTAATGCACGTAATATTTTTTAAGGTGCAAATATGACTTTTACCCAGCTACTATCCTCACCATTTCTCAGCCCTGCCGCACGCCACCCCTCCCCCAAAAACGACCCCTCCCCTTACCTCACCAATGCAGCCAAACAACAACAATTCAAGAATGCAAAAGAGAAATCGTCACAAACCTTCCTATTCTTCTATCACTCAACCCCCACCACTATCCTTTGCCTCCCCACCTGATTCCACTCCCCAACCTACTGTACCCCCAAATTTTTTACCTTTATCCAAAAACTTTGTCACACCTACAATATCACCATATCAACCACCTTTTTCGCAACACACATCCAACCCCATCCCCCATTACCAACCCACCTACGCCTTGACTTCAACACAACCAACAACTTTCAAACTACAGAGAACATATATTTGCAAAATAATAGCACAAAGAAGAAAAGTAACTGCACAGGAAGAATTACAATTGGCTAGGAAGAATTGTTGCCCTCGATAACAAAAATAACAATTGCCTATAAGATTGGCACGAGAATTACTATTTTGATAAATATTGCACTAAAATTTGGACAGGGGCTGCGCGAACGCAAGCCCCCACGGCAACAAATTATGACATTGGCTCTCCTACTTGAGGAGACCATAGGCAGGCACCCCTCCTAAGTGCAATGGAGGTCACCAACCTAGGACATGGGCCTTCTTGATCACCCATAGACCCTGTCCAGGTAAGTATGTTTGCACATGCTCATCCTTTTGTATTTATACGTGCCCACCTCAACCCTCCAACCTTCACTTGGGCGATGTGGGACAAGTACACGCATATTGGTTTTACTAATTGTGCTTGTATTGCAAAGCAAGTTCTCTAGTTTCACTAATGGTCGTTTGAAAGTTGCACTTGATTGCGTGACAAATTCTAAAGGGAGCAGATTGTCTAACAGAGTAGTCGATTCGCTTAGCTTCTGATTCAAATGAAATATTTAAAATCTACAGCTTGAAGGGTATTTATTACAAATTATATAGTGGGGCAGAATTTTTCATTTGTATTTTTCAATATCTTTTGATTTATACTTTTTTCGTTCCGTATTTTACTAATTATGCTTTTTAGTATTCAAAGTAGAAATATTTTCAAATGTGTTAGGTTAGTTTGGTTTAAAGAGGATCATACTTTTTGCAACACACATCCAACCCCATCCCCTATTACCAACCCACCTACGCCTTGACTTCAACACAACCAACAACTTTCAAACTACAGAGAACATATATTTGCAAAATAATAGCACAAAGAAGAAAATTAACTACACAGGAAGAATTACAATTGGCTAGGAAGAATTGTTGCCCTCGATAACAAAAATAACAATTGCCTATAAGATTGGCACGAGAATTACTATTTTGATAAATATTGCACTAAAATTTGGACAGGGGCTGCGCGAACGCAAGCCCCCACGGCAACAAATTATGACATTGGCTCTCCTACTTGAGGAGACCATAGGCAGGCACCCCTCCTAAGTGCAATGGAGGTCACCAACCTAGGACATGGGCCTTCTTGATCGCCCATAGACCTTGTCCAGGTAAGTATGTTTGCACATGCTCATCCTTTTGTATTTATATGTGCCCACCTCACCCTCCAACCTTCACTTGGGCGATGTGGGACAAGTACACGCATATTGGTTTTACCAATTGTGCTTGTATTACAAAGCAAGTTCTCTAGTTTCACTAATGGTCGTTTGAAAGTTGCACTTGATTGCGTGACAAATTCTAAAGGGAGGAGATTGTCTAACAGAGTAGTCGATTCGCTTAGCTTCTGATTCAAATGAAATATTTAAAATCTACAGCTTGAAGGGTATTTATTACAAATTATATAGTGGCAGAATTTTTCATTTGTATTTTTCAATATCTTTTGATTTATACTTTTTTCGTTCCGTATTTAACTAATTATGCTTTTTAGTATTCAAATTAGAAATATTTTCAAATGTGTTAGGTTAGTTTGGTTTAAAGAGGATCATACTTTTTTTTTTAGGTCAAGAAAGAGGATCATACTTACTCTTCAAAGTTGTATACAAAATTGGCTGTAGAGATCAAAATGTACGTTGTCAGGTGCAGAGGAGACCCCCAACATGTTTACGAGTACAAAATAAAAAAGGCCATGATTTTGGGCCACCACGGGAATAGAAAATCGAATAAAATAAGTCAAGAAAAAATTTCAACTAGCTTTGTTGGGGTGCGCCAGGCCCATGCTGTAGTGCAACACTTGGGCGACACGTGAGAGCCCCAGTAGCAAGCTACCGTGATGGACCCTCCCCTTCAAGAAATTAATTTAATATCATGTGAGTCATTTACCCACGTATCAGATATTAAACTGATAAGAACAGATACTACACTTGATCTTAGCCAAAAGGCCGAGAAAGGTATGCGTTGAAGATCTACGTGCTTAGCATTTTATAAGCCATTATGCTTCGCTATTTTGCTCTCTAGTTCGATGTGGGACAAAATAACGCAAGGATATTTGATACATTCTCACATCCCTTTCGTCCTCTTGTGCGTGAAGGCAAATTCAACACATCATTCATTTGGGTCAAATTCCTAATTTGTATTTGATTGCTGTATTGGATGGTCTGGAGAAAAAGTTCGACAAAAAATAAAATAAAATTGATATCCCTTAAAAAATATAAACATATGACAAGGACAATAGTGGAGGTGGCAAGAATTTATATTTCGACGTTGATTGATGGAAGCAGCAGCCACAACTAGAGCGACAGTTTTAGTGAATGGTGATAGAAATAATAGTAATGGTGGTTTTAGTGAATGGTGATAGAAATAATAGTAATGGTGGAGGAAAATCATGTTGCCTATTTTTAACAACTACAAGTCTCTTACTTCTATAATTTCTTTTTATCCTAACTTCACATGGAAATGATTGAAACTCGGCTGATGAGATATCTAAATTCCATCATGACATAAAAGATGAAAACCCTAGCCCCTTCTCTCCAAGAAAACACTCTACAAATGTTTTCACTTTGAGAGAAGAGAGGGTGGGGAGCCATTGTTCTTCCTCCCCTCTCCCTTTCTACCTTCTCCCATTTTCCCTCATTTTCAAAGACAGAAGGTTTCCTCTATTTGTCTTCTTTTTGTAATGATTTCGCTTCGGCTTCAGATTTCCACCACCATCCTTTTTGTTGTTTCTTCATATTTGGAATAAGTCAAAGAGACTCTTTGGATTTTCTATGTAGTTTTCACCTCTCCTTTTGTGAGAGTTTTTACCTTCCTTTGTGAGTTTTCCACCTCTCCTTTGTGAGAGTTTCCCACCCCTCCTTTGTGAGAGTTTTTCACCTCTCTTTTGTGAGAGTTTTATTTGTATTGTTATGGCTTGGTTTTTTTTAATCTTGATCTATTTTTGGTTGTTCTGAGTTTGAACTCTTAGTTGGGATGCTTATGCCAGAGTTTTTCAATTCTGCGTGATCGTTAGTGGAGGAGCCCGTATTGTCTTCATTTTGATGTTAGATTGTTCTGTTATTGTAATGACCCTTTGTGGCTAGTTTGTATTAGACTCTTGTGACTAGTAGCTTTTTTGGTTGAATTATGAATGCAATCCCAAAATTGCAAAAAAAAAAAAAAAAAAAAAAAAAAAGATTTCTAAATTTCATCCCACTCCAAAATATTAAAAACTAAATGTGAACCATGCATTAATTTATGTCCAGCAAACTAAACATGACATGCCATTTCTTCTTAAATACGAGCAGCACCCGAGTTGCTTGAGGCTGCGAACAAGTTGGCTAAGAACACCACACAAGTGAATCGAGGCCTATAACAAGTTTTGAGAAATTGTAGTACCTATGCCACTACAAGTCACATACATACTCACAATTAATTTTATGATAATTTCTATTAATAATGGTGTTAAGTCAATTGCGCGCATAACTGATTTAGATGATTTTTTTTAATCGAAATTGGTAAGTTTTATTAATAGAAAGTCAAAACACTTACAATGTTATCCAGAATTTTAAATTTAGACTCACTCTGTCCAAATAGACCCATTTCATGCCAAGTTCTTCAAAGCCAATGTCTTGTTGATGCGAAAAAGTTGTTCGGTACTTTTGGGCTCAACTTAGTGATATATGGGCCTTCGGAGTGCTTAGGCTTCAGTAGGGCGTGACTCCTGCAAAATAAGGGTCCACTCGGTAAGACCTAAGGCATTGGTGTGGTATCGGCCGAAGGCTCTCCGATGCTTAAGTGACTACGGATTTAGTAAGAGATTTGAACATAGCAGTATGCCGAAAGTTCAGATTACCTCCATTTTGGGGAATTGTGTTCCTTTTATAGACCTTAGGAGATGTGTAAGTTTTGTAGAACTTTGATGTGGGATTGTAGAAAATCATTATGGAGGCTCCACGTGTCCAGTGGGCGATTTTGTGTTTTTAATTGCGATCGGTAGCTTGGGTGCCGAGGGCTTCCTTGCCGATGCCATATTTTGTCCACGCGTCTTGTTCTTATTGGCCGCTAATTTTGGTATCAACATGTCTCTTAGTAGATTTTCCTCATTCATTAGTTTTTGGTCGTAATCCTCATTCATTAGTTGGGTGTTGTAGAAAAGTACAAGCTACGTATGGATCTGGATCCAAAGTTGAGCCGACAAGCTTGACCAACCTTGTCTAAACCTTTTCTAACTCCCATGCTCTTACGTTACTCAATTGTAGATAAAGTTCAACTTTGGGAAATTGCCTCTTTCATTGCCTTTTTGCTTCAAGTTTGGTCAACTTTAATTAAGTCAAACTCAAACCTATCTCACACGTCCTATAAAATTGCCCATTGCCTTTTACTTGATTCCCAGTTTCTCCAAACCCATTTTGCCAATTTTGGAACTTCTTCTCAGAAACCAAGAAACATGAACATGAAGATGCTCTCCTTCCTCTTGCTTGCTATCCTCACCCTCCGGTGCCTCAAGCCCATCTCAGCAGCCTGCCATGTGGACGACGAAGTGGGACTACTTGCCTTCAAATCGGGCATCACAGCTGATCCATCCAACAGGAAATCGGGTACGGACTCTCTCTCGGGTCAACCCGACTAACCCAATACCTTCTTATTGGGTAAAATCTCACCCTCCCTCTCAAAACTCAAGTTCTTAAATGGCATCTATCTCTAAAACCTCAACCTCTTAGGTCCATTCCCGGATCTCCTATTCGGGCTACCCAACCTCCAATACGTCTACATCGAACATAACAGGCTCTTGGGTCAAATACCCAATAAGATTGGCAAGTTGACCTAGCTCGGGGCACTCAGTTTTATTACAACAAGTTCACTGGTCCAATCCCGAGCTTAATCTCCAAGTTGACTCGGTTGACGCAACTCAACATGGGCGGCAACCTCTTAACCGGGTCGATACCGTATGACATTAAAAACCACCATACGACATTAAAAACCTCAAGAGCCTCTCCCTGTCCAATCTCGAGCAAAACGGTTTGTCGGGTCCCATACCCGATTTCTTCAGCTCATTTTCGGAGCTTCAAATTCTCAGACTTTCCTGGAACAAATTTTATGGGAAAATCCCAGCTTCAATTTCAGCTTTGGGCCAAAACTGGCTTACCTTGAGCTCGGTCACAATGCCCTGATGGGTCAAATCCCAGATTTCCTTGGAAATTTCAAGGCCCTCGACACCCTTTATCTCTCATACAATGGCTTCTCGGGAATTGTGCCTTAGAGATTTGTGAATTTGGCCAAGATTTTCAACCTTGATCTTTCTCATAATTATCTCATCGACCCATTTCCACAATTGAACGTGAAGGGCATCGAGTCCCTCGATTTGTCTTACAACAGCTTCCATTTGAACCAAATTCCCAAATGGGTTACTTCATTGCCAATCATTTACTCTCTGAAGCTTGCAAAGTCGCTTTCCTTATCTTGTATGTCAATGTAGAGTTAATCTTATTAGCAGTTTAAACAAAAGCAAAGGGAAAGGTAATGAAAAAACTAATGACCTTTGTTGTTGGAAGAACCTGAACTCATAGACTGGGAGTAGTATTATCTTATAGCAATATTTTTAACATAACAAATTGGGATTCATATAATCTCATCATCTTCTTCTTCTTCTTCTTCTTCATCTCTACCAGCCTATACAAAATGAGATATGCACATGATGCCATCCATTAGTATACAAACAGAGGTATACCATGCTCACACAACCTCAGATCAATCAATATATTGATAAGGTCATAATTTCACACATTTGCATGCCTTCTTTGCTTAGTAATTTTGTTTAGCTTCTCTTTATTTTGAGTTTCTTACCTATGTTTGTGTGTTTTGTAGGTTAAGACAGCAAGAGATCACATTTGATGCAATCCATGCTTGTTAAGGGCTGATTGGGATAAGAGGAATATGGGCTTAAAGACAAACCCAATTTGGGCCACACTCCTTGTCAGTCCAGTTTCGTAGGTCATATTGCAGGCCTCATTTCAGCAACTTACACAAGTCGGATGAGGAGACATCCTTGATATAAGTTGTTCCAATGGGTGTCTATTATAACATATCAAAATTTCAGCCCAATTGGATAAATCTAGAGCCCTTAGCACGTGAAAGACTGAACCAAGTTCACAGAAATGTCATGATTGGCTGCCATCACATCTACATCCCTAGAGCCATGTGCTCAGCATGGGCAGCCATACATGGGAGTCAAATCAGCTCAGGAACTCAGAAAGATGGACAAAAGTCAAGCTTTCCATAAAAGAACCATACCAAGGCATGTATTTGGCAGCTGGAGCAAGTGGCAAGCATGGGCAGAAGGGAGCAGTTGGGAGCAGCTAAGAGAGCTGTGCTTCACCAGCAATAGGGGAGGACGAAATTGCACTCTATAAATAGAGGGCTGCACACTCATTCAAAGAGGGAGAGGCAGATACACAATTTCACTTCACCCATTACTCTCATACACAAATTCAGATTCACCACAAAGAGAGAAGAGAGCTTGGAGTTGTCCTGGGAATTCCTTGCTGCCATCATCTAGTTCTTCTCCTCTCTTTATCCTATCTATGTATTTCTTATTTTCTGTATTCATAGTTATGTTTAACTAATCCATTTAGTTAGGGCTTAGGATGAAGCCCTAGTCATGAATATTCAATGTTATGGATGATTTTATAGTTAATTGATTTCCTTGCTTTCATTATCAAGTTGTTAATCTCCAGTTTATTATGTGCTTGATGTATGTTTTCTTAGAGTAGCTAACTAGGATTTTATGCATCTAGCACAGGTTGGGAAGGGGTTTAGATTCACCAATTCTACTCTCCTTTCACAAGCAACACATGAATGGCCTAAGAATCATTCAAGGGGTTAATAACCATAGGTTGACTAGGACAGATACCATGTTCTAGGACTTGTGTGATTATCATATTTTCAAGGAGCTTAATGACTCTTGTATGCTTTATTCTAAGTAGATACCATGCTTAGGTTGCATATTAGAGATCACGTGTTGTGTAGATACCATGCATAATCACATGCCTTAGGAGAATCATGCATTCTGCACCTAGATAGCATAGGCTTGTATGCGATAATCTATTGTTGATGAAGCTTGAGTCAATTTCTATGCATTCATAACTTGGATAGGAAGACTAGTGGTAGATTCCGAGGCTCTAACACCTCTCAATCTTTGTTTCACAACTTGTTGATTGCTGCCAGTGTTTACTTTCGAGCACTTTCATTTCACGTTCTTCTTTTCATTTCAACAACAAAACCCCCCATTTCGAGTGCGTGTGTGGTGCTAGGATTCTGTCCTAGACCTTGAGTAATTAGCAAGAGGCATTGTTGAATTCGACCTTGCCTTTAGCTAGTTAGTCAGTTTCCTTGTTCTATGATTTTTCTAGCATTCTAAGTAATTTAACTTGGAACCAAGTTACCATTCTCCGTGGGATCGACCTCGTATTTACATAAGCTATACTATAAACGGTTCGTGCACTTGCGAGAATTAAAGTTGCTGTTTTTAATAACTCATTTTAGTTGTTAGGAATTGAATCAACAAGTTTTTGGCGCCGTTGCCGGGGAACCGGTAACGTTGGTGCTATAGTTAGATTACTTTGATTGTTTTGTTTTTGGTTGTTTCATTTGTTTCTTTTCGTTGGTTTTTCTTTTAGTATTCAGTTTTTGTATTTAGTTGTTATCTCCATTGAAAGCACTGAATTGAGTTCCTTGGTGTGTGCATGTCCGAATCTGACCAAGAGCAAAGTTCACCTGAGCCACTTTCACCAAGAACCGCTGCTGTACGTGCTGGTTTGAGGAGGAATTATAGTTCTTCAAGCGCTGATTCTAAAAGTTCCGAATCTGAAGGTTCAATCACGATGGCAGAGATTATGAACACCAACAATAATGTTGAAGGAGGTCGTGCTCTTGTTGTCCAACCTCGGAAACCCCTGCGTGAGTTTTCCATTCCCAAAGTCACCGATCAACCTTCGTGCATCATCTATCCTCACCTCACAGTTGACAGGTTTGAGATTAAAAGTGGTATGATTCATCTTCTTCCAACTTATTATGGTAATACCATTGAGGATCCTTACATGCATATTAAGCAATTCTTTGAAATATGTGCTACGATCAAAATTCATGGCCTTGATGATGAGCAGATTAAGATGAGCCTATTCCCATTCAGTTTAAAAGATAAGGCTAAGTCTTGGTTATACTCTTTGCCTAATGCTTCAATTTGTACTTGGGATGAGCTTTCTAATAAGTTTTTGCAGAAATTCTTTCCGGCTCAAAATACTAACAAGATTAGAAAGGAAATACTTGGTTTCACACAAAATGAAGGAGAAGCTTTTCATGAATGTTGGGAGAGGTACAAGGAGATGATAAGTTCTTGCCCACACCACAACATAGAGAGTTGGATGCAAATGCAATCTTTCTATGAAGGTTTGCTTGATTCCGAAAGGATGATGGTAGATGCAACAAGTGGAGAAGGACTGATGAACAAAACAGCAGATGAGGCTTTTACTCTCTTTGAATCATTGAGTGCTAACTCTCAACAATGGAGCCACAATAAAGGAAGAGGAGCTCCTATGAAAGCTGTGGTCTTCTGAGGTAAATACTAATAATGAGATTGCTGCAAAACTTGATGTTATGTGTTCTTTGCTTCAACAGGCAATGACTGGCCCTCTAGGAAACAAAGTAGAAGTTCAAGATCAATCTTTTGCCAGAGCACATGCTAGAACAAGCAAATGCCCTTCAAGCAAGGAATCCTAATAATGATCCTTACTCAAACACGTACAATCCGGGGTGAAGATATCATCCTAATTTCAAGTGGAGCAATAACTCAAATGTGCAACAATCTCAAGGACCTCCCCCAGGATTTCAAATACAACAAAGGCAATTCCAGCAAGCTCCCCAACAAGTGCAAGAGCAAAGGGGTGATCAAATGGGAGAATTGCAAGACATGTTGAAGAAGTTCATGGGGCAACAGATGAAAACCAATCAGAATCTTCAAAATGCAGTGAACAAACTAGAAGTGCAAGTTGGGTAGATTGCATCCTCCATGAGCAATAGGGCATCCAGAACATTTCCAAGCCAAACAGTGGTGAATCCAAGGCATCAAGAGCATGCTAAAGCAATACACATCTTGAGAAGTGGTAAACAAGTTGATAACAAGGTTGGAGATGTCAACGAAGAGCAAGAAGATGGAGAAAACGTGGAGATCATTCACCCACCACATGGGCAGCCCACAGCTTCCGACAAATAGTCCCTCAATCCTTCTGGAAAGAGCACAAACCCTAAGGTATCATCTAATGCTAATCAAGTTCCAATTTCAACTAATGCTTTTAGGCCTATTGCACCCTTTCCCAGCAGGTTATCAAAGTCAAAGAAAGATCAAGGCTTGGATGAGATAATGGAAACATTCAAGAAGGTGCAAATCAACATCCCATTGCTCAGATTCCAAAGTATGCAAAATTTTTGAATGATCTATGCACTAACAAGAGGAGATTCAAAGAGCATGAACAAGTTGCATTGAGTGAAGAGGTAAGTGCAGTGTTACAAAGAAAGCTACCTCCAAAGCTAAATGATCCAGGTTCATTTTCTATACCTTGCATAGTTGATGATTTTAAGTTTCAAAAAGCTTTGCTTGATCTTGGTGCTTCTATAAACCTTATGCCATATCATGTTTATGAGAAACTTAACATTGGTGAGTTGCAAGCCACATCTGTGAGCATTCAATTGGCAGATATAACTATTAGGTACCCTAAGGGCATTCTAGAAGATGTTTTGGTGAAAGTGGAAGAGCTAATTTTGCTAGAAGATTTCTTGGTGTTGGAAATGGAAGAAGCACCAATTCATGACAATCAGTTACCACTCATTCTAGGTCAGCTATTCATGGCAACTGCCGGTGCCATTATTGATGTGAAGAAGGGTACATTGACCATGAACGTGTTTGATTAAACAATAGCATTCAAAGTGTTTGAAGCCTCCAAGTTTCCAAGTGATGAGCATGAAGTTTTCCAGTTTGATGCAATTGATACTATGGTGAAAGAAGCACTGCCAATGAGTTATTTGTAGCCCATTGAAGCATGCATCACACAAAGCATAAGGAAAGAAGAAGCGGACAGCTTAGAGGCTGTGATCTCTCCTTTACTTTTTGAGCTTGTTTGCAGCATGGATAGCTACATAGAAGTTGGAAAGAGGTATGCAAACAAATTTGAGTCATTACCCCCACCTACTAATAAGGTTTTACCTTCTATTGTGCAGGCACCAGAGTTGGAATTAAAGCAATTGCCAAAACACCTTAAATATGCTTATTTAGGTGAAAATGAGACTCTACCTATTATCATTGCCTCACACCTCGAACCAAATGATGAGAAGAAGCTTTTGAGAGTTCTAAAAGAGCACAAAACTGCAATTGGGTGGAGCATTGCAGATATCAAAGGCATAAGTCCAACACTATGCATGCACAAGATATTATTGGAAGACAACGCAATGCCTAAGAAGGATGCCCAAAGATGTCTCAATCCAAACATGAAGGAGGTGGTAAGGAAAGAGGTAATGAACCTTTTAGATGTTGGTATTATTTACCCTATATCTGATAGTAAATGGGTGAGCCCAGTGCAAGTTGTCCCCAAAAAGTCAGGTATCGCAGTGGTGAAGAATGAAGCAAACGAGCTTGTACCTACACGGGTGACCACGGGCTAGAGAGTTTGCATTGATTATAGGAAGCTCAATACAGCAACAAGTAAGGATCACTTCCCTCTTCCATTCATTGATCAGATGCTTGAGAGATTGGCTGGCCATAGCCACTATTGCTTCCTTAATGGATATTCAGGCTACAACCAAATCGCCATAGCCCCAGAGGATCAAGAGAAGACGACCTTCACATGTCCCTTTGGCACTTTCGCTTATAGGAGGATGCCTTTTGGTCTCTGTAATGCCCCAGCCACTTTTCAAAGGTGCATGATGAGCATTTTCTCCGACATGGTAGAAAGGTTCATTGAGGTATTCATGGATGACTTCTCTGTCTTTGGTGATTCATTTGATCAATGCTTGCATAACTTATCCAAGGTGTTAGCTAGATGTGAACAGACTAACCTTGTGCTTAATTGGGAAAAATGTCATTTTATGGTTAACCAAGGCATAGTTCTTGGTCATGTCATCTCTAGTAAAGGAATCGAGGTAGATAAAGCTAAGATTGATTTGATTGCCTCCATGCCCTCACCTACTTCTGTCAAAGAAGTACGTTCTTTTCTTGGCCATGCAGGTTTCTATAGGCGTTTCATTAAGGAATTTTCTAAGATTGCAAGGCCTTTGTGCAATCTCCTTGCCAAGGACATGGATTTTGTCTTTGATCAAAACTGTGAGAATGCTTTCAATGCTTTGAAGAAGATGCTCACAACTGCCCCAATCATTATACCACCGGATTGGAGTTTGCCTTTTGAACTGATGTGTGACGCCTCAGATTATGCTGTTGGAGCTGTTTTGGGACAGCGAGTTGATAAGAAGCCACATGCCATCTACTATGCTAGTAGAACCCTCAATGATGCCCAACTCAACTATTCCACCACAGAGAAGGAGTTGTTAGCTGTCATATTTGCTTTAGAGAAGTTCAGATCATATTTGATTACTAACAAGGTTATTGTTTACACTGATCATGCAACATTAAAATATTTGTTAGCCAAGAAGGATGCCAAGCCACGACTCATTAGATGGATTCTCTTGTTGCAAGAGTTTGACTTGGAGATAAAAGATAAGAAAGGAAGTGAGAATGTTGTGGCTGATCACTTGAGTAGATTGGTGCATGTATCTAATGAAGAGGAGGATTCATTGCCATTGCATGAAAGCTTCCCTGATGAGCAACTCTTCTCCATTTGTGCTTTGAATTCTCTCAATCCATTGCCTTGGTTTGCTGATATTGTTAATTATTTATGCACTAATGAACTTCCTACAGGGTTATCTACGTTCCAACGTGACAAGCTTAGGAAGCAAGCAAGATACTACTTTTGGGATGATCCATATCTATTCAAGCATTGCCCAGACCAAATAATTCGAAGGTGTGTGCCTGAAGGTGATTTTAAGAGCATTATGGAGTTTTGTCACTCCCATGCATGTGGAGGACATTTTGGAGAAAGAAGACTACCAGCAAAGTGCTACAATCAGGTTTCTTTTGGCCTACCCTTTTTAAGGATGCTTGTGCTTTTTGTGCTTCATGTGATATATGCCAACGGATGGGTAATTTAAATGCTAGAAATCAGATGTCTCTCATTAATATCTTAATCATTGATATATTTGATGTTTGGGGAATTGATTTCATGGGCCCTTTTCCTACCTCTTATGAATTTGAATATATATTAGTTGCTGTCGATTATGTTTCCAAATGGGTGGAAGCCATTGCCACTAGGACTAATGATGCTAAGGTTGTGATTGGTTTTCTCAAAGGAAATATTTTTACAAGGTTTGGCACACCTAGAGCAATCATTAGTGATGGTGGCTCCCACTTTGTTAACCAAGCTTTTGCAGCACTCTTGAAGAAATATGGAATCACGCATAAGGTGGCAACACCCTATCATC
Source organism: Prunus mume (assembly GCF_029339155.1). NCBI lineage: Eukaryota > Viridiplantae > Streptophyta > Magnoliopsida > Rosales > Rosaceae > Prunus > Prunus mume. The sequence goes on from NC_142702.1 coordinate 8,969,771, forward strand.
CTCAAACTAGTGGGCAGGTTGAGATAAGCAATAGGGAGATTAAGCACATACTTGAAAAGACAGTGAACACCACAAGGAAGGATTGGTCCATACGTTTGGATGATGCACTGTGGGCTTATAGGACTGCTTATAAAACTCCTATAGGTATGTCTCCGTATAGGCTTGTTTTTGGAAAACCTTGTCACTTACCAGTGGAGCTCGAGCACAGGGCTTATTGGGCAATCAAGGCCTTCAATTTTGATATGAAAGCTGCTGGTGAAAAGAGGAGGCTTCAACTCAATGAGTTGGAGGAGTTGCGACATGAAGCGTATGAGAACGCTAAGCTTTACAAGGAGAAAACAAAGCAATATCATGACAAGAAAATTCTTAGGAAGACGTTTGAGAAAGGGCAGAAGGTTCTCCTATTCAATTCACGCCTTAAGCTCTTCCCAGGTAAGCTTCGTTCTCGGTGGATTGGCCCTTTTGTTATTACTAATGTGTTTGATCATGGCGCAGTGGAGATTCAAAATATTAAGGATGGCAGCACCTTCAAGGTGAACGGACATCGGTTGAAACCTTACTTTGATGCCAACTTTGATGCCAATATTGAGTCTCAAGCACTCAAGGAGCCTCCACCACTCTCTTGAAGCTCACTAGTGTTTGGACGTCCGGCTGAAGACATAAAACTTAGCGCTTCTTGGGAGGCAACCCAAGGTGACGAGGAGAAGATAGAATATGCGAGAAAGCTTGCTTGCATCCTAATTGCCTCAAAGGGGAGTTTTTCTGAACTATAACCTTTGGTTATGTCTTTCCCTTATCTTCTTTCCTTTCATTTATGAGGCATTGCTTTTTCTTACACTTTAGACATTGAGTTTGGGGGGAAGGATTTAGTTATGTTGTTTCAAATTGTCAAATTTTAAAATTTTGAGTGTGTCTAATGTCTAAAAACGCAGGATTTTGTGTCTTATTTCGTTATCCTTCCAAACACCTATGATAAGACTTGGATCTAATACTAATATGGTTTCTCAGAGATTGATAGTCATTGTTTAAGGACTTTGTGTGGTTCTGAGTTAACTCTGTCTTGCATGCCATCCTTGCACTTATTGAGCACTTTGCCGAGTTAGTCCAATTTCTTGCTACTTGGAGATGTTATGCAATTCTACTTATCTCATGATCTTGGTTTCATACTCTAGAACTTATTTGAATATCTCTTGAGACATTTTGTTGCCATACAATGCTTAGGAAGTGATTTAGGCCATGTTTGAACCGTTTGAGCTTTTCTAACCATCCCTCTACATGTATTCATCCCTACTCAACCCATTTGAGCCTGCGTTAAGCCTTTCTTTGTTTAAACCATTCCTACCATAATGAACCTCTGTTTTCTTATTCTTACTTATTCTATGAGCAATTAAAGTTATCTTCAAAAAAGAGTTATAAAGAATGCAAGGTTTTTGGAGCAAAAGTGAATCATTAGTGCCATAACCCAAGTGTTGAAGAGAAATAAGTTTGGGGGTATTGGTAACTAATCAAAAGAGGTAATGAAGTGTGACCAATGTAGTCACGGCCCTAGGGTGTTATAAAAGAGAAGATCATGGTGATCTAGGGTAAAGAGCCAAAAAATTAGGCCAAATAAACAGATATAAAGGTGCTGAAATTATGTTGAAAATCTGCTCATGTATGTGTTCCTTGCTTGTTACAAAGTTCAGTAATCTCTTATGCTCTTACCTATGCTTTAATTATGCTCAAAATATTGTATATCTCATATCCCTTCTTTCATTCAATCACTACCCTAAACCTCATTACTACCCTTGTAAAGTCCTTTTGATCCTTGGTGTTGCATGGTATTATGTGGAGAACAGATTGGATAATGAGCTTATGTCGGAATTTTTGATTTTGCTCTAAGTGTGTGCGCATGTACTTATTTGAGTTGCAGGTGTTGTTCTGATTCGGCATTCACACAATACACTTAAGGATGTCATTGTGAGCCTTGGTTACCCCTGAATCATGTGTGGAACTTAGATTGTGATTGTTGTGTTTCTTTGGAACCATATATTTCGGTGATTCTTTGAGGATATTGTTTGGAAGGCTAGCAGCTTATTTCCTTGTTTTCTAAATGGTATTTTTCCTTTGTTTTGCTCGAGGACTAGCAAAATCTAAGTTTGGGGGTATTTGATAAGGTCATAATTTCACACATTTGCATGCCTTCTTTGCTTAGTAATTTTGTTTAGCTTCTCTTTATTTTGAGTCTCTTACCTATGTTTGTGTGTTTTGTAGGTTAAGACAGCAAGAGATCACATTTGATGCAATCCATGCTTGTTAAGGGCTGATTGGGATAAGAGGAATATGGGCTTAAAGACAAACCCAATTTGGGCCACACTCCTCGTCAGTCCAGTTTCGTAGGTCATCTTGCAGGCCTTATTTCAGCAACTTACATAGGTCGGATGAGGAGACATCCTTGATAGAAGTTGTTCCAATGGGTGTCTATTATAACATATAAAAATTTCAGCCCAATTGGATAAATCTGGAGCCCTTAGCACGTGAAAGACTGAACCAAGTTCACAGAAATGTCATGATTGGCTGCCATCACATCTATATCCCTAGAGCCATGTGCTCAGCATGGGCAGCCATACATGGGGCAAAAGATGGACAAAAGTCAAGCTTTCCATAAAAAAACCATACCAAGGCATGTATTTGGCAGCTGGAGCAAGTGGCAAGCATGGGCAGAAGGGAGCAGTTGGGAGCAGCTAAGAGAGGTGTGCTTCACCAGCCAAAGGGGAGGAAGAAATTGCACTCTATAAATAGAGGGCTGCACACTCATTCAAAGAGGGAGAGTCAGATACACAATTTCACTTCACCCATTACTCTCATACACAAATTCAGATTCACCACAAAGAGAGAAGAGAGCTTGGAGCTGTCCTGGGAATTCCTTGCTGCCATCATCTAATTCTTCTCCTCTCTTTATCCTATCTATGTATTTCTTATTTTCTGTATTCATAGTTATGTTTAACTAATCCATTTAGTTAGGGCTTAGGATGAAGCCCTAGTCATGAATATTCAATGTTATGGATGATTTTATAGTTAATTGATTTCCTTGCTTTCATTATCAAGTTGTTAATCTCCAGTTTATTATGTGCTTGATGTATGTTTTCTTAGAGTAGCTAACTAGGATTTTATGCATCTAGCACAGGTTGGGAAGGGGTTTAGATTCACCAATTCTACTCTCCTTTCACAAGCAACACATGAATGGCCTAAGAATCATTCAAGGGGTTAATAACCATAGGTTGACTAGGACAAATACCATGTTCTAGGACTTGTGTGATTATCATATTTTCAGGGAGCTTAATGACTCTTGTATGCTTTATTCTAAGTAGATACCATGCTTAGGTTGCATATTAGAGATGACGTGTTGTGTAGATACCATGCTCTGTGAGCATTCTTCATATCAATCAATACATTATACATACATTCTTCATACATACATTATACAGTTGCAACTGGACTGATTATGATCTAATTGGGAGCAGTTGTAGGATCGAATTGTAATCAGCATAAATAGGTTCTGTTTACCTAGAATGGCTTTCCTTTACTTGTATAAAACACATGCTCCGGATGAGATTGATCACCCACGACAAATCTATGAATTTTATTTCCATGTTCAATAAAACTGCATCCAGGGTTTCTGATGAGACCTTTCTCCTTCATCAAAGCCCTCACCTTTGAAGCATCTCTCCACAAACCAGCTGCAGAGTATACATATTTGATAGCATGATATAGTTTTGGAATCTGATGGGTCCAAAGAAAATAATCTCTCTGCTACTTCCTTCCCAAGTTCAATGTTGCCATAAACCCTTCAAGCACTGAAAAGGGCCCCCCAAATGGCAGAGTTTGGCTTCAACGACATACGTTTAATCAGCTCATAAGCATCATTCAGAAGCCCAGAGCGACCCAGGAGATCAACCATGCATGAATAGTGATGCAACCTAGGCTCAATTCCATAAACTTCAGACATAATGTCGAAGTAATTCTTTCCCTCCTTAACAAGCCCTGAATGGCTACAAGCACTTAGCAAATGAGTGAAAGTGACGTGATTAGGCTCCACACCTACCTTAACCATGCCTTTAAAGAGCTCCATTGCTTCTCTCCCATTCCCATGCACAGTATAGCCTGCAAGCATTGCAATCCAAGCTACTTTGTCAGGATTATTTACCTCCCCGAAAACCTTCAGTGAATAATTTAATCTCCCCAACGTTGCATACAAATCTAGTAGTCCAGTTGCAACTGTGGCATTTGCATAGTGTGAAAATATATGAAGAATATGGTTTGTATTAAGTGAGTTCAACCGTATACAGAAGCATGTGTTTTATACAAGTAAAGGAAAGCTATTCTAGGTAAACAGAACCTATTTATGCTGATTACAATTCGATCCTACAACCGCTCCCAATTAGATCATAATCAGATCATTGACTATTTTGTTTCCTTTTGCACTCCCCCTCAAGTTCGAGTATGGATGTTAATTATACCCAACTTGCTGAGATGCGTATGAAAGATGGGTGCCCTTAGCGGTTTTGTAAAGATGTCAGCTATCTGATTTCCTGTTGGCACATAAGCTGTCTTAATTTCACCCTTTTGGATCTTTTCACGAACTGTGTGACAATCTAGCTCGATATGCTTGGTTCTCTCATGGTACACCGGATTCGCAGCAATATGTAAGGCTGCTTGATTGTCGCAAAACAATCTTGCTGGCCCAGAATGTGGTACTCGTAAATCTCTAAACAAATATCTTAACCAAGTAAGTTCACAAGTGGCTGCAGCCATCGAACGGTATTCTGCTTCGGCTGATGATCTAGACACCATGACTTGCTTCTTACTCTTCCAGGACACGAGTGAGTTTCCAAGGAAAATGCAATATCCTGTTACTGATCGTCGTGTGATAGGAAACTTGGCCCAATCTGCATCACAATAACCAACCAAACTTAGCTGACTTTTGTAGAAAACAGTAAGCCTTGCCCAGTGCGTTCTTGGTATTGAAGAAGATGATGTGCTGCGTTGAGGTGGTGCAGCTTGGGTTCTTACATGAACTGACTCAAAGTATTCACTGCATATGTAATCTCTGGCCTGGTGATGGTGAGGTAGATTAATTTTCCAATTAATCGTCGATATTGAGCTGGTTCCTTGAGGGCATCACTGCCTGTTGTCGTCAGTACCAACTCAGGTTCCATAAGGACTTTAGTGGGTTTCACTTCAAACAAACCAGCTTCCTCCAATATGTCTAGAGTGTACTTTCGTTGACAAATTGAAATCCCGTCTTTAGAGCCTGCAACTTCCACACCAAGAAAATATTTAATAGTCCAAGATCTTTAATCCGAAAACATCCGTTGAGAAACTGCTTGAGAGTCCGAATTTCCTGCTCATCATTTCCTGTAATGATCATGTCATCAACATACAGTAATATCACAGTAATAGGGTTTCCACGAACCAAAGTAAACAACGAGTAATCGGCTCGAGATTGTTGGAAACCAATGTCTTGAATGGCAGAAGAGAACCGACGAAACCAAGTGTGTGAGGCTTGTTTAAGACCGTATAATGATTTGTGAAGTCGACAAACCATCTACTCCCCCAGTCGACGATGACCAGGAGGTGGTAACATATAAACCTCCTCAAGCAAATCCCCATGTAAAAAGGCATTTTGTACATCCATTTGATGTAAAGGCCAATCGCAAACTGCAGCAATGGATAACAAGCACTGTACGGTGATCAATTTGGCCATGGGAGCAAAAGTCTCCTTGTAATCGATGCCCTCGCGTTGTGTAAACCCTTTTGCGACGAGATGAGCTTTGTAGAGCTTGATGGTGCCATCCAAGTGATACTTGATCTTGTAGACCCACTTGCACCCAATGGGGTGATGACCCAAGGGCAGAGGGACAAGAGACCAAGTACGGTTGTCCTCAAGGGCCTTGATCTCAGAACTCATGGCGGCAAGCCATTTGGGATCCTGACTAGCCTGTGCATAATTTGCTGGTTCAACCAAGTAAGAAATGTTGGAAACAAAAGTACGATGTGCATGAGATAACTGAGTGTAAGAGACATACCGATGGAGGGGATACCGGGTACCGGACGTGGAAGAAGAGGGAAGATCGGGCGAGAACAGAGCAGCATGATGCGCCTGGTAGTGTTTAAAATGAGCCGGTGGATAGGAGGGTCTGCTGGAACGCGAAGAGGAAGATGAGTGCCAGTGCGATGGTGTCCGGATCGGGTGAAGGGATGACGGGAAAGCTGGTACATGTGGTGGATCGGTTGGTTCTGGTGGCATGGTGAAAGACGACATAGGAGATCTAGAGGAAGGTCGAGTAGTGTTGGAAGATCCGGACGGTGAGGAGGGTAGGTTTGGAGGCGTAACAGCTAAAGGGTGGTCGGTGTGTGGGCTGGAATGAGTTTGGGTTGGGTCAAAAAATTGGTCTCGACATGTGTGGGCCAGTAAGTGGGATAGGTAAAACGGGGAGGTCTTATTGGTCTTCGCAGGTTAAGTGAGCAAAAGGAAACGTGTGTTCATGAAATAGAACATCACATGAAGTAACAATTTTGCGGTTATCAAGATCATAGACGAGGTAACCCTTCTGCCCAAGGGGATATCCTAAAAATAAACAACGACGTGCACGAGTATCAAATTTGTGAGTGGGAGTGAGATTCGTAGCATAGCATAAACACCCAAAAACTCGGAGGTGAGAATAGGTAGGTTGAACCCGGTGCAACAGTTCATAAGGGGATTTATGGGCAAGTAAGGGTGTAGGGAGGCGATTGATGAGATAAGAAGCAGTTTGAAGACTTTCTCCCCAAAATTTTAAAGGAACATTAGCTTGGAAACGTAAGGCTCGAGCAACATTCAAAAGATGGTGATGTTTGCGTTCAACAACCCCGTTTTGTTGCGGTGTGTAAGCACAAGTGTGGTGAAAAATGATACCATGGCTATCCAAAAAAGAACGCATGGAGATGAATTCACCACCGTTATCAGCACGGAGAACTTTGATGTCATGATTAAATTGTGTTTTGACCCAAGAAAAAAATGATTGTAACAAGGATTGTGTGTCAGACTTAAAACGCATAAGATGAATCCATGTGAAGCGAGTAAAATCATCCACAATAGTTAAAAAATATCGTGCCCCAGAATGTGTAGGAATTTTGTGTGGGCCCCATATATCACAATGTATTAGATCAAAAGGTGCAGTAGATTTTATTGAACTGTGAGTAAAAGGCAAGCGTGTTTGCTTTGCAAGAGGACAGACATCACAAACATGCGTAGAATCAAACATAAGATTGGGAATTTCTTTGGATAAAAAATGGAGAGGAGCTGAGGAGGGGTGCCCAAGGCGTTGGTGCCAGAGATCCGAGGTACGGTGAATATGATTAGCTAGGTGGGGATTTGGTTGTGGCGTAAGGTAGTAGAGCCCATCAAAATGCTTGCCCGGGCCAATCATCCTCTTCGTTTCCACATCCTGCACAACACAAAAATCCGGATAAAATGTCACCATACAATTCAATGCTCGAGTTAATTTACTCACAGACAATAAGTTCACACGAAATTTGGGCACATGTAGAACTCCATCAAGAGACAAATCAGGTGTCAGGCGCACAGATCCTATACTTTCAATGGCAACGTGCTTGCCATTAGGCAAACCAATAGAATCATGCTGAGTCCCACTATGAGTATTATGCGTGGGTGTTAGACGAGATATGTGATATGTTGCCCCACTATCCACAATCCAATGTAAGGTAGAATGCGAATCATGATGTGTAGTATTGCAAGTGGGGGAAAATATACTTGTCACATTTGCAAATGGCTGGGCATTACCCTTCTTATTGTGAAGCATAGCAAGGAGTTGATTGTATTGCTCGGTTGTGAAGGTGGGGCCTCCAGTAGCAGAAGCTGGTGGACCCTTGGCAAGAGGTGTTTCCAATTCTACATTGTGAGCAGCAACCCTCTTGTCATTGTGAGCAGGTGGCTTCTTATTCCTGGGTTGCACATTCTTCCCATGCCATTTGTGACCCACTGGAAATCCAATGATGTAATAGCAATGATCAACGGAAGGGTCACAGTGCGAGCATTTGGAGGGTTTGTAGGAGCCAAAAGAGCCTATGGTCGCCGGAGCAAGCGAAGTCTGCATAGCGTGAGAATAAGATGGATTTTCTCGGTGACTTGCCACTTCCATTTGTCTCTCGTGTTGGAGAATTAACCCATGGACTCTTCATGTATCAGGGATAGGATTCATCATCAAAATGGAGCCACGAACAGTGGAGTAAGAATCATTTAATCCCATTAGAAATAGCATGACCTTCTCCTTTTCCTCACGATCTGCGAGCTTTTTCAGGCCCTCATAGTCACAAATGAGGGGTTCATGATAAGTAGCCAATTCATCCCAAAGTGCCTTGAGTTTGGTATAGTATATGGAGACTGATTGTTGTCCTTGACGACATTCGCAATTTCTTGTTGAATCTGATAGATCTTGGAGTCGTTGCTTTGGGAAAATCTGTCTTTGAGATCATTCCAAACGGCGGCTGCTGTGTCAGAATAAAGGACACTACTGGCAATGTCGGGATGAATCGAGTGTAGAAGCCATGACAATACCATGTCGTTGCAACGCTACCACATAGGAAATTTGGCATCAGTTGATGATGGTGCCTTGATAGACCCATCGATTTGTCCAAGTTTATTCTTGGCACTGAGACTGAGACGCATCGAGCGACTCCATTGTCCATAGTTATTTCCTTTAAGGGGTGCATTGACAAGGCTGAGCCCTGGTGTGTCGGAATGGTGCAAAACGAGAGGATCAGATATGGTTGATGAATTGGTGAGGGTCGTTGAATCTGTGGCTTGTTGGGGTTCACCTATGGTGGTGTGCTTAGTGGTTTTGTGGGTGTCTGTAGCGGAAGGTAGGTGGGTTTTCAGATTCACCAGTCTTGGTGCTCTGATACCATGTGAAAATATATAAAGAATATGGTTTGTATTGAGTGAGTTCAACCGTATACAGAAGCATGTGTTTTATACAAGTAAAGGAAAGCTATTCTAGGTAAACGGAACCTATTTATGCTGATTACAATTCGATCCTACAACTGCTCCCAATTAGATCATGATCAGATCATTGACTATTTTGTTTCCTTTTACACATAGAGACCGCATTTCGTTATCAAACCATGGCCACCCTCACAGGCTTCAAGCAAGGACAACACAGTGCCATCATCAGGATTAATTCTAGCCCTTCTCATGAGATTAAAATAACCCACTCCATCTAATGCAGTCCCATTTTGTAGATTTCAATTATGCCTTTACATTCTTGTTCTTGTTTTTGAATTATATTTTAATTACAATAATTTTAATTCATGTTATCTTTACTGTTTTTTGTAATCTAGTTTATTTTACACACTCGCATTTCAATTATTTAATTTATGCAATTTACATTATGCACTCGTCTTTACATTCTTTATTTTACGCACTCGTCTTTACATTATTTATTTTACGCACTCGTCTTTAAATTATTTATTTTACGCAGTTATTTAAATTCAAGCACTTTTTACTTTACGCACGTATTCTTCGTTTCATTACATTTCACCTTCAATCTTCATCTCCACCCACTCCACATAATTTGGTTGCTCACATAAAGCCTTGACTCCAAGGTAGTGAAAGAACCTAGTGTCACATCCCGGGATCGGCTCCTCCGTAGCAGAATATTGTCCGCTTGGGCCCTCTCTCTGCCCTCACGGTTTTGTTTCTAGGAGCTCACAAGTAACTTCCCAGTGGGTCACCCATCTTAGGATTGCTCTAGCCCCAACTCGCTTAACTTCGGAGTTCTCATGACTCCGAAGCCAGTGAGCTCCCAAAAGGCCTCGTGCTAGATGGAGGCGGGCATGTATATATAAAGCACATCATCCCCTCTCAGTTGGTCGATGTGGGATTTTACACCTAGGCAGTGAGGAGGTTCCTTGCTCGGCCAAAAAATCGTTTGATTAAAGTCAGATTTCGGACGCATCATCTACTCACATTCCATTCAAGCCTAATTCGTGGCTTGGTAGTGGCACGCCTCGCACTCAATTAAAGAAGAGATTGGTAGCCTCAACCGAAAAAGGGGAACATAATTTGGCACGCTCGGTGGGATACACTATATGAGTGATCAAAATCAGTGGAATTATTCCTACTAGCCGATGAGCTATAACGACTATAATTCTTATGGCTCGAGTAGCCAATCCACTGTCCAATATGGTAACCACAACCAAAATGGCCAATATAATTGTACACATCAAGATGGCTATAGCTGCAAATACGATTCTACATATCAATATGGCTCTGGTAGCCAATTCAATGGCTAGCATGGTGGAAACAACAATCATGGCCAAAATAATATGATGTATCAAAATTATTTGAATGGCCAACATGGCTATAATGGCCAGTACAATCAAGTGGCCGGAGGACAATGTACTTACACATATAGCCAAAATAATTCGGCCAATATTTATAATCATCCTAGTTATGGCTTCCACCAACCAAATCATATTATTGGCTATAATGACCAAAATAATATTAATATAGGTGAGATGCCATATGTTGACCGCATGGACAAAGAACATCAAAATTTCATAAAGGAAACATCTAAAGTGAAAGATGTATTTATGGAGATGGTGGATGAGTTTTATGCTTCCAACAAACTTTTGATCCAAGGTTTGCATGAAATCGCCTCGCGACTTGCGATCGAAGAGCAAACTCTTAGTCAGAAGCTTAAATCTCAGCAACAACAGGAAAACCATCAAATGACTACAATACGGTCACTCATTCTACCTACCTATGTGGAGGAAAATGAGGTTGACTGACAATATATGAAGAAAAAGAATGTGGATGAATCAGCCTTGGAATTCAATATTCTAACCCATTTACCTTTTGAAAACCTCACATTGGTTGAAGAAGAGGAAAGTCTTGGTATGGTTGCAGTTCGGCTACTCGTTTCACCAACTTTTCTAGAGGAAAATGAGGATAGTTGGGAATATGTGAATGAGAGAGAAGTGGACGAGTCGGCCTTAGAGTTAAAAACTCAAATTGACTTTCCTATTGAAACTCTCATGTTGTTTGAGGAAGAAAAATCCACCCAAGAGAATGCGATCCAACCAGCGGTCGAGGTTGAACACCAAACTATGACCCAACTCCATCCTTGAAATTAATGACCAACAGGATCAAAAAGAGAAGTGTCTAAACACGATCCAACCTGAAGCAATCATAATAGACACAGTTGTATGGGACCAGTCGGACGTAATTAGACCACAATTAGAAATGGTCAAGTTTATCAGACCTCAATAGAAGACTAAGTTCGGCCAATTAAGCGGACTTGGGGGGCAAGGAAATTCGGCTAGCATGAAAGGAAAAAATAGTTTTGGTCGTAACAAGGTGACTTGTAAACCAATTTATAGCTTTCGCAATCGCGAAATCCATGCCGAAAATAAGAAGGGCTCACAACTTGGAATTAAGCATGGGTGGCCACCCCCTAGTCTCCATAAAAATATTATTTTCAACGGCTGCTACCCAAATAAGTAGGCCGATAACGTTCGAATAAAGGTCATGTTAGTTTTATAGCCATAAAAAAGAAAAAGAAAAAAAGAACTTGTTACTGATTTGGGCACTACAAAAGTTCACAGACAAAAGCGGTCGAACAGTGTCGGTCGTCAAAGGTTTCTTCTCAATACAAGAATGGCCGAGCCAAAGTCTATTATTTTAGCTGCAAATTATTTTTGTGAAGAAAATACATGCAAAGGTGTTCAGCAGTGATTACGGCTTAAGCTCAGAAGCAAAATATTGGATGAAGGCTGACACTATTTTCTTCAAAAAAAAAAGAAATTTAGTCATATCCAAAGCCTAAAATAAAGGACGAAATTTATTGATGGAAATCAAAAGTTCATCAACTAAAAAAAGAAATAGTTTGGGGTTCAAATGCAGCCTAGTCATAAAAATACAAAATGGTCATAAAAGGACCATGACAAGGTTTAAAGATGCTTTTGGATGACAGTTTTGAAGTTAACCCATAATTCGGGCTTGGCACTCAACAAGGTCTTGTAGTCGTCTTCCTTCTCTTGGAAATCAGTTTGTTGCAGCATAAATTTTTCTAGTTTGACCTAATGTGGCCGAAAGTCTTGAATGGCATTGTCAATCTTGGCAAGGATGGTTGATTTTCCGGCCTCAATCTTTCTTGCTCCTCCTCTAGTTTGTCCAACTCTTCTTTTCCCTCATGGTAGATATGAAGGTGGGCTTGCAAAATATGGTTAGTTGATTGAATCTTTTTAGTCAAGGCTTGGCCAACATTATACTCCATCAGGGCTTGATTGTAGGCCGAGATGCCCTCAGCCAATTGCTTCATGAAACCTTTGATTGTGGATTCATCCTTAGTTGGGAAAAAATAAGCATCAAGGAGACTTTGAATGGACGAGCAAAGACGAGCATGTTGAGCTTCATTAGCTAAATCGGCATAGTCTTTGTCGAGGATGGTTTGGACGGTGGTTTAGGCCGCAATATTTAAGGAGGAATTGTATGAAGAAGTGGTGGCAGCCTTTGTTGCAGCCAAGTAATCTCTCATGCCTTAGAGTGACTCCAATATAGCCTCTAAGGGGAGTGCTTCCTGCCAAAGGTGCATAATGTAAGCAGCATGGTGGTAGTCCAGCATTTGCTTAATATATATTTTTAAACAAGTACCTTTTTAGGTTACAGAACACTCATTTCATGTGTTGCAAGTGCGATAGTGTCTTGAATATGTGGAGCAAATTCAACTTCAACTGGAGTCTTTGATGAAGCCATAGTTTTTGAAGTCCCAACGTTAATTTCCTACGGAAAAATCAAGGGGTGAGCATCCATAAGGGATAAGGGAGGAGGTTTGATTAAGAAAAATGTCTACCTGCATTGTATCCTTAACTATTTCAACCACATTGAAAGGGGAGACATGTTTGCCTTGATTGTCATCAGCTAAGGCCGCAACAAGGGCCTCATTAACCTCAGCTATGACAGTGTTATCAACCGGCGAATTAAATTGGTCTTCGGTCTCAAAGCCTATGGATTCTTGAGAATGGCTGGGAGAGAAAAGGTCCAGTAGATCCTACCAAAAAAAAAAAAAAAAAGGTTAGCCCGTGCAAGAATATTATAAAAATGGTAACATAATTCTTTAGTTGAGAGTACCTCAATGATGGGATCTTTCTTGGCCGTTTTATTGGGGCTTTCTTGAGCCATAAATTGTTTGCTAGTTCATCATCATCTTCATCACTACTTGACTCGTACGTCATGCTAATTTTTTGGCCAACTACAAGTCAAGTAAAATTATGATGTTATTGCATAACCAAAGAATAGAAGTTAGGGGAGAAGTTTCCTGCCCATAATATTTCTCCATGATTCTAGGCAATTAATGGCCCGCTTTAACATTGACGTCTTCCTTATTATTATTAAAGCCAATTAATGGCTAATTATAAAAATCTCCAAGAAAATTGACGTGAACAAATGGGAAGAGGAAATCTCATTTTACCCTAGCCAATTAATGGTTAATAATATGGGTATCACATACTTTATCTTAAACCATGAAGAGAAGAAAAGAAAGGTGCATTTACTTTCTTATTTGAACCAAAAGGAAGTTGATCATATTAATTGGGGGAGACTACCCATAAAATATCTTGCCATGATTATAGCCAATTATTGTGACTAATTTTCTTTGGTGGGTTAAATATATAAAAATATGGTGTGGTTACATTCCTAGTCAGAATGGTTCAAATAAGAGAAGCAACATGTTTGGCAAGAGGACCAATCAATGGTTTGCTAGTTCTAAAAAAAAAATACTAGTAACAAAATTGGGCAGATTAATAACGGCCATAAAAGACAATATTTGTGATGAAAGAATGAAGAGTGCGGCTGCATGAAAATAGTTAATTAAACTTTCACAGTTGGATTGCTTTGGCAATAATACAAAAATAATAGTTTAAAGCTCATCTAGGCTGATATAAGAGTAAAATCTTGAACCGGCAGTGTGTTCATAAAAAAGAATTAAATTTAAGTTTTCATAAACTTAGCTTGCGATAAAATTCATAAAAACTAGGGGGGTAATGTTTGGGCTTGTTTGAAATTTGATCGGGTCAAGCTCGAGATCTGACAATTAAATTAACATTGAGCCCAATTAGTGGGCCTAATCAATAAGGTCGGATAGAAGCCCAAAATCATAAATGTGGTAGAATATCTTACATGTGGCGGAATACATCAATCTGGCCGAACACATCAATACGGTCGAAAGACTAAAAGCGGCCGAATACATAAAATCAGCTAATGCTTAAATAAGGAGAGAGATAATCCATAGGAGGATTTTCTCATAGGTTACAATTCAAATATAGAAGGAATTATGCCAACTTGATGGTCACCCAAAGTTATTTTGGGAGAGCTCAAGATGGAAGGAAAATCAAATCAAATATTATTATTCACATTAAATCACATGCATGAGACAAGGGATTGAAGACGTTTTGGAGCAATTATGATTGATTTGAAAGCCAATTGACGACCGACCAAATTGAGACGCACCGAAGCCCCTATAAATACCAAGCTTATGGAAGAGAGAAAGGACCCCCGACACAACACACAACTTGTCACTTTACATTCTTTTCAATTTCTATCCTAGGAGTAGCATAATGTAGCCACAACTAGTTCTTATTTTTTCCGCTCTAGTCTCCGTAGATTTCAATTATGCCTTTACATTCTTGTTCTTGTTTTTCAATTCTATTTTAATTACAGTAACTTCAATTCATGTTATCTTTATTGTTCTTCGTAATCTAGTTTACTTTCCGCCTTTTACTTTACGCACTCACGTTTCAATTATTTAATTTATGGAATTTACATTACGCACTTGTCTTTACATTCTTTATTTTACGCACCTTACTTTACGCACTCATATTTACATTCTTTATTTTAAGCACTTTACTTTACACACTCGTCTTTAAATTATTTATTTTACGCACTTTAGTTTCCGCACTTATGTTTCAATTTTATTTAAATTCAAGCACCTCTTACTTTATGCACGTATTCTTCGTTTCATTGCATTTCACCTTCAATCTTCATCTCCACCCACTCCACATCATTGGTTGCTCACATAAAGCCTTCACTCCGAGGTAGTGTAAGAACCTAGGCCGTGAGGAGGTTCCTTGCTCGGCCGAACAATCGTTTGATTAAAGTCAGATTTCAGACGCATCATCTACTCACATTCCATTCAAGCTTAATTCGTGGCTTGGTGGTGGCATGCCTCGTACTCAATTAAAGAATGACCAAAAGTTCCTTCCATCGGCCACCTCGGCAGAAAAGAGTTACATCAGAGTAAATTAAATAAAAGGGAGATTGAGCAACGTTTTTATTACTAATGAAGGATAGTTTGGTGGATTTGCTAAGTGCACAATCCTTACAGAAAGCATGAGCAACTTTAAAGCCTAGAGATGGCGCTAAGTGAGAGAGCACATGATGGGATGGATGGCCAAGGCGATGATGCCAAGCAGGAGAGTGCACGGTGGTAAGGGCATGGGGGACAGTGGATGAGTGAGAGGAGAGGGAAAGTGGGTAAAGACCAGCTTTAAAAGGCCCCTGAAAGAGTAACGAACCTGTACGTAAGTCATAGATTTGATAAAAGTCAGGAGTAAAGACAAAGAAAAGTAAATTATCACGAGTAAAACGGGCAACAGAAAGAAGATTAGTATGAAGAAAGGGAAGACAAAACACATTTTGAAGAGAAAATTTGTGAGAACCTAAAGGAAAAGGAAGATAGCCAATATGAGATACAGAAAGAGAATCTCCATTACCAAGAAATACAGAATTATTACCCTGATATGTTTATTGATTTTGGAGATTAGAAGGACTACCAGTCATGTGATGAGTGGTACCTGTGTCAGGGTACTAAGTAGAGTCAGGTGGCTGCATGAATTGAGCCCCAGCAAAGGAAGGAAAGGATTCTGGGCCATTGTAACGATGGGGACATGTTGCAGTAGTATGTTGATTAGTATTGCAGGTGGTGCACCAAGCGGGTCCCAAGACACCAGGAGCTGAGTTGGGTCGGGTAGAGTGTTTGCTAGAAGTGGCAGATTAGGCCTAAGGAGGTTGAAAGGAAGGCCAGTTGATTTGAGATCCAGAACTTGGAGCAAAAGGAGGCCACGGTTGATGAGGCCATTAAGGCTGCTGGGAGCCATTCCATGGGTTGCTCCAAGATGATGAGAAGTTGCGCCAGCCACCATGATCATACCAGCCACCGCTCCTGTTGCTGGAAGAGCCACCACCACGATGGGAAGGGAAGGAAGTATGACCGGTGGTGTTGGGAGAGGATTGGGTGGCCATTAATGCTGTGTTTTGATCAGGAATGATTCAAGGAGCCTGTGCGTCAAAAGCTAACAAACGAGCACGAAGATCAGCAAAGTCAGGAAGCGGAGGAAAATTGAGAATTGTCATGACAAGCATTTTGTAATCGGGTCCTAAACCCCGAAGCATAGTAGTGACAAGTTCTTTTGGGGAGACAGGTTCATTGATAGCAGCCATTGAATTAGCTAGGGACTTAGCATGACAAAGGTAAGCATCTATGGGTTGAGAGCATTTTTGCAAATCCATGAGTTGAAATTGAAGAGTAGATTCACTGGCCATACTAGATTGAGAGAAGTGGCGTTGGAAACACTCCTAGAGATCCCGGGCAGAGGCTCAACCGTCGGTGAGAGAGAGAATGGATTCAGAGAGTGTACTGGTGATGTAGCTAACAATGAGTTGGTCTTGTTGGTACCACTGAGCATGGGTGGGATTGGTTTAGGTAAGAGTGGTGGTGGTGGTTGTGGGTGTTACGGTGGTAGAAGTGGAGGTTTGGGCAGAAGGTTATTTATGAGTGCCTTCGATAAATTTCCAAAGGTCATGACCGACTAAAAAGGGTTTGAGTTGGCGGAGCCAAAGGAGATAGTTGGAGTCAATAAGCTTGATAAAATGAGAAGAGTTGGGGCTAGGGAGGGAGATGGTGGATTCAGACGAAGCCATGAGGTGGGCCTAGAGGTGGATTGGATTGAATAAGGGAGAGGGAAGAAACCCTAGGTTAGGCTGATACCATGTAGAAAATATATTTCCTTGTATTTAACAGATTACACAAAGTCCCTATTTATACTAGTACAGGATATCTACTTAAGGTAGGAAATAATATAGACATGAATATAATCCGATTTACAGCAGGAAAGGCTAATTGCTGGGAGGAGATTGTGAAGTTGACTTCTATGTAGGCTAGGAAAGGAAAGTTGCGTTAACACTACATCCAATTCCAAATCTTAATTTTCCTATTCCTAGATTTCTCAATTCATGACTTTCCTTATTCCCAATAAGTAAACATTCCCTCTATTCATCAATTTCTCTTTTATTTACCTAATCTTTTGCAAAGATACCCTTGACATGAGGCCTAAAATTGGATAGCTAGGATCATGAAGACGATTCTTTTTTTATTTTTCTTTTTTTGGATAGTGAAGACCTACACTTAAGGCTCTTCTTAAAAAACCACCATCTATATATTATCATATATTTTAACAGTTACAATGATATATTTTAGAACACTTAAATTAGAGAATTAATAGGGGTCGCTCTCTCGTTCACGTGAGGAGAGCCTTGACGGCTAGGGTTAGGGTTTCTCCAGTTTTCTTTACTCATTCTCACACTGTCTCTCTCAGTGTTCTCTGACTGTCTCTTTGGGTTCTTCTTGGTGAATTGGGTACGACATTTTTTTTCCTCTTTTGTTCTCCTTGTGGTGGCTGTGTTGGCTTCCTTTCTAGGTTCCTAAGGAGCCAGTTGCTAGTGAGGGGTCTCTATCTTGACGCTATGGAGTTGGTCACTGCCTCTTATGCTCAAGAGCATGACAAGTCTGCGCCACTGCGAGAATCAAGCGTGCAAAAACTGGTGTTGGGCATCTGATTGTTAGTGGCATGGATTTTTCTCATAAGCATAGGTTTTGTATCAAGGATTTTGTTCACAAGGCGGAGCAGACCGGCCTCAAGGGGTCTGCAAGATCTCCCTAATAATTCTCCTATGAAACGTTTGTGGGCTTGGCAACCGATGAACGTTCCTACTATGAAGATCTTTGTTTGGAATTTTCTTCAGGCTAAGAGGCCAATCTTGGTCTCCTTTGCTTGTCAGCTGGGGTTTTGGATCGAGAAAATTGAAGGTGGCTGTTGGTGTTGGCTGGATCTGTTATGATGCTCACAATACGTTTTTGACTCTATACGAAGAACTATGACGCTTTCTTTAGATCATATGATGCTTTCTTTGACAGTATGTGCGTAGTGATGGGATGCGATTCAATGGTTTTGTGGTTGGGTGATTAGCTGGATCTATTCTGATACCCGTAGTATTTTTTTACTCTGTACGAAGAACTATGATGCTTTTTGTAGATTATAGGAAGACTTCTTTGACAGTACCTACGTAGGGATGGGATGTTGTTTTAAGGGTTCTGTGATTGAGTTTTAGGTTGGTTTGTTTCGTATAAGTTGTTTGACTTTTCTATTTAGTCAATAGCATGGGCGGTACTTTTTCCTAACCCCGAGATTTTGTTTCTCTAGGAAGGTTTTAATGAGGCTGCCGTTAACATGCTAGTTCTTACCGTGTAATATTCCTTTTGGTTTAATGAAATACCATCTTTTCTCCCAAAAAATAAATAAATAAATAAATAAATTAGAGAATCAATGATATTGGTAATTGTAGTGAACTCCATCAATAATACTATAATTCACAGAAAATAAAGAAAATAATATGAAGGAGAAATAGTGGTACAAACATAACTTGCATAAAGTAAAAATACCTGGTAAACTAGAAGCTAAAAATAGTGCTCCAATCGCACCAGTCTCTCAGCCCCTAAATTGCTTAAGATCAATGAAGACGGAAGCCTAAGTAGAGCAGCAAGCACCTGATTCTCTCTCTCTATCTCTCTGTCTCTATCTCTCTCCTTCTTTATGTTCTGAAAGCTATTAATGCTCAGAGTGTGTCCTTTTTGTTTTGTCTGTTCAGCTTTCCGTCATGATCATATATATATATATATATATATATATATATCTATCTTAACCCCCAAGTCTTAGAAAAGGCCAATGCATTGACGAGTTTCCAGATTTTTTTTTTTCTTGCCAAATGACTTTCCTGTTGTAAAGTGAAAATACCTGTAGGATGACTAATAATGCCTAGAGGAGGGTGAATAGGCCAATTTAAGATTATAATCAAATAAGTAAAAATAAATTTCGGTAGCAAGATTGATATGGCTTATCAATCCTGAAACGTGTTGAACATAAAATAAAAGAACACGTAGAGAATTATTTTACGTGGTAAAACCCCACCTCTGGGAAAAATCCACGAGACTCCTCAGTCCAACACAAATCCACTATAGAACGGTGATTACAAGAAGTACTCACACACTTATCCTAGACACATTCTAAATAATGTTAACGACTTCTTCGTAACTCAACTTCTGTCACGGGATGAGCTTCGACATTCCTTATGTTGAACGCAATACTGGCCACGATTGCTTCAAGCTCACCGGAGGAAAACCGCCACCACGGTCTTGGTGCCCTCAACCGTATGAGTCACCGACATGCATATGAATGGAATATGAATGATTAAAGTGTTTGATAAATCACCAAGTAAACATCGAACACTTAATGATTTATCTCAAATATATGCACAACAGCTTTTCTTAGAATTCTATATGCTCAAAACAAATATCTCAAAGCTGTTACTTCATAAAAGAATGGCACATGATCTTTTATACAAGACTTGTTCTCTCTGGTTAGACAGAAGCACAATAGGCCACGAATCTTAATATTCCTGTTGCACCACAACCTGAGGTCAAGATTCTCATATGGTCAGGGCATGCCTCGGAAGTGTGGGGTTGAAAGAGTAGTGACAAAGTGTTCAATAACAATTCCTCACAAACTAATTTTCACCATATACTAAAGTCTAGGAAATGCCAATACTAATTTCGTACTAACAATCTCCCCCTTTGGCATTTCCTAGACAAAACACCTATTACAACTCAAAAGAAATTGCATAGGATTTTACAAATGAAATCCTACTCTAAGTTCTAAGCTCTGAATCCCTGCACATTATGAAACGACAAAACCAGTGAAGCATGTGGGAGAAGAAATGTAATTCAAAGCAAAATTACAACACAACTCCCCCTTAATTCTACAACACAACCTCTCCCCCTTTTTATCATAATTTCACACAATCATCTCTCCCCTTTTTTGTCAGGAAATCTAAAGGGCAAGGAAGGAACATAAGGGAGTTAATATAAAGGTATAAAGAAATCACCAATTGAATGCCCAAGAAATAGAAAGATGTCAGAAGCCAAAAACAAAAACAAAAAAGATGATAACAGTAGCATACATTAAAATGGCAAACAGAGGAGAGAATGATTATCACCAAAAAACCAACAATATGAGGGATAACACTTGTTTGAAAACAAAAGCTGTTTCGTTTTTTTTTTTTTTTTTTATAATTTTTTTTTTTAATGAGAGAAAAAAATGGAATCAAAGGAATCAAAAACAAAAACACAAGCAACACACTTAAGACAGAAGGCTCAACACAACCAAGATAAAGAACACAATGTAGATGCAAACCCAAAGCTCTCTTGAAGATATAATTATTTTCCATTCATAAACATGCCAAGCATGTGTGCAAGAAGAGATAGTAGCAGCAAACCCATCGATGTCTAAAACGCAAAAGAAGCAAAGCATGGCAGGGACAAAAGCAAAACAACCACATGAAATGCACAAACTCACAGATAATCAAGGAGGCATACCACATGCATGATGAAAAATAAACATCACCAAATGAGTCTACCATCAGGAAGCAAAGGTGTGAAGTGAACTCCTTTCAATTAAGCACAAAAAATATGTCCACCAAAGACTGATCCCACCAAAGATGACACATACACTAAATGCATTGTAAGTATAAGAGGATCAGGTTATTTGAGACGTGAAGTGATTTTTATTTTTTTGTTTGTTTGTTTGTTTGTTTGTTTGTTTGCTTTTGAATTTTGGTGGCATACTTTATTGAGCTTTCGACATGATCCATGTAACGGATGGTCGATCAGTGTGCTCACGTCAGATGACTGGAAGCAACTGGGTGATAAAGCACCCCTGGGGAATTACTGATCCGAATCATGAAGGCTCCAAAGATAAGCAAGGATAGCAGACCATCACAACTTGTTGACTCGAACCTCGACGTTGGTTAGACAAGAGGCCCGGTTACTGAGCAATGAGAAGTCACCACCTTTTTCTTTTTTTTCTTTTTTTCTTTTTTTTAAAATTTTTATAAATAAATAAAAAGATCAAAAGCTTACGCCCAGTAGTGGGATGTCAATCCAAAGAGACACAAGAACAAGTGATGAGATATTCAAGATACTTCAAAGAAAGGAGTGTGCGGGTGCAATTGAAAAAAAAAAAGATGAATAGATCATTTAATGAAGTTTATAATGCACCAAGACAGTGGAAACCCTTTGTGGGAAGCTGTGAGTGTGTGTCTTCAATGGAATGCAGTACCAGAGCCCAATCTAAGATCAGAAAATACGTTCAGACAACTTCAGGATTGATACGACCTTACAATCCTTACATGAGCTGGACAGATTTATAAAAACAGAACGTAATTCAAATATCATACAGCAAGAATAGGCTTTGGCATGCAATCAAACAATTATTCAAAAGAACAAATACCTAAAGACTTTCCAAGGGTATCAAATCGAAGATTATCCAAAAGTTTTGCAACAAGACATTTAAGATCCAAATTTTATAAAGTAACGGGTTCATGCACAACATCAGTAGAAGCCAACATATAATTATGATTTTCCTTTTTCCTCCAAACTAACTTTATCTTAGTTGACGGCAAACAATGAAAAGAAGATAGTTTGGATAGGCGGTTTACCTCTTTCGTAAGATTTGAAATCTTATGTTGGATACTTACTTTTCTACCCATGACATGAGAATTTGAACGAAGCTTATTGCATCTTGGTCTTATGTGCCCACGAGTTCCACAAAAGTGACAGATTGGAATGAATTTCTTGACTTCATGAGTGGCAGAAGGTTCAATGGGTGAAGTGGATTTGACAAACTTTGTTTTAGACACAGCGGAAGACTTATTACTTGGTTCAAATCCCAAGCCTCGTTTGTCGCCATCTCTTCTTCCCATGCTAATTATCTTGTCAATTTTTTCTGCACCAATGGTTAAAGAAACAATCCTTTCCTTTGAATTTTTAAGTTCAAGTTCAAAGGCTTTGTTGCCAGAAGTTAGAGAAGCAATTAATTTATTTTGATCAGTCAATTTTTTCTGCAAAAATATCAATTTTTCATTCATACCTACACTTACCTTTTCGGAATCTGCATCAGGGGATTGAAACTCGTTTGCAATTCCGGGGATTGAAACTCGTTTGCAATCCTGCAATTTTCCAGCTTTAGCACAGCAACTTCTTTTACGAGCTCACTATTTTGTTTACTGAGCTTCTGAGATGCAGCCAACAAATCATCATATTTGTTCATGATAAACTCAATATTTATACCTTTACAATCACCATCCTCATGTGATTCATCCAAGCTAACTGTGGTTATAAGTGCAACCATCTTTTCATCATTCTCGCATTCTGATTCACTGTCACTCCAAGTAGTATGCATTGCCTTATTCTTGCCATCCTTTTGTTTCTTCAAGGTGTTGGCGCATTCCGAAGATATGTGTCCATAGCCTTCACATTCGAAACATTTGACCTTTTCTCTTGTATTCTTTCGCTCATTTAACTTGTGAAATTTAGACCCACCATCAGTATAGTTAACAAACCTATTTTTAGAATTTATACCTTTTGAATCTCGACTCCTTGGATCCTGATTCTTGAGAAAGTTCATGAATCGTCTTGTGAGAATAGTTAATTCCACATCACTGCAATCTTCATTTGAATGCCCATCATCTTCTTCATTTACAACCTTGAATGCAACATTTTTGCTCTTTTTAGGAGGTAGGTGTTTCATCTCATAGGTTTGTATGGACCCTATAAGTTCATGAACTTTCAAGGTGTTCAAGTCACGGATCTCTTCAATAGCCGTGATCTTTGGTTGAAACCGTTGAGGCGAGGATCTCAAAATCTTTTTCACAACTCTATCTTCTGGAATTTTTTCACCTAAACCTGAACAAGCATTCACAATTACACAAAATTTAGCATAAAATTCAGAAAAAGTTTCATTCTCATCCATCATGAGTGTCTCAAACTGTAAAGTGTGCATTTGAAGCTTGGCTCCCTTGACAGTATCTGTTCCTTCATGAGTAACCTGCAAAATATCCCAAGCTTCCTTAGAAGTATCACAACCAGATATATATTCAAATTGATCAGAAGAGACAGCAGTAAATAAAGCATTTAACCCATTTTGATTATTAGTGCTGTGTGTGACTTATGCACTCCTCTCTAGTTTTAAGGACTGTGGTTTCTTCATCTCCTTTTCCAATCGTCTTTGTGGGTTTAGGAAATCCATAAACCACTGTGCTCCATACACGTTCATCTAAGGACCAAAGAAACGACTTCATTTTGGCCTTCCAAGCGCCATAGTTGTTGCCATCGAAATATGGTGGATGTGCAATTGAGCCCGAGGCACGATCCATCCTAAGGTATGTTAGATCTTGTCGGGTATGTTAGATCTTGCCGAGTATGTCCAGCAACCTACTTTGATGCCAATTGAAAATACCTGTAGGATGACTAATAATGCCTAGAGGAGGGTGAATAGGCCAATTTAAGATTATAATCAAATAAGTAAAAATAAATTTCGGTAGCAAGATTGATATGGCTTATCAATCCTGAAACGTGTTGAACATAAAATAAAAGAACACGCAGAGAATTATTTTACGTGGTAAAACCCCACCTCTGGGAAAAATCCACGGGACTTCTCAGTCCAACACAAATCCACTATAAAACGATGATTACAAGAAATACTCACACACTTATCCTAGACACATTCTAGATAATGTTTACCGACTTCTTCGTAATTCAACTTCTGTCATGGGATGATCTTCGACACTCCTTATGTTGAACGCAATACTGGCCACGATTGCTTCAAGCTCACCGGAGGAAAACCGCCACCACGGTCTTGGTGCTCTCAACCGTATGAGTCACCGACATGCATATGAATGCAATATGAATGATTAAAGTGTTTGATAAATCACCAAGTAAACATCGAACACTTGATGATTTATCTCAAATATATGCACAACAGCTTTTCTTAGAATTCTATATGCTCAAAACAAATATCTCAAAGCTGTTACTTCATAAAAGAATGGCACATGATCTTTTATACAAGACTTGTTCTCTCTGCTTAGACAGAAGCACAATAGGCCACAAATCTTAATATTCCTGTTGCACCACAACCTGAGGTCAAGATTCTCATATGGTCAGGGCATGCCTCGGAAGTGTGGGGTTGAAAGAGTAGTGACAAAGTGTTCAATAACAATTCTTCACAAACTAATTTTCACCCTATACTAAAGTCTAGGAAATGCCAATATGAATTTCGTATTAACATAAAGTCTAGAGTGGAGACCACACGTTTAGAAATAATGAAGAATTTCATGATGAAAGTGTTGAAGAAGTGGAATCCACATATTGGAAGGAATGATTACACATCCACAGGAAGCTATCAACTTTGCCTATAAAAAGGCTTCATGCTTCCCTTGCATTTGATACACTATCTGAGAAGAAATGAGAGCCCAGGTAGAGAGGAAAGAAAGGAAGAGAAGAAAGAAGAGAAGGAAGAAAGAGGGAGAGTGAGAGGAGAGAAAAAGAGAGCAGAGAGAAAAAATCAGTGAGCCGCAAATATTGTAAACACTAAAGTTGTAGCCCTATTATTTTACATAGTGGAAAAGTTACTGTTGCTATTGTCTAAGGACGTAGGCATGGCCAAACCTCGTTAAATATTGTGTATTATTTGCTTTACGTGCAGCTCAATATTCTTGCATATTCCAGTTCTTGTTTACTACACGTTATCAACATGACAAGCTCTCAGGTATAATTTTTTGTGTTGCACTATTATTTATACTACTAACCATTGTGTTGATGGAAGGAAGAAAAGTAGTGGAGGAGCTGTGGTCTGCTAGAGAGAGGAAGCTGTTGACTTTTATAAGAGAGAGATATATGAGCAAAGCCACAGAAAAATGATAAGCTTTATGTCTCTTTACCTTATTCATTTATTTTATTGATATTCTATACTATTCAATACCACTTCCTCATGCTTGACCATACAAAGAGAGTTTTGTACTAGTGGCAAGTGAGAAAGCAACAAGATTGGAAGCATACGCATATGCACAAAGACCACTTTAACTTGGTCCATGTTGATTGCACTTTGATATGACCACTATATATATAATATGAATATGGAATGATGATGTGATGAGAATATAATATACTGTATTTATTTACTTTCCTATTAATAACCACTAATAAAATGGACCCTTAGTAATAATAACATATTACCAGTGGGAGGCCGTTAGTAATACTAACATTTTTCTTACTTTATTGTTAAGTGGCGGTTTTATCCCCACATTTACTTTATTTACAGTATGATGTAGTTTTATTACCCATACAACAGTATTTATTTAAAAGTGTGGCGTGAGTTTATCGTCCACACAACTGCCTTTACTTTTTATTTAAAAGTATGAAGTAGAATTAGTGCCCATACAAGCACATCTAATTTATCGCACATTTACTTTATTATTTAAAGTATAGTGTGGAATTAACGTCCATACAATAAGCAATTTAATTTATGAATTTATTTTACTGCACATTTACTTTTATTTAAAGTATGGTGCGGGTTTATCATCCATACCAACAATTTATTTACAAGCAATTTATATCAATTTATTTTATAAATTAATTGTGTGGTATGATGAGTTTTACAGCATACAGAGATTAGGACCAGAAGTTCCTTGATCCTCATCATACAACTACATTAGGACCTGAAGATCCTTGATGGTGATAATGATATGAGAGCTAGCAGTCTCTTCGGTATTATATTCGTAAAAAAGAGATCGGACCTGAAGATCCTTGATCCTTGACATGTGAATAAGGACCTGGAGTTCCTTGATAATGTAACAGTACCGTATTGGTTAATAGTGTCATACACATGAATAGTAATTGTACTGGCAAATATACTATACACATGAATAGACACGTATTCATGACCTGATGAATAGTACTGTATACATGAATAGTGACGCATACATAAATATTAACCATTTTTAGTAAACCGTCACTATATACAAAAGGGAACCTACAGTTCCTTAAACTCATGGATGAGCAATTAAATGAGAAGCAAGAAGCTCCTCAAAACGTGGACAATTATGTAAGGACCTGAAGTCCAGAAATATGTGCGGGAAAGTATAAAAATGTCCATACCATGAAAACATGTGATTTTGGCATGAAGTTCAAAATCTGATAATATTGAGAACCTAAAGTTCCAATAGTTAAATGGACGTGCACCACATATTTCTTTGGCATAAGACAATAATGCACCATGAAATGGATAATATCAGGATAAACCTCAAAGGATGAATTGAGGCTCCCCACATATTTTGTTATATTATATTATATGGGCCGGAAGCCTATGGATCCAAATATATAAGAGATCTCGAACCTCAAGTTTTGGGTATTTAGTAGTTAATGCTCTTCACTACTATATTGCAATATTATCATGGCTTTTACTCAATTTATATTTCATGCCCATTTGAAAAAGGCAAATAAATTTTCAAGTCGTGTTTAACTCGGGTTAGAAGTTCCGAACTCACATGCATTGAAATATGTAATTTGAGAGATTTGATGTGGTTATTTGAACCTATAAGGCACGAGGTTCCAAACCATCATTTTGAAAAGACGTAAAAATCACAAGTGCAAGTTTAAGAATTTACCCAATTATTATAACAGGAAAGGAGCATACAATAGATAGATTCTCTTCACCTGCAAGGAAGGAGAAGGCTCTGTAAACTCTATAAAATTCCATTATGTTCTGGAAGCCTTTGAAGGAAGAGGACAACTCCTCTTAAGCTTAGCCATGAGCCTCTCATGGTCTCCTAGAATCTTTTCATTGGAAATCTACAGCACGTCAAGCCTTGTCTACTTATCAATGGAGTATGAACTCACTAGTTTCAACAAGGCCTTATTTTCCTCTTTAAGTTTCTCAACCTCTTGTTGAGACTCATGAAGCATTCTCTGAAGAGACGAATTTTCAGTGTTTAGCCCCTGAATCTCGTTTGCTCTGGCATGCAAACTATCAGCCATGTTAGAAATAGAAGCAGTACTCTGAATGCCATCGTCAGACCTTCCAGTTAATAGTATTTCATCTAAAGGAGTAAGAAAATTCCTAACTACTATGACAACAGTCGTATCATTCATCATCACAGAATCATTAACCGTGAAATGATGATTTGGGATACAAAGGATGGACGCCAGACCTTGGCATCACGGGTTGTTTTGGAAGCAACATCACGGGTTATCTATAGATATTGCCTTTGGAAAGTCTTAGAAAAGCTGAATTTTCAAAAAATGGAAGGAAGTTGAGTTGAAATGCAGTTACTTCAATCAGGCCTTGCAAAGGCAATATCTATAGATAAAAATGTGGCACCATTTATAGGATCCCAATATTTTCTCGGATCCCCATATTTTCTTTTTCTTTTCCAGATTCCAAAACTTCACACGGCCTCCATTAATGTCTGTCGGCACTTTAAGGGTTTCAAGGATTATTTTTGTCAAAGCCGATCTTGCTTTGTGGATTTCACAGTGTTACTTTTTTAAATCTCAAGAACCTCACAAATTTTTGTGGTTAATTTGAAATTCACCAGATCTACCTATTCCTCTAATTTGTGTATAAATATGTTATTAACGAAATTTTCTTCGCATAATACATTCAGTTTTCTCCAGTTTTCTCCATATCTAGTGATGCAATATCCACTTATTTTTCCTATCAGTGAGCACTCGGTGTGCTTGAGAAGTGAGACTATCTCTGATCATCCATTCAGGAAGCGAGACTATCCCTTATCACGTTTCTGCGATGTTGGGGAGCTGTAAGGACGACCACATGATCTAATCTCCTTAAGTTCATCTATGCTAGGGGAAATGAGAGTTTGTTGTCTGTTACCTCACCAGTTTCCTTCCCTGATTGCTTACCTACCTTGCAACCAATATCACAATTCTTTGTATCTTTTCTTTCTTTTATAACTCTCTGTACATAAGAGATTTTATTTCTTTAGAACGAACATCTAAAGAAAGAATCCATGTAGTGATTCAAACATTGAGGGTTATTTTTGACAAAGACAGAAGAATTGTGATTTTTGCTCTTGCAAGATATAATTAGATCATCAAGCATTACATTATATTTGCTGAGCTGGTATGAGCTTTAATGATATTTGAGCAAAGTTTCTCCCACCTAAGGATGTAAGCAATACTTGGGTTATTTCATGCTTGTACTCTTATTTTGATATTTTGTACGACATCCTTAAAGGTAACCAGATGGGGAGATAAGGCTATTCCAGAAGAATGCCATGCAAAGGACCATTCTAGAAGAATGACTTGCATTATAGATTGTTCCAAAAGAATGACTTGTATTATGACCATTCCAAAAGAATGGCTTGTATCATTCAGATATGTTTTCATGAATTATTAATGCAAATTTCACCGATTGCAAGTTGGATACATTAATGATACACTGCATAGATTAAAGTCACATAAGAACAAAACATGGGTATAGCAATGATCAATATGATGCACGCCTGTTGTTTAGCAAATGATATGGATTGAAGTCCCGGAAGGACAGTCATTTAACTTGTCAATAGTAATACGGTGCACACCTAATACGCAGCAAATTATATGGTTTAAAATCCCAAAAGGACAATTAATTGACATGTATGTATTAATCTGTGGCATGCCTGCAGCATGACAGATATGTGGGTTCTTAATGTTCCAACTCCCTAAATGGAGACTATCCACGCCCTACTGTAAAATTACTCTCCATTGGAGGTTATTATCCACATTCTCACATAATTCATCCTATATGAGATGTCTGTCTTGAAAGAGACAATAAAAGCCCCATGAAGCGGCTTGGGTACCCAAAAGCAAAGAAATGATATAATTGATGCATGCGCATGCGCATGAGAATAGTGGGATCATGAATTGATGAATGAAAATTTTTGGTAGCTACTCAAATCATCAATGGATTGTGTTGATTGGAACCACGCTCTATTATTAAATGTCGACAATGTCATTGGCCAAAATGGAAAGAGGCAATTCCATCATAGATAAGAATGAATGTTAAAGAACAAACACATAGTACGAAACCCAAAAGATGTTAATCCTAAAAGTTATAGTTGAGTGTTCGAATAAAGAAGAATATACCTAACACAATGTTTCTGGTAGAAACAAGGAATGTTGGGTTTCTCCGTGTTTACAAATGCAATCGTGCCTTCTTATTGCTTATTTACGGAGACCAACATGTTATCTTTAAGGGTTATTAAATGCACATAGCATATCGCCAGAAGTGTTTCCCTAAAGATGTACAAGTAGAACAAATAGCTGGATATAAAAGCTATATAATGTGTCATAAAGTGTAATCCCCTAAACAAAATCCCTAAAGGATTGAAATTGCATGAAGCAATCCCCTGAAGGACTTGTGCCTGAAGCACAAAATCTGTACTCAATACTAATATGAATAAATTGCCTCAGTGAGTATATTAATTATGTTATGGTCACAACACATTACAACTCCTGAAGAGTTAATACATGATCAAAACTCCTGAAGGGTTAATACATGATCAAAATGCCTGAAGGGTTAATACATGATCAAAACTCCATCACCACCACTTTGGGATCATGTGAGGCATATTTGATGCTATATCCGCATAACACCATATACGAGCATATTCTTTTCAAGTGAACTTCCAAATAGCCCAAGTTTTGTTGGATATGCGGACTTTGGAAATTTCTATGATTAGATAGAGATAGTTCACCGGAAATATATTTACTTACTCAACTGCATGAATTATTAATGGCAACATCCCTCACTCACTTTAAAAGATTTTCTCTCCAAAAGATAGTCATGAAGATATCAGGGGGAGCATCCAGAAGTATGCTACACTGACTACTATAATCTTCTTCCTTTCATCAGTTTTCTACCTCATTGGGTTTTCTTCTAGCAAGATTTTATTGAGGCAACAATATGTTACTTGTGGTCTCCAAGGGGGAGTGTTGTAAAGTCTAGACTGGAGACCACACGTTTAGAAATAATGAAGAATGTCATGATGAAAGTGTTGAAGAAGTGGAATCCACATATTTGAAGGAATGATTACACATCCACGGGAAGCTATCAACTTTGCCTATAAAAACGCTTCATCCTTCCCTTGCATTTGATACACCATCTAAGAAGAAATGAGAGCCCAGGCAGAGAGGAAAGAAAGGAAGAGAAGAAAGAAGAGAAGGAAGAAAGAGGGAGAGTGAGAGGAGAGAGAAATTCTCTAAAAGAGAAAAAATCAGTGAGCCACAGATATTGTAAATACTAAAGTTTTAGCCCTATTATTTTACATAATGGAAAAGTTACTGCTGCTGCTCTCCAAAGACGTAGGCATAGCCGAACCTCGTTAAATATTGTGTCTTATTTACTTTACGTGCAGCTCAATATTCTTGCATATTCCAGTTCTTGTTAACAACATTTCCAGATTTTGTTTTTG
This sequence comes from Prunus mume, assembly GCF_029339155.1. Lineage (NCBI taxonomy): Eukaryota > Viridiplantae > Streptophyta > Magnoliopsida > Rosales > Rosaceae > Prunus > Prunus mume. The sequence goes on from NC_142702.1 coordinate 9,000,510, forward strand.
GTTTTTTGTGAAACGACTTTCCAGGTTTTGCCACTAGAAAAAGTTGACCTACAAACCCAATTAAAAAATTATTAAATTTAGAGTCGTTCTTGGTGGTTTTCTTTCTTATGCTCAACTTCTTTGTTTGGATACAAATCAGGTTGAGTCAGCTTTTCCAATCATGTAAACTGATAAGCAAAAAATTGACACCATTAATTAATTCTTCAGATCGTAATCTGAAGTTCAAAATCTCAAGGCAAGTAATCCAACATGACCAACATGTCCCAGTTGCTTATTAGATTCACAATATGATATTTCCTTATTATTTAGTTAGGGGGCGTTTGGTATCCTATTCAAATAGAGAACTCAAAAACTTTAATTTTTCTTAAAAACAAGGAGTTCTTAAATCTATTTTTATGATTCAAAAACTTGTTTGGTATGCAACTTGAAAACTGTTCTCAAATCTTAAAAATTTGAGAACTTGTGGGTTGTTAAGAATAAAAACTGAAAAAACAGATATTTTTTGTTTTTAATAATTGAGGTTTTTTTTTAGTTTTTCTTGAGTTTGAGTTTTTAAAAATAGGCCTACCAAATAGGTTTTCTTTGTTTTGAACTCAAATTCTGTTTTTGAGTTTAAAAAGTTGGATTCAAGTTGAATACCCAACAGGGCTTTAGCTTCTAAGAAGAACCGTACTACTTTCTGAGGTTGGGAATGGCCAATTGAATGGATCGAAAAGAAGAAATTCATGCAGAACAAACTAGTATATAATATACATTGCTCCTTCATAAGTTGGATACCGTTAATTCCCCTGAGACAAAACCATAATACAATTTGCCTTTCTACAATATCACCTTGCCTTTCTTGCCCTCTATTATAGTTACATCTTTTACATCGCTCAGGTATTGCAGACATTCAAGGTAGGGTCGTCATGGCTGGGTAACGCTCTGTGGTTCGTAATTGGCTGGGCACTGGTTTCAAATGTCTTGGCCAGCCCGCCATTACACTAGGACTAGACGGGCTTGGGGGTGGGGAATACAGCCTAGATGGGAGGAGCTTTTAAATTTTTTTATATTTATAATAAGTCTTTTATAACTTTTTGTTACAAATTTTAGACAATATTATTGAAAATTAACTTAATTCATAAAATGTGTAAAACAAAATAAGAAGTTTAATTGATGCTACATATTACATTATTTTATGTACCACCACCACAAAGGAATGAGAGTACCATCACCACCAAGGAATGAGGTTTTAGAGAGATTAAGAAAATTGGAGCTTAAGATTTGAGATAGTAAAGGAATGAGAGCATCACCAACAACGAATGAGGATTTAGAGAGATATTGAAAAAATTAGAGCTTGAAGAAGTATAGTGTTGTATTCATGGGCGGGTTGGGCCGGACCTAGACATACTTAATGGGGAAGGGCCTAAACAGGCTCAAAAGGGCAGGGCCAAGGTTTCAAACCCTTGGTCCAAGCTTTGGTCGGGATGGCCTAAGTAATGGGCTAGACCAAGCTTTGGCCTATTGGGCCCAAGCCGACCCAATTCGGCCCATGGGCCTCGGGCCCTAGTTCAAATTCTCAATGTTAAAATTACCAAGTAGGACATTTACATTTGTATTTTGTCTACATCGTCTTCACGGTTTTACCGTCGAAGGTGTTGTCTACACATCATTTTTTTCATAGGCTTTTTCTCTTTTTGGTAGTTGTATTTTGCACTTGATCCTTCACAGATTTGATCGAAAGATTTTTGTTTTGAAGTAGTTATTTGTTACTTGTTTGCTGTGACGAGTTTGTTATCATATTAATTTCACTGATCTATGCAGGGCAATTTTCAGGTTGCTTGCTTGGGTTTTACTGGCAGTAAGGGAGATTATTTTTCCAATGGACATTATACAAGAAGTGGTGTGGGGGATGTACCGCAGAGCGGTTGGGAGCAGTTATTGGTGGTTTACTTTGCAGGGGACAAAATTTGTTCAGGGTGTTTATTAGCGGTTGGTCGAGGATTGGTTGAGAAAAGTTGAAGTCAGTTTACATGTCTTATTGGAATCGCCTCTCCTTTAGTTTACTCTCTCAACTTTGAGAGATGCTTATTACTGCACCATTATCCGGATTGATTACCAATGATTCATGATGTTCTATCCCGTGCATCTATGACTTCCAACCTAGAAAGTAAGTCTCCATTGCACAAGCCAAGGATTAATGCGAGTTATGAAGCCCTATGAGATCTTCGACTTCACAATCCCAGAACCAGAAGAATACAATTTTATGGATGTAGATGAATCTGTTGACTTGTCTTGTTCTGAAATTAAGTCTTCAATCTAGTAGTCACATCCACATTGAAAGTGAGTGAAAGATTCAAATAGAGGACCTTTTCTAGATAAAGAGCAAACTTCACCTCTTATCATGATCACTTCTGATTACCTTCTAATTCTTTTACGGTTTCAACCTTGAGCAATCTTTTCTCATGAATATAGTTAACTTCAGGCAGGCCGCAAGTTATCATATTCTTTTTCTGAAAAAACTTGGCCAAGCACATCTCGGAATCTAACTACAGAGGATCCAACTCATCAAAGAACACAAAAGTGACCCCAACTGCTCAATTCATATCTTAATATTTCATCGAAAGACCCCTGCATTTTGCTAACAGAGCTGAAGGAAGAAGAAGACAGAGAGTTCTAGAATATTCATAGAGAGGAATTTAGAGAAGAGGGGGCGTTTGGTATCCTATTCAAATAGGGAATTCAAAACTTTGATTTTTCTTAAAAACAAGGAGTTCTTAAATCTATTTTTAAGATTTAAAAACTTGTTTGGTATGCAACTTGAAAACTGTTTTTAAATCTTAAAAATTTGAGAACTAGTGGGTTAGAAAAAAACTGAAAGAACAGATATTATTTGTTTTTAATAATTGGGGTGTTTTTTAGTTGTTCTTGAGTTTGAGTTTTCAAAAATAGGGCTATCAAACAGGTTTTTTTTTTTTTTTTTTGTTTTGGGACTCAAATTCTGTTTTTGAGTTTAAAAAGTTGGATTCAAGTTGAATACCAAACAGACCCTTACTTTTGCTTTATGTATTTCTCATTGAATGAATTCAATACACATGGGATTACAGACTTTATACTACAACAGAAATCACGTGGAAATACTAACAATCTAACCATAATGACACGTCAGTTAACAACCTTCCAAGCTGACTAACCTTTAGCCAAACATCCCCCCTCAATCTCAGCTGGGCGACCCAATCTGAGATTGAGACAATGCTTTGAGAATACAGGACCATGTAATCCCTTTGTGAACACATCAACAACTTGATCATCGGTTGGTATATACTGCACATGAAAATCGTTACGCTGGACACGTTCTCGGATGAAGTGGAAATCAATATCCAAGTGTTTGATTTGTGAATGAAACACTGGATTTGAGCTCAAAGCTAAGGCAGAGAGATTGTCATAGTGTAGTAAAGGAGGCTCAGGCAGAAACTCATGCATATCAGCCAACACTTGACGAATCCAAACAACATCAGCTGCTGTATTGGCTAATGCTCGATACTCGGCTTCCGTAGAGCTGTGAGAGACTGAGCCTTGCTTCTTGGATTGCCAAGAAATACTACAAAGCTAGTAGTTGACCTGCGTATAGAAGCATCTCCAGCCCAATCTGCGTCGCTAAAAGCGCTAAGTTGCATAGGTCCAGGGGAAAATTTGATGCCATTGTAGATGCTGTCATGTATTGGCAGACAGAGTTCACAGCAAAAGCAATATCAGGCCTTGTAAAAGGAAGGTACTGCAATGCTCCTACTAAACGACGATACAACGTTGGATCTTTTAACAATTCACCCTCTGTGCTAAGTACCTGGGAATATGGTTTACAGGGAGTGGAACAAGCTTTACATTGAGTCATAGTTGCTTTAGCTAACAACTCCTTGGCATACTTATACTGATTCAGAAAGATACCGCCTAAGCTGGTATAAGAAATTTGTAGACCTAAGAAGTAAGTCAACAACCCCAGATCTTTCAATTCAAACACGGAGGACAGATCATCAATAACGTCTTGAATGAGAGCATCACTTGAACCTGTTAAGATTAATCTAGTGTGTTTAACAAACAAACTAGGATCTGATTGAGACATTTTGAAACCAAGGGCTGGAAGGTATCTTGTGAACTTAGCATTCCATGCTCTTGGTGCTTGTTTTAACCCATACAGAGATTTCCTTAATTTACAAACAGATTGCGGCTGCTTAGGATCTTCAAACCCTTGAGGTTGTTTCATAAACATTTCCTCATCCAAATCTCCGTGAAGAAAGGCATTTTTTAATGCCTAATTGCCTTAACTTCCACCCATGCATGGCTGCCAAGCTAAAAATAATACGGACAGTAGAGTGGCGCACTACTGGACTAAAAGTTTCTGAGTAGTCAAATCCAGGCTTTTGGCTAAAATCTTGAGCCACCAACCTTGCTTTGTACCTGGCTACAGTCCCATATGAATTCCTCTTTATCTTATAGATCCACTTACTACCTACCACATTCTTATTCACTGGAGGAGGCACCAATTCCCAAGTTCCTTGCATATGAAGAGCATCGATTTCATCTTGCATGGCCTTAGTCCATTCTGAGGAGTAAGAAGGGACTCGATAACTAGTAGGCTCCTCTAAATCATCCGGCAAACTAGTGCTATAACAATGATAGTCGGAAAAAGGTTTTGGTGTGTGTATCCCAGATTTAGATCTAGTCTGCATAGGATGAGAGTTTATTGCAGGTAAAGGTGTAGAGGAAGAAGATTATGAATTTATACTTGGAGAGCCAGGCCTTGAACTTGGTGGTAATAACACGTCTAACTGATGCTCAGACATAACAGGCAAAGACACCTGGGCAGAGGATGTATCAAGAGGATTAAAGGAGATGAGATGTTAGGATCTGTGGGAAGAGGAAGACTTGGGGAAGCTAAGACTGAGGGAACGAGAACTGGTGCAGAAGAAGAATTACCCGCTGAGGTTGAACAAGTAACTGACTTTGATGTTATGATAGGTTGAAAAGGATACACAGTTTCATCATGAACCACATTTCTAGATATAACCATCTTTCCAGTAAGAACATTGTAACAAAGAATGCCTTTGTATCCCGTCATATATCCAAGAAACACACATAAAGTAGGTCGAGGTTGAAGTTTATTGGAATTTGTGGCTCTAAAACAAGGATAAACAGCAGTTCCAAATATTCGAAGATGCTGAATATCTAGGCATTGTATGGAAAAGCCGAAAATATGGGGATTGATGAGCTAAAACTTTACTAGGCATTCGATTGATCAGAAACACCGCATGTGCAATTGCATGAAACCAAAACTATTGAGGAAGACAGGCTGCAGCTAACAAAGTAATCATAGTCTCAACCAAATGTCTATTCTTTCTCTCAGCTAAACCATTTTGCTGAGGAGTATAAGGACACGAAACTTGATGAATAACTCCGTGAGTAAGGAGAAAATCCTTGAATTGATTACTCATATACTCCCGACCCCCATCACTCTGCAAACACTTAATGGAGGTAGAAAACTGATTCTCAACATAAGCATAAAGATGAGTAAACTTTGTAAAGACCTCAGATTCAGCAAACAAGGGATACAACCATGTGAAACCAGTGTATTCATCAATGAAAATCACCACATATTGTTAACCATCTGTGGATTTACAGGGAGAAGGGCCCGATACATCACTGTGAACCCTCTGAAAAGGAAAAGAAGCCTTGACATGGGTAGATGAGAATGGTAATTGGTGCATTTTGCCACTCAAACAGTGAGGACAAACATGCATTGGGGAATCTACTAGAATAGGTAAATTGGCAGACTTGAGCATAGTATGAACAATGTCATTGGTAGGATGTCCTACTCTCTATGAATATTCTAGAACTCTCTGTCTTCTTCTTCCTTCAGCTCTGATACCATGCTAATAGAGCTGAAGGAAGAAGAAGCAGAGAGTTCTAGAATATTCATAGAGAGGAATTTAGAGAAAATATTACTTTAGCTTTCTGTATTTCTCATTTAATGAATTCAATACACATGGGATTACAGACTTTATACTACAGCAGAAATCACGTGGATTATACTAACAATCTAACCATAATGACACGTCAGCTAACAACCTTCCTAGCTGACTAACCTTTAGCAAACACATTTATCACCAGACTAAAACATAACACAGCAACAGTTCATTAAGCTTTTAAGTACAAACCTGAAAAATTCCAACAATAAAAAGGATCAGAGCTGAAACCCAGTTCCACACAAAAACCCTTTTGGTTGTCTCGAAGGGTTCCGGTTGTGGAAATTTACAAAATAACAGGCTTCCAATTGAGGGTTTCTCATTACAGATTCTGGGAAATTTTAGATATTTATTTTCCCCTAACCATATAACTAAAGTATATATGGTTTTCCCCAAGCTTATGGTTAGTACACAATATTCTGAGGATTTTTTTTTTTTGGTCGAAAGATACTTCATTAAAAGGCCCCAGAAAAGGCAGGCAGAGGTGAAAACAATACAAAGCAAAGCATGCCCAAAGAAAGGCAGCACCAGAAGTAACTAACAGAAAAAGAGCACACAAAAACTAGAGACTGGACATTGCAGACAGGTACAGAGTCAAACAGCAGGACCAAACTAAAACCAGCCTAAGCAACAAAAGACCACTCGATCACGTAGGGGCCGGCAGACCGTGTCACGACAGAATAGGGACCAAGGAGAGTGGGGGAAACGTGGCCCACTTACAAAAGCACAAACTCCTTTTGGCAAGCTTAGCGGCAGCATCAGCGATATGTCTGGAAAGAAAGCAAACCTTCTGATGAAGTGTTCACTTGTGTAAACAGAAATAAATAAATAATTAGAATATGCGGCAGACTCTGCACAATGACTAAAGCAACTTGAACTTTTTCAATTCATTCCTCAGACTTCTACTGGCCTTTTATATCAATAATTCTATCATCTAATCATTGATAGAATGATCAGAGACATAAGCATACGTCCAGTAAAATTGCTTCGAGAAAACCAAAACGTCTGTAAAACCATCAAAACTATAGCACGAGAGCATACCTCCATTGGCTAAAAAGAGTTGCCTTAGATGATATTAGGTGCAACTCCAGATGGTTTGTCGAGGAGAGCTCCTCTGATGGTAGTGCCATTGGAACCGCCTGCATCAAGCTGGAGCATTATCTCATAATCATTACACAAGACACTTGCAGCCTCATCCAAGACCGAACAAAAGGAATAAAAATTGAAGTAAAAAATAACTACATTGGGAGAACCATGTTCCACAATATAAACTATGCAGTCCTAAGATATAACATCACATTTCTTTTACACGTAAAAAGCTTGTGCTGATGAACTCAACAGATAAAGTTCAAATGATAAGTTTACACACAGCTAGTTCTATTTGACACTTAACTGAACTAAAACTTTTAGGTAAGTTTTGAAAATGCATGATCTGGAAGATAACTATTTTTAAAGAAACTAAATATACTAATTCTAAGAGGACCACCACGTGATTCTGCATGCAACAGCTTTGAATTCTATTGTGTATATATATATATATATATATATATATATATATTCATACATAAATAATACATTTCCAAAATGAAACACAATAAATAATAAATATTCATGAACATATTTACAATTTTTGTCCTATGCGGACGTTCATACATTATTATCGTGTGGAAGCCATTCTAAACAACGAGGAAAGTAGGGAAGGGTAATAGAAAATACATGGCGTCCGCACTGCAATAATGTCCAGATGTCCGCCATATATAGGAGAAAATCTAACAGTTATTCTCTCAACTGGATGTCCGCACGTTATTATTGTGCAGATGTCATTGTGAACAGGGAGGAAAACAGAAAGTGGTAGTAGAAAATATATGACGTCTGCACGATAATATCGTCCGAACGTCCGCATATATAATGCTCAAGCACTAATCGGATAGTAAGTTAATAGGGCTAACCACTCGTTCCGGCTCACTCCATAATGTCATCCCATAATCCAAACGGTTCACTTTTTAGGTCATCATTCAAAGATCACCCTTACAAAATTTTACCCAAATGGATCATTTAACCATTTTATTGTTATTGAGAATATTTTTATTGTTTATAGAAAATATTATGTTAGTTTAATTTTTTATTATCACATTTAGATGACTAAGGGCCGTTTGGGAATACTTCTATAGAAGGTTCTTCTGTTCATAAACGCTTTTGTTAGAAGAGTTTTTTTATTAACAAAAGCGTTATTAGAAGAATGTCGAAATTTTTGTTAACAACCCAAGTGCTTCTTGGAAAATCACTTGGAAGTGCTTCCTGAAGAAGCACAATTGCAAGGGTGATCTTCGAATGATGACCTAACAAATGAACAATTCGTATCAAGATATGACATTGTGGAGTGGGTCCAAACCAATAGTCAGAGCCTCACTAACTTACTAACTAATTAGCGCCTCACTAAATTTCTTCCAATAATACGAGTCTTCACAACATCCAACCATGATAACAAACTTTCATCCTGAAATAACCATCTTATAGTAAAATCTTACCTACTATAAAATTATAATCGTAAGTTAGCTCTTGGTTCGGTGGAATGTTCTTCTCAGCAAATAACATCATGTGTGGGATCCTCGCGTCGTCATGATCATGAAGGACACTTCGGGCAAATAGATTAGGAGAACAACTATGACTGACAAATCTTCCCACATTCCCGTGTCGTGTGGCATCAATGACAAACCCCCTTCTTTGTTTAACTTGTTTATCTTGTAGAATTTCTCCTACATACTCACATATAAAACTTCCTTGTGGAATATATGATCGTGATCTGACACCCCATCCTTTGGATTTTGTCCTAAAGACTTCAAGTTTAAACTGAATGCCATGTTGACTAATTCTATTTTTGCAAGAAGAAGAGCACTTACACATAATACCACACTCATAAATAAGGGATTTCGTGCCTGTTATTGTGTTGTTGTATGACAAAACCCTTGCAATCTTCATTACACAAGGACATGACTTGGATTCTAAGCATCCATGAAGACAATCACAACCCCCCTTTCTTGTCGCCTTGAAGAAATCTGGATAAATGACATTGCATATGTAATTGAAAGCTGGAGGAGTCGCCCTATCTACTGCATTGACCACTCGAATAGGCATCTTCTCTTTCCCTTCAGAGATGTCATTTTTACAAACAATATCCTTTGAAACCATAGGTTTTTTTAACTTGTCCAAAGCTTTTCCCCATGTGATTATTGGTTGCCCGGAAATCCTTTTCAACAAAAATTTAAACACAAGTTTGCCAAATTCCTCTCTTTCTTGCCAAAAACTCTCTACTATGTAGAGACCATCATAAACATAAGTTCTGAAAGAACTTTTCTTAGCACGTGTACCCACCTCAAAACGATTAATACCACGAATTACCCTTACATGAGTTCCTTCTTCCATGCTGTTCTTTAGTGCAAGGTTTCCACGTTCAAGTCTTTGATCCTTTGGCTTTTTAGGATCAACCCTAGGATTTCCACCTTCACCTGAATAAGTCAAGATATCAGGAGATGCTACATGGTTGGCGTAACGGCCAGAATTAACGATGCTTGTGGCCAAAATTTTCCCATCCTTCTTCATATACTCAATACCATGACGAAAATTATGATGGAGGCCAACAACAGTTAGTTCAGCCCTGTTGCGAAACTCGTCACCAACCTTCACTCCCGGAATCGGTCCTAATTGTTTCCTCGTGTTAACCAAGTTTCCTTTCTTTCTCTGACACATTGCTGCTTCAATATCAGGCCTCCAATAAACTTGTTGGTAGGATTCACTATCGTGTTTTTGCAGGAGCTTAGATAATGTCTCTCGATATTCATCCAAAGCCTCCTTGACATGATGAATTACTCCATCTTCATCATCAACTCTCGGCCTCTTTCTGTTGGGAAGAACGCCGACTTTTCGTTTCTCAAGTGTTTTGTCCATAAAGAGCTATGATTCAAATGTATTGCAGGAACGTCTACATAGAAAGTATAAAGTAGGAACAGACCCAACATTAACCAAATACAACAACCATGCTAAACTTAAAAGATAGCACAGCAAAAGTACTCCATAACTGATAGAATACTTGGTTTAAAATTTTGTACAATCATCAGCATTATAATTTAAAGTAGACAAAATTAACGAATACAGAGAGTGATTATTTATTAACTTAAATAGCAACACACTACGGTAAAGAAAGGTAGAACAAAATATACGAAAGATGTAATAACTAAATACATCATCAAACTCGAAAAATCTGCACGAAAATTGTTCTAAAAAAAACATTTACTTCCAAGCGAAGTAATTAAACTGCTCTCTCCGAGGTCAACAAGGAAACAAGTTACCACATTTGTCCCTCTTTCTTATATGAAAGGCAACCCCTCATTAATTATTCTTCATGATTGGTCAATTTACATAGATTCTCAGGTTAACCCTTGACCTGAGTCCTAATTACAATTAGATAGTTCAGATCAGAGAGACGATTCTCAAGTTACATGAAGACCTAAACTGAAGGATTTCTTTAAAATCCTTCATCAATATTTACCGGTTACAATGATATATGCTAGACTGATTTTTGTTTGAAAAATCAAGCAGAGTTTAAGGAAGTGATTTATGACACGAAACAAAAAAATAATAATTTAAATAAATAAATAACACTGTACATTCTCAAATTTATAAAGCAAAGAATATCTTGGAAATAAGAAGAAAGAAAAAACCTCGCACCAGTCGCTGGCTCGCTCTCCTTGTTTATGTTTTGAAATTGGAAGTTGAGCGGTTTTGACCATAAGTTCAGAGCGGTCGTCTGTTCGGCTTCTGTTTGCGTCGGTTTATATATGGGCCTTCGGAAGTTAGAAGAGTGTAGGGTTTCTTAATCCGCAAGTCTCTGAAGGATCCTAGGAAGTCGCGACTTTCCTGATTTGGACACTAGGAAGGAATAGTGTTACACAGACGCCAACTAAGAAAATTAATTTAAGAGAAATTCAATTTAGACTCAACATTGCTATAAGCAATTAAACAGTGAGGTGGCAAGTTATAAATAATAATTAGAGAAAAAACAAGCAGATGGTCCGGATCCATATTACAAACAGTGGCAGAGCTAGGAATTTATGTGTTGGGGGGCCAATATATAGACCGAACAAGACTTTAAAAAATTTTAATTTTTCAACGTTAACAATGTTTGGAAAAATAAAATGCAGAAAACAATTATTTATTCAATTAGGTATCAAAATAACACTCGTCGTTCCTTCATATCTCGAAAACCATCTATGAGATACAAAAAAAATAAAAAATAAATCATATTCTATGCATAAAACATATAAGATATGAAACATATATAACTATAACAATGAAAACTTCAATTTTCACTCATATAAACATATACAAATATATTCTCATGAAATATAAATAAACAAAGGAAAAAACTATGACTATGTAAAGTTATCCAACCTGGAATTAAAAATTTTGAAGCAGGAGGTTGGAGAGCAAACAACCAAGTTCAATTATTTTCTTTTGATGTGTGCGGCTGCTTCAAATTAAGTTCATGTTGCTTCATATAGGAACAAAAATTAAAATCCCAATCCTTTTTTATTTGGGTAAAAGTCTACTTCCTATTTGATAAAGGAGATTTTTTGAAACTTTATTTGATTGGCTGCTTTCATTTGTTTATTTTTTATATTGATTGGCTCCTATTTGAAGAAATCACTTAGTCTTTTTTTTGGGGTAAAAAAATCACTTAGTCTTTTATTTGTAAAGAGAAACACATCTTTTCTTTATTGTGAGGGGGCCACAAGAAATAATTATTATATATACTTCCTAAATCAGTAGAATGCAAAGACCAAATATTAAATTGTGTCAAAATTTTGGGAGGGCCCAGGCCCCTTCAGGCCTTAACAAGCCTTCGCCTCTGATTACCAAGCTATTGGGTTACCCAAGTGACGAGGGAAAGAGAGTTTGAATTATGATAAATTTTGGATTCAAATTTATCTAATGTTGAAAATTTTAATGTATCTGTTCACTTTTATTGAGGGGCACCTTTTGAGCCCCCTATGGAAGCAAATATTTAGGCAACGAATTATGAGGTGCCACGTGGACAATGGAAATATTCCTTAGGTCAATAATTGCGCTCCATTTGATTGGTCAATTGTTTAGACTTAAAATAGGAATAATACTATAAATTAGGGATTTGATCTTCATTAAATCTCTAATTGATACAATCTCTCCATTTAAGGGAGAGAATAATTCTCTTCCGTATGAAAATTATTCTCTGAAAAACCCTATAAGGCAAGATTACTATAAATACATGGCTACACCACATACATGAGGTAATTCCAAAAACCCTAGCAATTCCTCTCTTTCTCGCCGCCCACTCTCTCTCTCTCTCTCTCACAACTCCGGCTACACATACGGTTCCAGTCATCCAGTTCTCTCGTACCATAGAGAAAACTCTGACCTTCTTTGTTATTTTCGTATTTTCCTAAAGATCATCTAACTGACTTAGGGCATCGGAGGACCTTTTACTCCAACCTTTTTTGCATGAATCTAGGAAGAAGAGAGAGAAGGAAGCTTGAAGGGTGAAAAATCTCTTGCGAATATTCTCCCATGAGAATTATGCTCAAACATTTTGGTGCTTTCATTGAGAGCATCAAGTTATACTCAACTCGTTGCTCTCGAATAAAAGGAATCGGTTTCCTCTCATCCATCACTTTATTGAAGCCTTCCAAATAGCCATGGTTGGAAGCAAGCGCACGAAATGCAAAACTGCTCTGATGAATCCAAGCCACCACAACGACGCGGCTTCGAAGCAACCACCACTCTCCGCTGCTCCACATGTAACATCCCACATCGACCAACGGAGAGGGGGTGATGTGCCTGATATATACCTGCCCGCCTCCATCTAGCACGAGGCCTTATGGGAACTCACTGGCTTCGAGTCATGGGAACTCCGAGTTAAGCGAGTTGGGGCTAGAGCAATCCCAGGATGGGTGACCTACTAGGAAGTTTCTCGTGAGTTCCCAGAAACAAAACCGTGAGGGCAGAGAAGGGGGCTCAAAGTAGACAATATAGTGCTACGGCGGAGCCGATCCCGAGATATGACACCACACGCCAGCATCTCATACAGATTGACTTGGTCTGAGACTTTGGCCTTGGATCGTAAGGCAAAGAGAGAATGATGGACGAGTACACCGACATGTAGTTTGAGAGGTCTGAGGCAAGTCGAGCAGGCAAGGAGAAGGACAAGAGCGTGCTGCACAACACCAGGCATATAGCAAGTATCTGCAAGGCCCGGCCAAAGTAGATCAAGTCTCCGTTCGAGGCTAGTCCTAGGACCAATGTGCAATCTAATGTGCATGCCCGTTTGGGCCTACAAAAAAGTGTTCACTAAAGACTAAGCTCCCAAGGAGATCAGCCTCGTGATCCTCCTCATGAGGTACATGAATAAAGACCCTCACCAACCTGCTCTAGAAGAGCCAAATTCACTACGACAAGCCATAGAGAATCCGTTAAAGCTCAGTCCACCAATACGCCGCGCATGCAGGTCAATCAATGATGCCCATGTCATGGGAGACACCAACATGAGTCGCGAGCATTATGGGTAGAAGATGTCGAGAAACTCATGAATGACAGACTTCGATACTTGAAATTGGAGGGGACTTAGAGGATGCACTGAGCAATGAGGTAGACCAAATAAACTCATCTCATTTCACTACAGAACGTTATGCTTTCTGGGATGATGATTAAATCATAACGAAGAAGGCTGCCAAGCAAGTCGATTAACTCTTCAAGCAGACAGGTAAGAGGAATGACAAATAAGAGGAATTCCATCCCGATACATCAGATTTTGGCCCAGGTGAAAGATAAACCCTTGTTGAGAAAGCCTCCGCCTTTGAAGGGGATCTTGATGAGAGGAATACCAACAAGTACTTTGTCTTTCATGAGACACACAAACATGAAATGGTCAACTGCCAAGCTTGGAAATGCACCTCGAAGATCTGGTAAGAGAGGCCACTGCATAGAATTTGTGGCACAGAAGGTCATCTAGCAGATCAAGGACTAGGATGCAGCTAAGGAACCTCTGTAGAAGGTCATAAGGATCAACATGATCCTGGCCGACTTCGAGGAATCTGGGCTGACCAACAAGAAAAAGAAAAGGAAGATTAAACAGGCCACTGTTATCTCCTAAGTCTTAACTAGCTGCCTGGTAATAGAAGATGATCCTATGATCGGCTTTCAAAAGAAGGACTTAATCGGACTTGAACCATAGATCATCTATCATATGCCACATGTTAACCTAGCTAGCAAGCTAGTAGTGCAGAAGAGATGGAACTTCGCACCCGAGCAAGTTGTAATCATTGAAGCCGAGATTGATAAGCTCCTAGCTGCCAACTTCATTGAAGAAGTCTCCTATGCAGAGTGGTTGGCCAATGTTGTTCTGGTAGTAAAGAAAGACCAAGGCAAGTGGAGAGTTTGCATCGACTACACTGAGTTCAACAAGTCATGCCTGAAGGTAAACTTTCCAATGCCAAGAATTATCCAGCTCGTATATTCAACTTTCGGTAACTAGTTGCTTAGCTTCATGAAGGCATACTCCGAATCATGATGTATGAAGATGATAAAACAAAGAATTCTTTCATAATCGAAAAAGGCACAAACTACTACAAGGTCATGCCATTTGAACGCTGAAGCAACCTACCAGAGAATCTTGAAAAAGATTTTTAAGGAGCATATTAGTAAGACTATAGAGGTTTACATAAATGACATGTTGGTCAAAGCTCCCCAATGAGCAGATCACATCAAGAACTTTGTCGAAGCCTTTGGCCTCCGAAAATACCGCATGAAGTTAAATTCGAGCAAGTGCACATTTGGAGTCTCATCTGGCCAATTTTGGGGGTACATGGTCACCCAAAGAGGCATCGAGGCATATCCAAATCAAATCAAGGTCATCCTGAACATGAAGTCACCTGCCACCATGAAGGAGATCCAAAGTCTGACCGGTAGAGATGCCGCTCTCAATCGATTCTTTTCCTGATCTACCAACAAGTGCAGACCACTCTTCAAAGCTTTGAATAAAGGACAAAGAGACAAGTGGGATGAATTGAAACGACCTGACCTAATTTCCACTTTGGAATCCGGGTCGAAACTTTAAAATCGACACACTGTAAACGTGGGTCGTAAATGACTAAAATGTCCAAAACAAGAATACAACTTAGGGACTCGATTCGCGGCTGCACTGATAATCAGTAGGCTACCTCGTACGCATTTTCCGAGGATCAAGCCACACGTAGTTCTTTCTTCTTCCTAATCAGAATCAATCGCTGATCGTAAACCAAGTCCTAGGGTTGGCATTCCTGGAGTATCCGGGACTCCGTTTTACGATCCGTCAACTACTATACGATCTTGGGAAAGTCTAGATTAACATACTTGGAATTAACTACGATCTAACGGTTCAAACATATTGAACCCGGAAATCGCACAATAGGCGAGACCCGTTCGGGGTTCAAACGATATCCGAATTAAGATCCGCGAAATCCTACGCGCTCGTGAGGACTAAAGCGATAAACGCTTCGCCGGAAAATCTCAACATCTCGGCTCAAGACTCCTATCCTAGGTAAAACACCCTAATTGGAACCACTTTTGTTCTTGGACCTACCCCAAAAACTGGCCGGAAGTGGCTGGAATCTCAACCCGAAATTCGGCTAAACTTTGGATCCAAGATCGAGTTATCTACGCTAGAAATTTCTGAAATCCTACCCAACCACCAGCTAGGGCTCGAGAAATAGATGAGTTTCCATAACTACATCACCAGAAATGGTGGCCGGATGACGGAGAACGAGCCGACGAAAGTTTACAAAAAAACTGTCGAACACCGCCTGTTTCGCGGCTGTTTCCGCGACTATGGCGGTAGATAGAGGCGACGAAGGGCTGAAGTTGGAAGAGGGATGTTTGGTGGTTCGTCTGGCACTGGTCTTGCCTGAATCGGAGGTCGGAGCTGAGAGAAAACAGCTCCCAAAGTCGGCTCGTCCTCTCCCGAAAACCAGAAAAATCTGGGTTTATAAAATCTGAAATTTGAAATATTTACGGTTATGCCACTGAACTACTTTTGATCGTAACTCCTTCGTTACAACTCCGATTCAAGTCCACTACATGTCTACGGACTCGTTTCGTGGTGCTCTACGCAACGGTATAACTGAAATTCCTAAATTCCTTCCCGGTCAAAAAGTTAATTTTTGAACTAATAAAATATTCTAAGGGTAATTTTGTCTTTTTCTCAAATAAATTAATAATTAAATATTAATTTTAGGTTTTGGTTGTTACATGAATAGTACGAAGTAGCATTTCAAAACCTAAAGACCTACCCTCACTTCACCTCCCTCGCTCTCAAAGCATGCATCATAAGAAGATTTATTCATTTACGTGGCAGTTTCCTACTCAACCTTCAGCTTAGCTCTACCCTCACCTTTTCGAGTGATGGGTACTAAGCCTACATCTGTTACCCGGGGTTCTCAAGTCTGTCCCTCTAGTACTATACTCACTACTTGCATCTCAATAACTGTATCTATATGGTAATCAATAAAATCTGAGGGCCACACATTTATATCTGAATACCTGAGTGGCTTAAGGAAATATAAAACTCTGAAAAGATGCTAATTTATCAATTTCGATAGACTTAAAACTCTGCTGCCCTTAATCTGATAATCAGCTAAAAACCCCTTTTTCCCTCTGAGTATCTGACACTTGGCTAATGTTGGGCACAAAAGACTAATTTGCCCTTCTTAATTGTAATTAACTGAAATGCAAGTGCGACTTCTACCAAAATTGATTCTTCCTGAACTGAGCATTCCCAAAAATATTCGGCCTGTAAAACAAGGATATATATTTATATAACTCATCTGCCAGCATGCATTAAATCATATCCAAATAATCAAGCATCATAATATTTTGGCCTCAGGCCACAACAATTCAAATAAATCAATCTGCTAATAAAATTCATCTCAACTTCTTGATCAACAAAGATACTCTGGCAATTCAACATGCTAACTTGTGCATTCTTATTCATGCATGACTTATCAAATAATAATTCTACTGAAAAATACTGAATGTATAACTCATCATGTTCTGTAATTCGCCGACTCAGGAGACCTCCGTCAACATGATCCGCAATTCTGGCTCCACGGTCTGGATAACTGTAAGATTCGTGGGGCAACATATTTAATACCATATCCAATAATAACAATTAAAGTCATAGATAAATTAAAACAAAATGGATTAAGAGAAAATAGGCAAGCTCTGAATATCTTTATATCGACCTCACTTAAGATTTATAAATAAACATATATGTGTATATATATAGTGCTTGTAAAACAATTGTGATACTGAAGCAAATAGTGGTAACTGTATAAAATCCTTAATTTAGTTTAAAAGCATCTCAAAACTGAAATTCTCTCCACCTAGGCATACCCCCATATCTGATCCACATTCCTGATAATCAATTCTCTGGCAGGTCTCGGTGACACAAAGTCAACCCGAGCCGCAAAAGTGGATTGGGACCGTAGTCGGCTGATCCAGAATCGCGTGTCTCGGAGACACCTCTCAATCCGAGCCGAATCGGCACTACACGGTCAGCGCCCCGAACTCGTGGGGCAAAATAATCGATCAGACACTGGCACCACACGGTTGCCAGCGTCCTCGAACTCGTGGCACCACACGGTTCAGCGTCCCGAATCGGGGTATCCTATAGTGGGTTTGAAAACCATAATCTGTTAGTTACATAAACTTTCAATAAACTGGTTTTCCACTGAACATAAAATATATCCCTATATATATATATATATATACACACACCAAAATCTGATGAAAACCAAAAATTAAATTTCTTCCTTTTCAACCCCTGAATCTATGCATCAATTACTTAGCTAGTTGGTTAACCACCTTACTCTCTGCTGAGCATATCATTCCAATACAAAATTTATACCCTTACAACACAATTAATCACATGAACAAATATAAAGGTGATGAATAAACCGATAATTAAATACTGATTTTGCTAAACCTCAGTTCTCGACATATAAGCATATAATAACATGTATAACAAGTTTTTCAACCTCAACAAATTTTTCAAATCCTTCTGGATATCTGTTTTCTCAGTCACACCAATGCAATAAAATAAAATAACATAATAAAATAACAATTGGAATAACAATTGGAAAAAAACAACCTAATAATTGTCCAGCAATTCTGAAAATACGGATGCATAAGTAATGCAGTGTCTACAGGAAGTTAATCTAATGCTCTGATACCAATTGAAACGACTGACCCAATTTTCACTTTGGAATCCGGTCGAAACTCGCTTAAAATCGACACTGTAAACGTGGGTCGTAAATGACTAAAATGTCCTCGAAACAAGAATACAACCGAGGACTCGATTCGTGGCTGCACTGATAATCGTAGGCTGCCTACGCACTCTTTTGAGGATCAAGCCACACGTAGTTCTTTCTTCGCTCGACCAGAATCGAATCTGCATCGAAACCAAGTCCTAGGGTTGGCATTCCCGAGTATCCGGGACTCCGTTTTACGATCCGTCAACTACTATAAGATCCTGGGAAAGTCTAGATTAACATACTTGGAATTAACTACGATCTAACGGTTCAAACGTATTGAACCCGGAAATCGTACAAGAGGCGAGACCCGTTCAGGGTTCAAATGATATCCGAATTAAGATCCGCGAAATCCTACGCGCTCGTGAGGACGAGGAGATCATTCTAGGACTGATTGTGGTCCCCACCCTACCGCTCACGCGCCGCCCACGCGCCGGCAGCGCGTGGTGCCTAAAGCGATAAATGCTTTGCCGGAAAATCTCAACATCTCGGCTCAAGACTCCGATCCTAGGTAAAACACCCTAATTGGAACCACTTTTGTTCTTGGACCTACCCCAAAAACTGGCCGGAAGTGGCTGGAATCGCAACCCGAAATTTGGCTAAACTTTGGATCCAAGATCGAGTTATCTACGCTAGAAATTTTTGAAATCCTACCTAACCAGCAGCTAGGGCTCGAGAAATAGATGAGTTTCCATACCTACATCACCGGAAATGGTGGCCGGATGACGGAGAACGAGCCGGCGAAAGTTTACAAAAAAAACTGTCGAACACCGCCTGTTTCGTGGCTGTTTCCGGCGACTATGGCGGCAGATAGAGGCGACGAAGGGCTGAAGTTGGAAGAGGGATGTTTGGTGGTTCGTCTGGCACTGGTCTTGCCTGAATCGGAGGTCGGAGCTGAGAGAAAACAGCTCCCAAAGTCGGCTCGTCCTCTCCCGAAAACCAGAAAAATCTGGGTTTATAAAATCTGAACTTTGAAATATTTACGGTTATGCCACTGAACTACTTTTGATCGTAACTCCTTCGTTACAACTCCGATTCAAGTCCACTACATGTCTACGGACTCGTTTCGTCGTGCTCTACGCAACGGTATAACTGAAATTCCTAAATTCCTTCCCGGTCAAAAAGTTCACTTTTAAACTAATAAAATATTCTAAGGGTATTTTTGTCTTTTTCTCAAATAAATTAATAATTAAATATTAATTTTAGGTTTGGGTTGTTACATGAATAGTACGAAGTAGCATTTCAAAACCTAAAGACCTACCCTCACTTCACCTCCCTCGCTCTCAAAGCATGCATCATAAGAAGATTTATTCATTTACGTGGCAGTTTCCTACTCAACCTTCAGCTTAGCTCTTATCCAAGAAGAGCTGGGGCTCAACATCTAGTGTTGTACAATTAAAATCTCTCCTTGATGTAGAGACTCGCTACTAAAAAATGGAGAAGCTCATTTTGGCCCTTGTAGTTTCCGCAAGAAAGTTAAGATACTACTACCAAGCTCACTCTGGTGAACAACTCATTTGCTCCCTACTTATCTCTTGAAACTGTAACTTGCTTATCTCTTGGAAATATAACCTGTTTTGGTGCAGAGCTTTTGTGCATATGGAGAGGGGATTTGATCTTCTTTTTCCTGGCGAAGAAAAAATGGAGAAGTTTAGTAAGACCTGACTTCATTAACTCCCTATCACTTCCTCTGTTTTAGTTGAGAATTTTGACTTTTCAAAGTCAGGAAGTCACGTGGATTTTTCTTTGAGAATAAACTTCCCAGCAATAATCTGCTGACTTGTTTTTGGCCTTTTTGAGAGTAATGGTGAGAATTTAGAAGCTGGACCCAATCCAATTCTTTCTTTAGAATTTTAACGATCTGCTTGGTGGTCAATTTTTCCATTTCGTAAAAGACATGGGCCTCTAATGTGGATTGGGCTTTTCTTTTGGAGTCAGGGCCCAGTCTTCTGCTTTCCTATTCCTGGACTTCTTTGTGAGAAGTGGGCTATTGTGTGTGGAATTCTTTTTAGGCCCAAACAGGTATTTTTCCCTTTTTATAGAGAAGTGAAAATGGGAGTTTTGCACAAAGTTTCGATATTAGACTTTGTGCAAGTTGTTGTGGTGGTGAGACGTGTCCTTGGAGATTAGGTTCGGCAGTTGGGAGCTGCGGCAAGTGGCTGTCGCCGGAAGAGTGTCTTCCTTTGGTAGGGAAGAAGGTGATGACGTCAGCCACCTTCTAGGGATTTGTCTGTGTGTCCTTTTGGGGTTTTTCAGCAGAGGAGAAGGCATGTCTGCCTTAGTGCTAATCGTTTTGATGCTAGATATGCTCGGTTGATTATGGTGTAAACACAAGTAATTGCCCAGCGTATCCATTTAATTTAGGTAATTATCAATTAAAAAATAATTTCCTTATTAACCATTTAATTGGTCCGAATATTCCTTCAATATTAAAGCCCAAGCCATGGTTTGGAGCCCAGGCCCAAACAATGACACAAATAACACACATCGAGCAACCTAGATTATGCTTCTACTATAGGTAGGCTTTACGATATGATCCATTTTCACACGAAATTAATCTCGGTGCAATGCAAACTCAGATTAAGCCAACTAATAATATTAATGTAAGACAAGACTGTAAAATTATTAAAGCCAACTAATAATAATACTAGTTATAACACAAAAATCATTCAACATCTTCCCCTACTAAAGTTATCAATTAGATGATAAGCATAACACTAAGAAGCTTCTCGAAAATGGGAATCAAATTCAACAATATTTTGTGACATTACATGTAACACCCCGACTCCAATTATTTCCTATTTTAATTAAATTAAGAGAAATTATGAATTTACTCTTGGGTTAAGGGTAATTTTGGTCATTTTCTTATCCGGGAAGATTTTGGGACCACGAGTGGTTTGGTTGCATAGATGGTACTGAGACGAAACCGTAGACAGGAGGTAGGCTTGAATCGGAGATTTAATGAAGTTTTGGCGATCAAAACAAGCTCGATGGCGGAACCGTAATTATTTCGAAAAGTTTGGAGTAAAAATCAGATTTTTTTTCATTTTTACCTCACTCTCTCTCTCTTCCCGCGTACGCTCTCTCTCTCTTCCGTTTCTCTCTCCCCAACACAGACTTTCTCTCTCTTCGATTCTCTCAACTCCGCCACGGAAAGGGCCGCACCGTCCCGCTCGACTCGTCATGAAGTCCCGATCACGACCCACCCAATTTCCCGCCGGAAACCTCGACCCGACGTCGTTTCGATCGGTTTGAACCGGAAGTTTCCGATCGTTGCGCCGCCGCCACCACCGTCCGTTTCAGGTAAAATTGATGGGCTTTCTTCCTCTTTTTACGTGTTCTAGCTGATTGTTGCTTAGGATTGGAACGATTTGGAGGTTTTGGAAATTAATTTTTGAATTAGGTTTTGGCCGGTTTTCAATTTGATATTCCGGCCAGTTCCCATACGAATTGGACCTTGTGGCAGTTGAAGGAAGTGATCCTAACCTTGAGAAGAAGCTAGGGTAGGAAGGGTGAGCGTTGGTGTGGAGATTTTTCCGTCGCCGGAAATTTCTCTACACACCCACGCGCTGCGGCGCGTGTGGCGGCGCGTGGGCAAGGCTGGTGAAGTTGTTTTTTATCTTGATGAGATCCTTAGGTTGCCACGAGTGCGTAGGATTTTGCGGATCTCAATTTGGATGTCGTTTGACTATCGAACGGATTTCGCATATTGTGCGTTATCCAGGTTCGATAAGTTCTAACCGTCGGATCGTTTCCAAACTGAAGCATGTTGATATAGGTACTCTTAGAAACCTATAGGTATTCGCGGATCGTGAATCGGAGCCCCGGATGTTCCGATTCAATAATTTCAAGTTTGGGAATTCGCGATAACCGTACGATTGGAAGCGATTCCCAAACATGTAACCGGACCTTAGGATATTCCATTGGACGTACACGCACCGGGAACTTGGGGATTTAAGTATTTCCTTTTGTGAATTTTCGTTTTGAAGTGCGTTATATTAATCAAGAGTTCGTATCTCGAAATAGGTACTTCGGTCGATCATTCAGCAGGCAGGACCCTCTCGGGGCCGGGCAACTTGGGATTATCTGTGAGTGGACTTTGTTTTAAGCATATGCATGGTTTTATTGATAAAAGATTTGTGCATATATTTTAAATGGTGAATTTGATTTAATAATTATTTGGTTGATGGATTTGAATATTTTATGCGTATTGGCAATATATTTTGAATATGGATATATTTGAGTATGAGGAATATGTTTGTATGAATTTTGGGATGTCTATCTATATTGCCTATGTATAGAGTATGAGAGGTTGTTGTGGTGAGATTGTGGGAAGTTATGAGTTTGAGGGATGGTAGTGAGATGTATGAGTATGTTAGGTGAGTACCATTCCCTAGTTACTAGGCTTCCCACACACGTCGTTGGCAGTGCCGGTGTGTGAGACACTTCCCATACGTGTTGTTGGCAGTGCCGGCGTATGGGAAGAGTATGTATATTGCTTAGTATTATCATACACGTCGTTGGCAGTACCAGTGGGGTGATGATACCTGTCTGCACGCGTAGGACTTGTTATGAGATTTGTGAGCTACACGTGTCGTTGGCGAGTGCCGGCGTGTGAGCTATGGAGTTCCGTCCCCCGGTTGGACTACTCATCCCGGACGCGGGTTAGTGTTCAGAAATCCTGCGTACCAGCTAACAATCCCCCGGTTGGATTGTTTCCCCGGTATATTAGTATGGAGAGAAGTATATGTTATATTATAGTTATAGTTATATATATATGTGTGTGTGTGTTTACGGGTTGATGAAAGTTGCATATCTTTGGGAGTAGAGTTGTGGATTTGAGATTTGGAGATGTATTGGACTTTGGGATAATGTGTTTTAAGTATTTGGTTTATGAATTGTGAAACTGCATGCTAGAGCATTATTTTTACACGGTGGAGTTATTATGTTATTTTTAAAATGCAAACTTTATTTTTGTCCACTCACATATTTCTGTTTTGCTGCCCCCAGCAGAGTTGCTTTGGAAGGCGTTCGAGCAGGTTGCGAGCTCCAAACATTTCATCCGTAGATAGGACTTGTGTAAATTCCTTCTACTCTACTGTTTGTTGTAAACAAATTCTGTTAGATGCTCTGTTATTGCCCATGTTAGGTTGTTACTTGAGGCCGGAGGCCACTTTATTTTGGATTGTTGTATGTTGAAAGCATGCTGGCAGTTGGGATTTATATTATGTAAATTATGCAGGTTGAATGTTGTTGGGTTTGAGCATTTTACAGGGGAGACTCTGCCAAAATTTTGGTAGGATGTCTTGGGTTTTTAGTAAGTGGGCCCGACATCGGTATGATGTCAGCACCAAGACGGGTCTGCCCCGGTTTCAGGAGAAATTCTGGCGGGTCCTGTCATTACACACGTAATTTCTTTTCTAAACATGAAATAACGCATGATAAACCCGCCCATAAAATCAACCAAACACCTCTTTCCTCCATAAAAGAACTATGAAACTAAAATAAAAACATTGTAGTGTCATAGCACAGCAGACACCATTAATGAACCTTCCCTCCTCTCTCTCTCTCTCTCTCTCTCTCTCTCTTTCTAACAAGCACGCATGATGCGACTCCGTCCTAATCCAGATCCAAAGGCACAAGAAACAGTCGCTGTAGCACTGCCATCTCTATCAACATTCGAAGACCCACCATCACCAGTAGCTTCCCAGGTGGCGGCATCAAAAGCCGCATGCCATGCCACATGAGGCGAAGTGAGAGCATTCTCCAGAACTTCCTCTTGGCTCATAGTCCCAATCTGCCGGTTAAATGTGCACTAACTCTCATCCTCATGCACATTTGACTCTAGGGTTTCACTCTCTGATTCCCCCATTTCATCATTAGAAACATTCGTATCAGAGACATGGGCTCGCATGCCTTGGAAGCGGTGTTGCCCGTTGACACAATAGAGCTTGTTGTCCTTGGTCATGACAAAGATACTGGCTTCTGTCCCAGTCGTCTGTTTTAGCTCACGAATTTCTTTGGATAAAACCATAAACTTACAACGCAGTCGATTTTTGTTTTGGTTTATGTTTTGGTTCAGTTGAGATTGTTTGGATGTGTTGTTGGAGGCAATGTTCACATTCATGATGGCGCAAGATGATGGTGATGAAGGAAGAATGAAAATCTAAGGGCTTAATGTAATATCTATATCCAGGATAAAAGAAAAGGGGTTATGATATATGAACCAGGCCTATAAATGTATTTATAACAGAAGTTTCATATGTACAGATATCTTGCCTTCTTTGCTGCCATATGATTGTTTTTGTGTATATGGGTGTCATAATGAGTCAAATTTTTCTTGCCATATTTGTGGATGCCAAAAAGGAAATCTGGGCTACTTACCTAAAAATAAAAAAGGAAATTAGAGCTACTTACCCAAAAAACCAAAATAGGAAAATTGTAATGACCCATCGTAAATTTTCATTTATTTATTTAAATTCTATCGTACCTTGACCATTATGCCTTATTGACAGAAACTTTGAAATTTAGTGGCTAATGTATTTAGAGGCTAGTGATGGGATTTTTATTTGGCCCATGACATAGGGTTCGAGTTCATGAGCCCGTGCTCGCAAAGGAATCTTATGTGATAGTTAAATTGAAAAGGCTCCATGGGAATTTGTGGAGAAAGGGACACAATTCAGAGTGCTTCTATAGTGAGTGGAAAGTTATAAGGGGTTTTTTTGAGGGGTATGTAAGAGCCGTTGGATTTCATCCAACGGTGAGTTTTAAAAGAGGGTGCATGTAGAACCGGGTTGAAATCTGACCCGTTTAGAAACCCAACTACAACTGAAGATTTTTCCCTCTCTGTGAAAAACTCAAGAACACAATCCTCTTTTTTTTAATGTAATGCAAATCCACAATTAGAAAGATCCAAAGCTCCCAAACTCTATAATCGCTCCATTGTCATCAGCTCCTTGGGAGGCCTGCGATCTATGGTATCCTCGACATGACGATTAATGGCTTTTACCTAGCTATTGGCCTGTTTTGATTCTATGATTCAAGTGAAAACCCCTTCTCTTTTTCGTTCAGCAGAAGAGATTCCAGATGAAAGCAAAGTAGCATATCTCTTTTTCGTGCTGCTGCAGTTGTTCCTCAATTTTGGTAGAGATGAAGTCTCCACTACGAAAGAATCCTCTCTAATGTCCACCACATTCTTTGAAGCTGACTGACTTCGGAGCTCCCAATTGACTTTGAGAGGTAAGTTCACTCTTGCTTTGGATTGATTTTGTTGGGTTTGATTTGTTTTTTGTGAGGGTGAGAAATTTGTCATTTGTGGCATCAATAATGCGTCATTTGCTCTGCTATCAATAATGCGTCATTTGACTTTGAGAGGTAAGTTCACTCTTGCTGGATTGATTTTGTTGGGTTTGATTTATTTTTTGTAAGGGTGAGAAATTTGTCATTTGTGGCATCAATAATGCGTCATTTGCTCTGCTATCAATAATGCGTCATTTCCTTACGAATATTCAATATACTTAGTTGATTATTTTTTTTTTGGACGGGGGTTGGAAAATTATGAAATGTAGGTAAAAGATCCTAAACTTAGGCTTAATGGCATTAGGAGTAAGCATTTGGAGAGGATATTGGGTGAAGTTCTGTAATTGCTGGTTTGAATTACATTTGAGTTCTTAGTTGAACATGTTGGTTCTAATGTTATTTTTTCCAGATTATTTCACAAGAGATGACTTAACTATTATTAAATTTTGCTTGTGTTTTGTGTAATCAGAATCCAACAAGCTAGGCTATGCGTGTATTGTGTCAATTTGGGCAATGTTTTGTGTAAGTGGAATGCATTGATAAGTTGTGATGCAGTAATAATTGATTAATGAATTAACATTTGCTATGCAGTAATATAGAAGTAGATCAATAATATACGTGGATAAAATGTCTGGGGGCTCAGAGAGTGATGACTCTGTAACAGCTAATGGGAGGGTTTACATTCGGAAATAAGAAATGAGGAAACACCAGCAGATTGGGACGAAGTTCGACTCGCTTGACCTCGTTTATAATTTCTATAATAGATATGCATTCTTGGCTGGCTTTGGTATTCGACTTCATTCCAGCTTTTGGGGGAAAAATAAGAAAGAGATTCTGAGAAAAGAATTTGTATGTTGCAAACAAGGTGCATACCGGAATGATGAAACTCGGGAGAGAAAAAGACAGTGTGGAATAAGTAGATGCAATTGCAAAGCTGAGATTGTGGTTGTGAAAACACATGTGGGCAAGAAGTATACCATCTTTCTTTTTGCAGAGGGACACAATCATAAGATGACACCCTCAGGAAGAATGCATTTACTGAGATCACACCGTCGTATTTCAGATTCTACAAAAGTACTCACAAAACAGTTGGGTTCGGTTAATATTCCCATTAATCAGAAGGTAAGTATTTTCGAGGTGCAATCCGAAGGAATGGATAAAATCGGTTTTATCAAAAAGGATATCTACAATCTTGAATGTTGTGTGAATGGGAAGCTGAGGAACCACGATGTTGAACTAGTGACCGAGTATTTTATGGTTGAACAGAAAAAAAATGAGGCTTTTTATTTCAAGATTGAGGGAGATGGCGATAACAGGTTTAGTCGATGTTTTTGGGCAGATGCAACTTCTAGACGGGCATACGGGTTTTATGGAGATGTTGTTGTATTCGATACCACATTCAACACGAATAGATACGACTTGACATTTGCACCAATGTTGGGAGTTAATAACCATGGTCAAACAATTGTCCTAGCATGCGCATTTTTGAGCAAGGAAACGACTGAGTCATTTATTTGGATGTTTGAGGAGTTTAAGAAAGCCATGCCAGGTGGCGAACCTAAAACGATCATCACAGATCAAGATGCGGCAATGAGCAGAGCGATTTCAATAGCCTTCCCGACAACATTTCATCGACTTTGCATATGGCACATCACATCAAAGTTCTCTGTTAAGTTACCACATTCTGCTTATAAGGAGTATTGGGGTGAATTCCAGAAAGCCATATGGGATACTGACAATAAGGTGAGTTTGATGCAAAATGGAATATTGTGGTTACAAAGGCTGGTTTGACTGACCATCCATGGCTAAGTTCAATGTTTGATTTAAGGGAATCTTGGGTTCCAGCCTACGCACGACACTTTTTTGCCGCTGGAATGTCAAGCAGCCAAAGAGCGGAATGTTCTCATGGTTTCTTCAAGCAATACATATCAAGGAGAAATTCGTTGATGGATTTCATAATAAGATTTGAGAGGGCACTTTCTCATCAACGTCAAAAAGAGTTAGTTGCTGATCACGTAGATGCATTTGAAGTGGCTCAATGTATTCTACCGATGCCAATGAACAAACAAATGGCTACCTTGTACACAAGGACAATGTTTCAAAAGTTTGAGCAAGAACTAATACAAAGTACAGCATGTTTCCTAGAGCTGAAAACAGAGGATGCTACTAAAGTTGTCTTTAATGTGAGCGAAAGGAAAAATTGGGAAACAAGAGTGGCAGAAGTCGTATATGTCAAAGATTCTGACCACGCATCGTGTAGCTGCAAAAGATTTGAATTTGTTGGAATTATTTGCAAGCACATCCTAGCATTGTTCAGAAGGGACCAGATTGAATATATGCCCGATAAATACATTTTGAAGAGGTGGAAGAAAACTGCGAAATTTGGATTGGTGTCAGATGCAAATGGCAACGAAATTAAAGACTCTGCAGATCCTGGTCTTTTAATAAAGCGGAGTACAATGTCCCGACTTGCTTCAGATGTGGTTGAGGATGCATTAATGTGTGAAGAAGGATGTGAGCTACTGTCAGAGACTCTAAAAAGTTTGCGGGTGAAGTTGAAGTTGTTGAAGGATGGACCAAGTAATAACGAAGTTGGAGGGTCCAGCTCTCAAACACAATATATGAAAGACCCTAAGAGAGTAAGGTGCAATGGAGGGTCGAAACGAGTAACGGGAGCAAAGGAAAAGGCAATGAAGCGAGGGATTAGACACTGTCGGGAGTGTGGACACATTGGTCATGATAGAAGACAATGCCCAAGAAATTTGAACACACCGTAAGATGTTAACACTATTTATAATAAGACCTAAAATTTGAATAGGTAAAGTTCTTATGTGCTTCTGTTTGATGTTTATGCAGGACATCACCGTCGAACAATGACGAATCAACTCCAATAGATCTTAGTGACCCATTATTCGACGAATTTTACAGGATGCACGGACCAACTCAATGATTTAGGTTTCTATTATACGAAGCCCGGTTATTATGAAGACTAATGATCAGGTGAAGTTTTCTAGATGCAGTTTTATTATTATTATTATTTTGTTCATGTCCACCGATGAGCTCTTACTATGTCCATTGATAATTGAAATGAAAATTTGCTTGGTTTCATTCTTGCATGAAATTTGGACACATGTTAATTTTACGTCTTCTCCCTATTTAGAAATTTTCATAGACATTAGATAAAGCATCAAATTTTGATTTATGTGAAGAAGCAATGACTTTTACCTTGTAAAATGGGTAGTTTATGGTGAATTATGTTTTAACAGAGATTCATTGATTATATGACAGCTAATGCAGCATTTCCAGCAGCCTGTTGTTTCCATTACGTAATGATTTCCAGAGCACGCATCATTTGTAGCAGCACCCACTTTTTGCGAATGTTATGTTCTAGTGTTTTACTGGTGATTAAGATCTGAGCTGGACTGGTTATTAGGTGCACGATTTTGCAAACATTCGTAAACTGAAGGATACTTGAAGCACTTTGTTGGAACAGAAAGATTAGAAAGCAACGTGTAAAAAAGTACATTGCAGCTAATCACATTTCGAATGGTTGGGTAATATTAAAGGGTACACTAACATTTGAACTACTCATAATTTCACACACAAAAGAAAATTTGATTGCAAAGCATTTTATGTGCTCCCTCTTAGCAATACCACGATCTCCCCAATCAACTGAACAACGGTAGCCACAATCACTAGGTCGTATTGGTCAGCTTCTTCTTAGCAGGTCTCACGTGCTTATGGTCACTCATGTCCCCAGTGATATAGACAAAATAAATATTCAGCAATATTTGGAATTTTATTATATATACATAACCATAAACCATTCACTACACAATGTATAGCACATGGCATTTTACTTATGACTCACGTGTCATGATAATGGGGCTTTACTGATTCCCAACGTGCTGTGATATTGACTGCTTATTGAATAATATTTCCATATTTGCAAAATATAATGTTAGACAGAAGGAACACATGATGACTTGCAAGACATAGTCCCAATAATTATATATGAAGCAAATGAAACTGATATTTGTATTATTTTATATTAGATAATGACTTTATGGGAATATAGTTCTAATTTGTGCAATACCAGGATCACCCCCAACCAACAGAACAGCTGTAGCCGCAATCACTTAGTCATATCGGTCGACTTCTTCCGAGCAGCTTTGACGTGCTTATGCTCATTCATGTCACCACCATCGTCTAGTATCTCTCTCACAACATAAGGGGACACATAGTCCCAATTATAACTTGTATGAGTAGTTGCTGCGAATGCTTGGAATTTTTCGAATCCTTCGTTGAATGCCAACTCCAGTTCACTGTGGTGCTCTTCGCATCGCATATGGTTCTTCAAACAATCTTTAATTTCATCATTCATTACTGCATCCAACTCCTCAGCTTTCAGCTTCCTTTTATGACTCAGCTTCAAGTACTTGTTCTTTTGGGAGAACGCTTTGTTCACTCTAATGTTAAGATCAGCCAAAATGGCCTCGTCTTCAACACATTTCTCGTGCCATGAATTGATCAGTCTGGAATTATAATTCAGCTTGGTACTTACTGCATCTATTGCCTCTAATGGATCATCGGAGTCCCCCTCACTCCCAAATGATGTTGAAAATGAAAGGGGTCGGCGAGTACAACGTGGAAACGGAACCTATGATTCCAATTTTTCATCTTCGATTGTGTTGTTGGCGCCTGAAGAGGTTGACATGCTTGAATAATCCTATTTGTTTTAGAGGATGAGGATTGCAAATGCAATTTCGTTTGAGAAATGGAACATAGCTTTACAGACCAACATACCAAAGCTTGCGTGTAGTCAACTTATCTACTTTATTTCAATTTTAAAAAAAGAGGTGTCAGGTTTTGCTTTTCAAGCATGTCAACCTCACACTCTCCTTACACCACTGTTAGTGGTTGAAAGAAACTCAATGGAAGTGACATCTAGTTAGTGAACCCAACCAAACTAAACAAACTAGCAATAGCATGTGTTTTATTTATGGACCCAAACTCCAATCAATGGTTGATGCATGAGTGAGTGTGAGTGCAATCTAGGCAAGTTCTGCACTTCACACACATGACAATTATTGTCATCTCATATACAACACAAAATAAATAAATAAATAAGAAAGATGGTGGAAGGAAGCAAAGCAAAGCATCTGCTCTGCTATCTGCTCGCTAAGCCATTGCCACATCCTTCTTTCTTTCTAGCTTTTTCTTCAGTCAGCCATAATCGTCATAGATCAACCTTTTTTCAAATGCTTTGCACTTTTATTCATGAGTTTATTATTATCTGTTCTCATTTTTAACAGGCAAATTTAGTAACAACGGAAATAATATTTATTTCAAAAATTATATATATTCTAGCGCCAGAGAGATAATCTGCACTCTGCACTGCTTCAAATGTGGAAGGTTTTGAGGGCCTCCTCCAATTCAACACCATTACCTTATTCATATCATTATTGACATGTTATTGACTTTATTTTCATTCATTTTTTAACATATACCCAAGCAAAAATTAACATGTAAGTGAAGCACAAAGAAGAGATGCCAAATCTAACAACATTCATGGTACAAATTGGGGAAAACGGTTAGTCTAACCCTAATCTCAAATTCCATAAATTACTCACCAAATGCTGGTTATTGAACAATCGCAAGGTGTCTGTGTTGGGTCTTTGTGCGGCTTTGCTCCACAAATGGAACCTATCACTTCCAACGAATACGGCTTCTCTCCTTCCCCTTCCACTGCTTCGTCTTTTCACTGTTTCAGAATCCACGCCTTTGCTCTTTCCACTCAAAATAAATACTTTTTCACGGTTTAGATAGTGGAGTTGCGTTCAACCGTCGTTAACCTTTGCCTTCAACCGTCGTTGCCCGTTGCCTTCAACCGTTTCTCAGAGCTTAGCGGTTTCTCTGAGCTATGAGTTTGAGATCAATGGGTTTTTTCTGTTCAAACTTCGAACTTGCCTCTTTTTTTTTTTGTTGGGACCAACTTCATTGCTGGATATTAAATTCGGGTTTGGGTTCCTCACCTACCCGATTGCACAACTTTATCCCAATTCTCCCCAGCCCTTGGATTGATCCAATGACTATAAAGTGAACCCCTTATAACTTACCCCTTATAACTTACCCCTCATTATAGTTTGAGCCCACAATTCATAACCCTAGACATCCCTATTCCTAGAGCGACAACTGTTGTTGATGCCAAATATTCATAGGGCCTGCCAAAAATAGCCGAAGGAATAAAAGCCCAAAACTTACTTCATGTGGTAGTTGGGCCCAAAACTAGAAACAAGCAAAGGACCACTTACCCATGCATGGGGACGCCCAAGGCGGGTAAGGCCAACCAGCCTAACCGAGGTTTATGTGACTGAGCCCAACATGCCTAACCAGTGGGACCTATCCCTAGAAGCCCACACGCGGGGAACCGTACCATCATGTGAGGCTCACAAAATATCTCTATGATGCACACTTTTTCCAAAAAGAAAAGATGCGTCATGCCACAATCGATCACCCACTTAGAAGATGACATGATCAACACTCCTTTGTCCCACAATGAAAAAGGACAAGAGTATGGTCCAACTTTCCCCGTATAAAAGGGGAGTACTTTCCAACATACGTAATCTTAATTTTCTCCATACTTGAGTACAATACTTTTAGTAACCTCCTTTGAGGAGGAAAGATTGATTTAGGCATCAGAGGATGGTTGGTACATCCATTACCAACTTTTCAATGATTGCCTTATGTTTCTTTGCAAGAATAGAAGCTAGCTGTCACCTTACATGGCCAGTCCAAGTAAGTGTAGTATCTAGCATGCTCGTTCATGAGCAAGGGTTGACTTGGTTTGACTTGCTCTAACTTGTTGGCGAATTTCATGCATCAACAATTGTTACTCTCTCCCTCACACTCCAATGTTAAAATGTCAAAACAAAGTCATTCTAAAAAAATCTTCAAATTGCAGGAAATTCAGCCATGCACTCATTGTCACGACCCGATTCAAGAATAAAGAATATTCTATAATCAAGGTGTGAATCATATCATAGTCATGAGAATAAAATCCTATAACCATGATATGATGAGAAATAGAGCCACAAATAATACCAATTTAATTAACAACACATAATTAGAGTTACAGTAGCTCGTAGTTAAATACACACTAAGATCCTTATCAAACGGTTGACTACTTACAAATACTAATTATACAATTCCACAATAAAGACCTAGTAGCTTGGTTGAAACCCCCTTCCTCAAACTTCGCCTTGAATCATGCACAATCTATTAGGGTATGAGCATTTCTAATGCCTAGTAGAGTATCGTTAAATCCCTCAAGGTAAACACAAGATACATAAATTATGCAACCATACCATATAAATTTGTATATGCGGTGATTCCATGAACTCACTCCCTTCTAATCCCACTAATTCATACCTTAGGGCAACAAGCCGAATATCCTAAAATATGAACTAGCGACCATCCATCCCTTAACCCCATTTTTTATTTAAGCATTTCTCAACTTTCACTTTTCATTAAAGGCCCTGCTCCCATCACCTAACTATATTCAGGCTTTGCTCCCATCATCTGAATATATTCCACATTTTTACTCAGATATATCACTACTACAAAAAGTGAAAACGATGACCAGAAAACAACGAAGGTGGATAAAAAAATCGTCGTTGTGTTTGAAAAGACGACGGTAATATAAAACTGTCGTGGATGAATAACTTAAACACCTAAAAAATGGAGATTCTCATGGATGTTTTTAAAAAACGACGCACCAAATTAAAACAGCGTCGTCTTATTGAAAAGGTTTTCCTTAGAGTTCAACTCTGAGCTGAAAAACAATGACAGCAGCTATGAAGCCACTGACGTAGAAACTAAAGACGACGGTTTTCAACAATAGCTGCCGTGTTTACTCTTAAATAAACATGAACAAATTTTCTTAGTTAGCGTCGTATAATTTCATAGGAATCCACGTCAGTAAATTACAAAACCTTGCCGTATTAAATCAATGTACCACGACAATAAAGATGAATTTATAGACTTTTTATTCATAGTGTACTACGACGGTAACTATTACTCTATTGTCTGGGTAAGTTGTACTAACCACGTCGGTTTGTTCAACTAACGACGTATAATATTAATTTACCACGTCGTGAACTTAAACGTACCGTTGTATTTATTTGCTTTATATGCCTGACATTATCTATAAACCGATGTCTTAATTTTTATTGCTTTTTAAGATTTATGCCTGGGATTTTTGTAGCCTACGACGGTAGATCAACAGAATGACAAGAATTGTAAAAACCACGACAGTTTATATAAAAAACCATCTTAACAAGAAAATTAGAATGACATCTTACCAGAGGGAATTTTGTTCCTCATCATAATCGATTCACCAATGTGAGAGAAAGACAATATTTTAGACGTTGATGATGGAAGTGTCTTTGTATCTTTGAGATACACAAAGGCACATACACATCAAAATCCAAAAAAATTGCCTCTAAAATTTGACGGCGGCAACCACACATCAACATCCAAAACGATTGCTTTTAGAAAGACAACTTTTTAGAAGTTGATGATGTATGTGTATTTGTGTCGTTCAGGTACACAAAAGCGTACACACATCAACACCCAAACTATTGCCTCTGGAGAGGTGAGACAGAGCCAAGGCCTGAAGTGGGGACGGCAGCCAAAGGTAAGAAGAAGATGGAACCCTAATTGAAGAGTGAAAGAACGCATGAAAAAACCATATTTATAATAATAATCTTCACTATTCACATCGGTTCTATTACACGTTGCAATGTCTAATTAAAATAATCCCCGTCGGTGAGTACTAAATTCTTGTCGTATATATATAAATAACCACGTCGGTATCTTAAACTAAATTCATCGACTTTATAACAAACAACGTCGGTTATGCATTAATTGTCGACATTATAACCATGTAGTTTTAGGAATACAAAAAGTCAATTGGCTAATTACTAACCATGTCGGTTTCTGCTATTATAACGTTGTGGTAAGGACATGCTAGGGCAGTTTTTTCACAAAACCGTCGTCGTATTGATCTTTTGGACAATATAAAAACTTTTTCGTCACCTGACCTAAAGTTTTATGCTCACTCTAACAAATAAAAAATTTCAGTTTCCTCTCAGTTTCCCTTTCATTTCCTAAAAGCTACATGTCTGATTCTCTTCATCTTCCTCATCTTCGTCTCCAAAACTCCAAAGTTTACTTCCAAAGAAAACTTTCTTTGCAAGCCAAAGCTATTTTCTCACTCTCTTTTACTTTTTTAAATATCATTTGAAGTTTTTTTTTTTAAAGAACGAGTCTGGAAACAAGACTCCTTTTTATTGAAGAAAT
Organism: Prunus mume; assembly: GCF_029339155.1. NCBI lineage: Eukaryota > Viridiplantae > Streptophyta > Magnoliopsida > Rosales > Rosaceae > Prunus > Prunus mume. The sequence continues at coordinate 9,035,545 of NC_142702.1, forward strand.
CTTTCACTGGTTTGAATAAAATCACTAGTCCCTTAGACTCACGTCGTGTGAGGTCGACGGTTTTGTCTTTTATTTGACGTTTTTATTCACACGCCACGACAGTAATTAAATTCGTGCTATTTCGATAGCACAACTGTACTTAATTACCAACGTGGTGTGTGAATAAATACGACGTTATTAAGATATTACCGTCGTCTTGTTTGAAACAAACATGGGAGAGAGAAATCTAGGCAGTTATTTATGAACTCATAATAAGACGATGGTTAGATTTTATTTTCATCATTTTAATTCCCTTACTACAACGTATTTGAACATCCATGGTTCCAAAGCATATCACGACGGTTTTTTTTTTTTTTTTTTTGCCGACGTCTGAACTTTAATATTACGTCATTGTGTTTAATTAACCGTCGTTGTTACCTTGTAGTTTTTATTTCCCTCTAAAGATGGTTTTGAAATCTCAAAGTAAGGAGACTCAAGTATCTAAAGGTCAAAGCAAGGACCTTGCAGTTTTGAAGGCACAAATGAGTGAAGCCAAATCTATCCAAAGCAATCCCGCAAAGAAGGTGAGATTTACTTCAACATCCGAGAAGACCTAAGCTCTGCGACATTTGATGAGGAGCCAAAATCAACTCGTGGTGTCAACACAATAAGACGTGTTGTGAAGAGGAAAATCCAAAAGATTAAGCCTGTGGTTGAGTACAATAAAAGTGGCAGACCATATGGCAAGGCTGCTGTTGAGATGCAGAGTTACATTGGTGTTTTGGCATGCACCAAGGTCCTTCTTGTCGACAAGAAATGGACTCAATTTCCCAAGAACCTAAAGAAGGAGATTTGGGAAGCTATTCAAATGGCTTATGTTGTTGAGGAAGGGGGCAAGAAGATGGTGATGTCGTCTGCCACCAAAAAATGGAAGGATTTCAAGTCTACCTTAACCAGACAGCTTATCCTTCCATTCGCAATGAAAAGTTAAAAGAACCCCCTTAGCTTTATAACTTCATAGAGAAATCGCAATGGGATGTCTTTGTAGCTTCAAGATTATCCCCAGATTTTGAGGCTATGCATTCTTAGCAGTCATAGAGAAGGGAAAAATGCGAGTACAACCATAGGTTGTCTTGAAAAGGGTAAGTTGATTTGGAGGACCAATTGGAAGAAACCATGTGCGGTGAAGAAATCGATCGATCTCTGCTATGGAAGAAGGCAAGAGAAGATAAACAGGGAAACATCCATGATTCAAAGGTTGCAGAGAAGGCAAAATTAATCGTAAGTCTCACTAACTCTGTTCTAAATTTGTAAAACAGAGGTTTTATTTTTCATTTAGACATCGTTTGTTTTAGTACCCGTCGTTAGACATGAAACACCACGACTGTTTTTATTTACAGCTATTTAAAATTTGATATGACGTCGGTATTTTTCAAAAACTGACGTCTGTATTGAATTACCACGATGGTTATATTTCTGAGTTAATGTTTGAAATTAAAGTTTTGAACTTTCTTCATATTCATTTAGATGTCGTTCGTTTTCGTGCTATCGTTCTACATGAAATAACACAACGGTTTTTATTTACCGCCGTTAAAAAGTGATAGGACGTCGGTATTTTTCGAAAACCAACGTAAGTATTGAATTACCATGACGGTTTATGTTTCTGAGTTAGAAGTTTTAAATTAAAGTTGTAAACTTTTTTCATATTCACACGCACACACACTCTCTCTTTGTCTCTTTTTCTCTATTTCTCTACAATTGGTTTGTAAACTGTTTCTGGAAATCCAGGGATACTTTGGTTAAGATTTTTTTTCTCTAGATGTCAATTATATGAAGGTTTTTTCATACACCGACGTTAGAATGCATGCACAACGACGGTAATTTATTACCGACGTGTGAAATGAATTACTACATCAGTTTTTTAAATAATCCGTCGTCTTCACTTATTTACCACGTTGGTTAATTTTTTTTATTTAGTTGTTAATTTTATTTTACAATATGTTCACTCACTAGCATTCTCTCTCTCTCCCTCTCCCTCCCTCACTTACAATCTCTGCACTTTGACTATCTCTAGGACCAACGATATTTTGACCTTGGCTTTGGGAACCCCTGAGCATGGTGGGAGAGTCAGAGGTGTTGGAGCTGGGGTTTCTCCAACTCAATTCTTCAATTTGCCGAGACAGTAGAGAGTAAAATTTGCTGACAAGAAACTAAAAAGATTGAGGCTAGGGCAAAGGAAACGAAACTGTTTTGGAGGCAATCAGGGCAAAGAGGGAAATTTTGTTGAAACAATTCAGTCAACTAATTCCCAACTTTGATCCCAACTTGCTCAATAAAACTCCAATTCCTCCAATTCCTTTACTGCCTCAGGAGCAAAGCCCAAAAAATCCAATGTCTGACAAAGCAAGCTACTCTAATGTGAGACCCCTTATTTTGGAGGAAGAAAATCCCACGAATGATGTTGATGCTGCTGAAAAACGGCAAGATGAAACAGTAAAATCTCTGACATTTGATTTTTTCTGATTTATAATTTAAAATACGTTGGTTTTTATTTTATAAACCGTCGTGTATTTCATTAAAGCCTTCACTGCATTTTAATTAGACTACCTTTCTATAGTGTAGAGAAATTAGAACATTTACACAACGACGATTATGTCTTTACCATCGTCTATAACCTATACTCCTTCAGTATGTTCTAGAAACCGTCGTTTATATTACATACCACATCGGTTTGGTTGGTTTAGTTATAGTCGTTTATTTTACTTGATGTACAAACTAACTTATATTTCTTTCTTCATTTCTTGTAACAGGATCTCTCAAAGCTAGACATGCCACCTCCTCTGTTAGCCCTATGCCAATTTCTCGAGACCAAGTTGAAGCCTGCTAGAGAGACCATTACAATTCACATTCTAGAGGAAGTGTTTGGCACTGACCATGATACCTTCCTCTTGTGTGAAGATATTTTACAGTTTGCTTCCATGGTTGAGATTGGATCCACAGTGATTGCAGTACACATGAGGTAATTCTAGAAATCCATTTTTTTTTTTTTAACATTTCCTTTCTTTTAAATAAAAATCTCATTTAAGTGAATTTCATATATTTAGGTACCTATTTGACTATTTAAAAATGGCAAATATGGTAAACCTTGTTGGCCTCGTCAACTCTAGACAAGTCAGCTCTCAATCTGGTATTTTATCTTACCGAACAAAACATCATCAGACTGCCTGAAAAACGCAGATGGGGATCAATTTTTCTTGGTGCCTTATAATCCAGGGTTAGTCCCCATAACTATTTAACCTATTTTCCTTGTAATATTTTTCTTTTAACCTATATGGATCATTATGTGTAGGAGTCAGGTGTTGGTAATTGTGAGACCAGCTAAGGTGACTGTCTATTACATGGATTCATTGCCAAACCGCTATGTTGACGAGGACATGAGAAATATAGTGAATACGTAAGTTGATTTATTCCAATCTAAGTTGTTTCTATCTATGCATTTGAATTATACGACGGTTTTTTCGAATACCGACGTTATAATGGAAATACAACGAAGGTAATTTATTAACGATGTTTGAAATTATTTACTACGTTAGTATTTTCTTTAAACCGTCGTCTTAATTGAAATACCACGTCGTTTGGGTTTTTCATTTAAGGTAGTTTTAATTTTTTCTGTTCAACTTTCATTTACAAACAACTTTGGGTATAAGACATTTTTCCTCATTACTGACATTAGAATGTTAAAAAATCGTCGTCTTCACTAATTTACCACGACGGTTAAATTTTTTATTTAGATTCTTCATTTTGTCATTAACACTTTTTGTTTTCTTGAAACAGTTCAATCAAAATGTATCTCTCATGTAGGCAAATAATCATCACGTAAATCAGCCATATGGAAAAATCTACATGGCACTCCTCAACAACCAACAAATGTAGAGTGTGGCTATTATTTGTGATCTGTTTCATGAGAGATATAATTCATGATCTTGGCCTAGCATTTGAGAAGAAGGTAAAATTTAAGATATAATTTCTTTATTTTACTACCTCGACTTTTTCTTTAAAAACCGTCATTTTTATCTTTGTAACACATCGTTTTTTTATTTTTTTTATGTTGCAGTTTGACAAGGAAAAAGAACAAGCTCAGTATGTGGAAGAACATATTAACAAAGTCAGGCTAGAATGGGCAGAATTCGTTAACAAGCAATCACAGAATAATAAGTGACGTATATTGTTTTAAAAATGTTTAGGTTTATTTTAATTTATTAACAATGTACATAAATATTTTTTTTTTCTCTAATTATTTGAACAATCATGTTTTGAAATTTTTTTTTTGTTTAGGATATTTATGTCTTTAAATGAATTAAAATGACAATAATTCATAGAAACTAAATAAAACATCGACAACAATTCTTAAAAACACCATGTAAAAGGATGAAACACAATGGTTTATATATAAAACTGAAGTCTACATGCACCTTCATCTTTTACAGAAATTTTTTGTACCGATATACTATGTCCATTAGTACAAACATTTCGATGTCTTAATGACATACAACAGCTGTTAGCTTACAAAACCTAACATTGTAGATATAAACAATGGCGGCAACTACTTTAGAAAAGACGTTGTAAATACAACCCACGTCGGTTATTAAGAACAAGCTGACGTTGTAATTTACAAACCACGTCGGTGATTGATTTCGATGTCTAATATGATCTAGGACGATGTTAAGTGTTGTTTAACGTCATTGTAAAGGGATGCAACATCGGTTATGAACATTTGTCATTTCATTTTAATATTACTTTTATATTTTATTTCATTCCTAATGAACAATCATAAAAAAATTTAATTTTTAAAAAAAGGATATTTATGTCTTTAAATGAATTAAAACGACAGTAATTCAAAAAAATAAAATAAAACATTGACGGCAATTCTTAAAAACGTCATGTAACAGGAAGAAACATGATGATTTATATATTAAACTGAAGTCTACATGTACCTTCATCTTTTACGGTAAAATTATGTACCAATATACTACGCCCGTTAGTACAAACATTTCGACATCTTAAAGACAAACAACGGCTCCAATTACTTTAGAAATGACGTTGTAAATATAACCCACGTCGGTTATTAAGAAAAAGCTGACGTTGTAATGTACAAACCACGTCGGTGATTGATTTTGACGTCTAATATAATCTAGGACGACCTTATTTGTTGTTTAACGTCAATGTAAATGGATGCAACATCAGTTATGTACATTTGTCATTTCATTTTAATGACTTTTATGTTTTCTTTTATTCCTAATATTCATAATAAATTCCAAAAAAAATTCCAAAACATAAACTGACAACTACCATGAACTCATTGAAAGATTGTCTCCCCCCTAAAGCTTTAAAAAATGTAATTTTAAAAAAAAATATATTTTTATTGAATTTAATTACTAGTATTCATAATATATTTAAAAAAAAATCTGAAAAATAAACCGAAAAATTCTATGCACTCATTGAGACAATATCTTTCCCTTAAAGGCCTGAAAAAAAAAGTCATAAAAATTTAGAGACAAAGCACAATAGCCCTTATACTTTTCATGACATAACCCTAAGGTTTATGTGATCCAATGGTGGCCATAAATTCAAAATTGTGAAATCCAGATTTTAGCCTACTAATATAGAAGGCATTGTTGTAAGGAGTCTGCAGCAATTTTCGGTTCATTTTTCTCATAATTGTGTATTTTTTTTTTATAAATATTGTAAAATTTAGGGTTTAGGGTTTAGGGTTTATTGAAACGACGCCGATTTTCTCTTGCTATTTTTGGTCAAATACGAGCGTTCGAATCCCAAGAAACCCAAACCCCATCTAATTATTTAATATTTAAGACGTTATTTTTTAAATGAGTGACATAAAATAATTTACAATGACGATTCCTTTATTTGGGGACGTACTTGCCTTTTACAGCATCAGCTGGTTCCTTAAGACGTCGTCGTAAGTCAACATAAAACGTCGGTAGCTATGTATTTACCGTCGTCTTTGAAAAATGCGGTCCTTTGAAATTTTTGACCGCAATCTAAAATTTTCAGAATTTCCCTTTAACCCTAAAATATTTCGTTCTCTCTCTTCAACATAAATTTGTCTTAAAGTTTTCACTCTCTCTCAAAGCATTGGGTATATTCTCTGAGCTCTCTCTAAAGCATTTGTTATATTCTCTCAGCTCTCTCTCAATATCCATGTAAGTACAAAGCCTAATGTCTTTGTTTAATGATATTGCACGGCTTCTTAAATCCATAAATGTTTTCCTTGGTTTTGGTAGCTTTGGTTTCTTAATATATGTTTTGGGAGCTATGGGTTCGTAATTGGAAGCTATATATGGGTTTTTTTATGTTTCAGTGTTTGCATTCTTGTAATAATAACTCTCTGTTATGGGTTCTTTTATGTTTGTTTGGCCATGGGTTCTTGGAAAAGGAATGGGGATGGGAGATTTAGACTGCGGTTTTTTGTAAACCACGACGACGGTTGATGGATCAAACCGTTGTTTAAATTTTTATTATACGTTGGTTGTACATTTACTCCAGTCGTCTGCATTTTAGTTTGCATTTGGTAACCCAAAGACGATTGTTTCTCCATTAACCATAGTCTTTAGGCTACAAAACCTAGAACGTTGTTCTTCAAAAAGCAATACAAATTTCTGGGTTTGGGTAGCTTAAAGACGACGGTAACTAGAGATGCCGTCGTCTTAATTTCTATTACAAGGTTATTATTTTGTAAAAATTGTCATCTGATTCTTGTTTTATTTTTTATTTTCAATTTATTCTATGTTATGTGAATATAGTAGTGTTTCATTGCTGGTCTTTTTACCTTATTATATATATGATTTTGTAGTGTGTGAGATGGATAAGTCATGGATGCATGAGGATAGAAGATCGAAGGCATATGAGTTAGGGGTGGAAGGATTTTTGAATTTTGCTGTAGAAAATCTTGGAAATATAACTTATATTCGTTGTCCATGTGTCAAATGTGGGAATATTCGATTGTTTTGGGTTGGAATTATAAGGGACCACTTATACTTTAATGGAATTGACCAAAGCTATAAGATTTGGACATGTCACGGAGAACCTTGGGAATGGACTACTAATGCTAGTATAAATATGGAAGAAGATGAGCAAAGTAGGTTCAGTTTTGTTTATGAAGAATTAGGGATGGATGATAATGATTTAGGCGATATTGGATTTGATCCTTATGAGTTTGCCAATGTGATTGGGGATGGAGATCAACCCTTATACCCTGGTTCCAGTAAGTACACGAAGTTGTCGGCTTTGGTGAAGTTACATAATTTAAAAGCAAAACATGGGATGAGTGATGTTTGTTTTACAGAATTATTGACACTTCAAATAGATTTGATTCCATAACGAAATACACTACCTTTGTAACAACTCGATCCTAAATTAATATTTAACTATTAATTTATTCTAGTAAAAGACGATTATGCCCTAGAATATTTTATTAGGTTAAAAGTTGACATTTTATTCGCGAAGGAATTTGGGAATTTGGGTGGCACCATTGCGTTGAGCTTGAAGATACGAGTTCGTAGACATGCGGCACGCCCGATTCCGAGTTGTAAAGAAGGAAAGGTCTAGAAACGAAAAGGACATAATGGGAATTTTAAAATTTGTTATCTGTAGCAATAGTGATGCTACGATATCCGATCTCTGATCTCGGGTTCTATTTATTTTTCTTCCTCCTTTTGATTTCGCAGACAGCCCGCCTTTTTATTTTGAAACAGTCAGCCTCGCCCAACACCGCCACCACTTTGGGTGACACCAGTCCCAAAAGGACCGTCGTGAGTTCCCCTTCCACCGCGACCATTTATAGCCCTCCCGCCCTCTGTGCTCTCCAGAAAGTCAAGAAAAGTTGCTGGTTTTCGTCAAAACTTTCCATCCTTCGTTCGAACGATTTTGGGCGCAAAATCTTTCGATCCAGGTATGTTTTCTCATCCTCTTGAGGTGTTCTAGCCGCTGGTTGTGTTATTTAGGAGAAATTTTTGAGTTTTGGAAGGGTTTTGGCCTCCGATTTCGGTCACTTTTGGCCAATTTTGGGGTATGTCCAAGAACAAAAGTGGCTCCAAATCATGTTATGAACCTAGGGTAGGAAGTTGGGCTTACAATTTCGAAGTTTTCCGGTCATCGGATTTCATCAAACAACCCACTCGCTGCCAGCGCGTGTGGCAGCTCGTGGCCAGGATGGTGGGGACCACTTTCAGTCCTAGAATAATCCCTTGGTCCTCACGAGCGCATAGGTACTCGTGGATTTCAATTCGGATAACGTTTGAATCTCGAACGAATCTCGCCTATTGTGCGATTTCCGGGTTTGATATGTTTAAACCGTTGGATCTTAGTGAATTTCATATATGTTGATCTAGGAATTTCCAGGATCGTATAGGACTCGACGGATTGCAGAACGGAGTCCTGAACATTCTAGAAAAGCCAACCCTATGGCTAGGTTTATATTATATGAGTCCTAACCAAAAGGAGTTATTTAAATCATGTTACGGGTTAAATAGATAGTTAGATATAGGTTGCAGCCCAGATAGAAGCAGTATCTCTGAGGCCTGCGAGGATTGCAGCGCAGCCTGCGAGGATAGATAGTTACTTATAGGTTGCAGCCCGGATAGAAGCGGTATCTTTGAGGCCTGCGAGGATTGCGGCTCGGCCTGCGAGGATAGATAGTTAGTTATAGGTTCCAGCCCGAATAGAAGCGGTATCTCCGAGGCCTGCGAGGAGGGAATTGGCGATATTAATGGAGTTGACGGATCGAGGATTAGAGGTATGCTTAGGGGGAGAGAATTTCAATGCCGAGATATTCTTAAACTAAAATAAGGAAGTACAGTGTATGACATACTTATATTCAGTCTGTGATTGATATGAGTAGAGGAATAACTACGTGTGACTTGATCCCTCAGTAAGGGTACGTAGGCAGCCTATTATTACAAGGTGCAACCATGAGTTGGATTCTTGAGATTGTTAATATTTTATTGATATTCTGAAAGCTGAGATGAATTTTATTAGCAGAATGCTGGCAGTTGGTTATATTTGTATATGCTTGTTTGACATGTGGGAATTTTGGGAAATGTTCAATTTATAAGGGAGACTCTGCTGGATTTTCGGCATAAGTCAAACTTGAGATAAACTGTATTTGATTGGAAGGGCAAATAGGTCATTTGTGCCCAGCATTTGCCAGTGTCGAACACGAACAGGGTTCGGCTCAAATTCCAAAGTGGAATTTGGGTCGGGTCCTTTCAACCTTCCTCTATGTATGAAGATTCAACGAATTGTCGTACTTATGGTATCTCAAGGAGGAAGGAAGGCAAAGATTCAATCTTGAAAGAGGGTGTGCCAGTGAAGGTAGTGTGGTATTTTCCTACAATTTCAAGGTTTAAAAGGATGTTTCAATCACATAAGACAACTAAGAGTTTGACTTGGCATGCTGCTAGAAAATCAGTTGACGGTCATATGTCACATCCAGCGAATTTCCCATCTTGGAAACTTGTTGATGATAAATGGGCCGAGTTTGGTAAAGAGCCGAGAAACTTGAGATTGGCTATCTCATCTGATGGATTCAATCCCCACAGTTCTTTAAGTAGCAGATACAGTTGTTGGCCAGTTATCTTAGTTACATATAATCTACTACCATGACTATGCATAAAACGGAAGTTTATGATGTTGACCTTATTGATTTTCGGTCCTAAACAGCCCGAAAATGATATAGACGTCTACTTAGAGCCTTTGATTGATGATTTAAAATCTCTGTGGGATGGGATAAGAGGAGTGTGTGATGCACACATAGGAGAATACTTTACACTCAGAGGTGTATTACTGTGGACAATTAATGATTTTCCTGCCTATGAGAACTTATCTGGTTGTGTTGTTAAAAGATATAAAGCTTGTCCAATATGCGGCGATGATACACCTAGTCACACGTTGAAAAATGGCTACAAAATTTATTACATTGGACATAGAAAATGGTTACCAATCAATCATCCATATCAGAGGCAGCGTGCAGCTTTTAATGGGAAACCTGAATATGGCACACCTCCCGAGCCATTAACCAGAGTAGAAGTGCTACATATGGTTGAAGATATTAATTACATATGGGGCTTGAAAAATAGGGAAAGTGTTGGAGAGAATGACGGTGACAGAGTTTGTTGGAAGAAGAAATCAAAATTCTTTGATCTCGAGTATTTGAAATACCTTCCTGTGAGGCATGTCCTAGATGTTATGCACATTAAGAAGAACATTTGTGATAGTATCATTGGTACATTGCTGGAGATCCTTGGAAAAAATAAAGATGGGATTGCTGCTCGGTTAGATTTATTGAACAAGGAGGTCAAAATTGATTTGCAGCCCGAGTATGGAGAAAGACGTACTCCTTTGTCTCCAGGGCCTTGGAATTTGTCAAGATTAGAGAAGAGAGCGTTTTGCAATTTTTTCTATGGTATGAAGGTCCCTGAAAGTTATTCTTCAAATATAAAAAATCTTATATCATTAAAAGATTCAAGACTTCTTGGCCTTAAATCTCATGATTGTCATACCTTGATGCAACAATTGCTCCCTGTGGAAATTTGTTCTGTTTTGGAGAAGCCTGCAAGGTATGCAATAACTCGATTGTGCTTCTTCTTCAATGTTAAATGTGCAAAGACGGTAGATGTTTCCAAGCTAGATAAGTTGGAAGAAGATGTAGTAGTTACTTTGTGTTTGCTTGAGAAGTACTTTTCCCCTTCATTCTTTGATATCATGGTACATCTAGTAGTACATCTTGTCAGAGAAGTTCGTCTATGTGGGCCAATATATTTTAGATGGATGTATCCGTTTGAAATATATATGAAAGTACTAAAGGGGTATGTTCAGAACCGTACTTGTCCCGAAGGTTGCATTGCTGAGCGGTATATAGCTGAAGAAGCTATAGAGTTTTGTACCGAGCATTTATCTGATGTTAGTACAGTTGGAGTGCCTTCAAGCCAGAAGATGGGAGTTTCAAAGCCATTATCAGGTTGCACAGTGAGCTTAGTTGATTGAGACTTATTGAACCAAACACATCTATATGTCTTGGAGAATACGGAGGAAGTCCTACCTTATATCGAGTATGTATGAGTTTTACTTTTCATATCTATAGCCATTTTAAATATTATTATTCCTTATATTTATCTTATATAAAAGGGACCATAATGCTTGATTTTTTCGTGTCAATGTACGGAACATATGATCCACATTAAGACCATTTATCCAAAATTTAGAAAGAGAACATAGTGGCTGCAAAATAAGCACACTAGCACTTTCATTCAATGGCTACACTTTCTGGTATATATGTTATTGAATGACATATTGAACGACATATTGAACGACATATTGAACTTTTAATTTTCTTTCTTTCTATATGTTAGATTGAATTAAGATATATGATTAATTTGCAGGTTCAAAGTGAACTTAATGAGGAAGAGAATAATGGCGTACCAGAAAATTTGAGGTGGCTAGTGGCTGGTCCAAGCATGGTAGTACCATCATATATGAGCTATTTTATTAATGGTGTTAAATTTAACACCAAGGCATAAGATGATGTGCAAACTGTCCAAAATAGTGGAGTTTATTTACTTGCACATACTATGCAAGTTGCTAGTGCTAAGGATAAAAACCCTATTGTCTCCACTATGGGGTTTCAGTGCTAGTGCTAAGGATAAAATTGTCTCCACTATGGGGTTTCATGGTGTTATTCAAGAAATTTGGGACCTTGACTACCAAAAGTTTAGAATCCCAGTTTTGAGATGTGATTGGATAGATAACACTTCGGGCCTTGTAGTTGATGAACTTGGATTTACCCTTGTAGATTTTAGTAAAATTGGACATAGGAATGACCAATTTGTTATTGCTTCTCAAGTCAAACAAGTATTTTATGTTGATGACCCAATGCATCGTGGTTGGTCAGTAGTGTTATGAATGCCTAATAGAGAATATAATGATGTAATTGGTGATGATGTGCTAGGTGATATCACAATTGAGTGTGAGCCATTTACAGGAGGGATACCAAATGTTGACACATTTGATGACCTAGTGCGTGAGTTTGGGAGTGAAAATATTAGAGATGGGTGTGAAGATATATGGATTGATTGATTGTTGTAATGTAGGACATTAGTTACGTAGTTAATTGTATGTCATTAATTAATAGCTCTGTATATCATTTTAACTATGATCACACTTTCATTATGTAGGCTTTGGGCAAGGCAAATAAAAAATTTAAAATATTGGATTAAAAGTGTAAAATACGATGGTCCAGTCGAAAAATTGGAAAAACATACGTCTTAAATAAGAGTAATGCTACACTTACCACATTTTTATCCCACATTTCTATACCACATGATGTGGCATATCCATATTATATCCCACATCAATTAAATCAATGAAGTGTATTTTAATTAAGGCAATTAGAAAAACAAATATTGGAATAAATCATAAAATAAAAGAAAATATCAAATAATTTTAATTGATGTGGCTGTCCACCTCAGCTGCCACATAAGATGGTATAAAGATGTGGTATACAAATGTGGTAAGAGTAGCATTATTTGAAACGACCCGACCCAAATTCCACTTTGAAATCCGGGCCGAATCCCGTTTTAAATTGACACCTGGTACTGTGGATCGTAAATGACCAAAATGCCCCGAAGCGATAACACAAACTCGGGCCCTATCTCGTGGCTGCGCCGTAGCCGTAGGCTGCCTACGCACTTTCGAGGATCAAGCCACACGTAGTTCTTTCCTCTGTTCCGACCTATAACTGGTTTGTTTTATCAGTAAACCCCACTCTAGGGCTGACATTTCTGGAGTATCCGGGACTCCGTTTTACGATCCGTCAAATACGATACGATCCTGGGAAAGTCTAGATTAACATACTTGAAAATAACTACGATCAAACGGTTCAAACATAGTGAACCCGGAAATCGCACAGTAGGCGAGATCCGTTCGGGGTTCAAACGATATCCGAATTAAGATCCGCGAAATCCTACGCGCTCGTGAGGACTAGGAGATCATTCTAGGACTGACTGTGGTCCCCATCTTACTGCCCACGCGCCGCCACACGCGCTGGCAGCGCGTGGTGCCTAAAGCGATAACGCTTCGCCGGAAAATCTCAACATCTCGGCTCAAGACTCCTATACTAGGTAAAACACCCTATTTGGAGCCACTTTTGTTCTTGGACCAACCCCAAAAAGTGGCCGGAAATGGCCGGAACAGTGACTCGAAAACCGGCTGAAACCTAACTCGTAAATCGAGCTATTTACCCAACCAGCAGCTAGAGCATGAAAAATAGCTAGAAAACCATACCTCACTCGTCCGATTTGGTGGCCGGACGACGGAGAACGAACGCTGGAAGTTCGTCAAAATCGCATCCAGCGACTGCTTGGTCGCTTCCGCGACTATGGCGGCGGATCATGTCGGCGAAGGGCTGGGGTTGGAAGAGGGAAGTTTCGTGGTTCATTTGGCACTGGTATTGCCTGAATCGGGGGTCGGAGCTGAGAGGAATCAGCTCAGAAAGTCGGCTCCTCCTCCCGAAACCCAGAAAAAATCTGGGTTTATAAAACTGAACTTCGAAATATTTACGGTTATGCCACTGAACTTCTTTTGATCGTAACTCCTTCGTTACAACTCCGATTTGAGTCCACTACAAGTCTACGAACTCGTTTCGTCGCGCTCTACGCAACGGTATAACTAAAATCCCCAAATTCCTTCCCGATCAAAAAGTCAACTTTTAAACTAATAAAATATTCTAGGGGTATTTTAGTCTTTTTCTCAAATAAATTAATAGTTAAATATTAATTTTAGGTTTGGGTTGTTACAATCTTCCCCCCTTATAAAATTTCGTCCTCGAAATTTACTTTCCCTCTAACGGAGGGGGTAAGGGTACTAAGCCTACTGCTACTGGGGTTCTCAAGCCTGTCCCTCTAGTACTGTACTCACTACTTGCATCTCAATAACTGTATCTATAGGGTAATCAATAAAATCTGAGGGTCATACATTTATATCTGAATACCTGAGCTGGCTTAAGGAAATATAAAACTCTGAAAAGATCTGCTAATTTATTGAATTTCAGTTAGACTTAAAACTCTGCTACCCTTAACTGATAATCAACTAAAACCCCCTTTTTTTTCCTCTGCAGATCGACACTGGCTAACGTTGGGCACAAAGACTAATTTGCCCTTTTAACTGAAATTAAATGAAATTCAAGTCGACTTAGGAAATTGCGAGTTTCCTCAGAACATTCCCAAAAACATTCTACCTGTAAAATAAGCATGTATATTTATATAACTCATCTGCCAGCATGCATTAAATCATATCCAAATAATCAAGCATCAGAATATTTTGGCCTCAGGCCACATCAATTCCAATAAATCAATCTGCTAATAAAATTCATCTCAACTTCATGATCAACAAAGATACTCTGGCAATTCAACATGCTAACTTGTGCATTCTTATTCATGCATGACTTATCAAATAATAATTCTACTGAAAAATACTGAATATATAACTCATCATGTTCTGTAATTCTGGCTGGACTCAGGAGACATCCGTCAACTGATCCGCAATTCGCTCCCACGGTCTGGATAACTGTAAGATTCGTGGGGCAACATATTTAATACCATATCCAATAATAACAATTAAAATCATAGATAAATTAAAACAAACTGGATTAAGAGAAAATAGGCAAGCTCTGAATATCTTTATATCGACCTCACTTAAGATTTATAAATAAACATATATGTGTATATATATATATGTTTGTAAAACAATTGTGATACTGAAGCAAATAGTGGTAACTGTATAAAATCCTTAATTTAGTTTAAAACATGAAATTCTCTCCACCTAGGCATACCCCCATAACTGATCCGTCACATTCCTGATATCCATCAATTCCGATAACGTCAATTCCTGGCGGTCTCGAGGATACAAAATCAACCCGAGCCGCAATCGATATCCGTCAATTCCTGGCAGTCTCGGTGACACAAAGTCAACCCGAGCCGCAATCGCGGGACTCGGGGACCGTAGTCGGCTGATCGCATAATCTGGCAGTCTCGGAGACAACCTCTCAATCCGAGCCGCAACTTGGCACCACACGGTCAGCGTCCCGAACTCGTGGGGCAAAATAATCGATCAGACATCGGCATCACACGGTTGGGCGCCCCGAACTCGTGGAGCAAAATAACTGTCTCAAGGCAACTGGGGGGGTATCCTATGGTGGGTTTGAAAACCATAATCTGTTGTTTACATAAACTTTCAATAAACTGGTTTTCCACTGAACATAAAATATATCCATATATATATATATAGATACACATACACCAAAATTTGATGAAAACCAAAAATTAAATTTCTTCCTTTTCAACTCCTGAATCTATGCACCAACTACTTAGCTAGCTGGTTAACCACATTGCTCTTTGCTTAGCATGTCATTCCAATATTAAATTTATACCCTTACAACACAATTAATCACATAAACAAATATAAAGGTGATGAATAAACCGATAATTAAATACTGATCTTGCTAAACCTCAGTTCTCAACATATAAGCATATAATGTGTATAACAACTTTTTTTTTCAACCTCAACAAATTTTTCAAATCCTTCTGGATATCTGTTTTCTCAGTCACACCAATGCAACAAAATAAAATAACAATTGAAATAGCAATTGGAATAAAACAACCTAATAATTGTCCAGGAGTTCTGAAAATACGGATGCACATGTAATGCAGTGTCTACAGGAAGTTAACCTAATGCTCGATACCAATTGAAACGACCCGACCCAAATTCCACTTTGAAATCCGGGCCGAATCCCGTTTTAAATTGACACAGTACTGTGGATCGTAAATGACCAAAATGCCCGGAAGCGATAACACAAACTCGGGCCCTATCTCGTGGCTGCGCCGTAGCGTAGGCTGCCTACGTACTTTCTCGAGGATCAAGCCACACGTAGTTCTTTCCTCTGTTCCGGACCTATAACTGGTTTGTTTTACTGTAAACCCCACTCTAGGGCTGACATTTCTGGAGTATCCGGGACTCCGTTTTACGATCCATCAAATACGATACGATCCTGGGAAAGTCTAGATTAACATACTTGAAAATAACTACGATCAAACGGTTCAAACATAGTGAACCCGGAAATTGCACAGTGGCGAGATCCGTTCGGGGTTCAAACGATATCCGAATTAAGATCCGCGAAATCCTACGCGCTCGTGAGGACTAGGAGATCATTCTAGGACTGACTGTGGTCCCCATCTTACTGCCCACGCGCCGCCACACGCGCTGGCAGCGCGTGGTGCCTAAAGCGATAACGCTTCGCCGGAAAATCTCAACATCTCGGCTCAAGACTCCTATACTAGGTAAAACACCCTATTTGGAGCCACTTTTGTTCTTGGACCAACCCCAAAAAGTGGCCGGAAATGGCCGGAACAGTGACTCGAAAACCGGCTGAAACCTAACTCGTAAATCGAGCTATTTACCCAACCAGCAGCTAGAGCATGAAAAATAGCTAGAAAACCATACCTCACTCGTCCGATTTGGTGGCGGACGACGGAGAACGAACGCTTGGAAGTTCACAAAATCCCAGCGACTGTTTGTGGCTGTTTCCGCGACTATGGCGGCGGATCATGTCGGCGAAGTGGGGTTGGAAGAGGAAGTTTCGTGGTTCATTTGGCACTGGTATTGCCTGAATCGGGGGTCGGAGCTGAGAGGAATCAGCTCAGAAAGTCGGCTCCTCCCTCCCGAAACCCAGAAAAAATCTGGGTTTATAAAATTGAACTTCGAAATATTTACGGTTATGCCACTGAACTTCTTTTGATCGTAACTCCTTCGTTACAACTCCGATTTGAGTCCACTACAAGTCTACGAACTCGTTTCGTCGTGCTCTACGCAACGGTACAACTAAAATCCCCAAATTCCTTCCCGATCAAAAAGTCAACTTTTAAACTAATAAAATATTCTAGGGGTATTTTAGTCTTTTTCTCAAATAAATTAATAGTTAAATATTAATTTTAGGTTTGGGTTGTTACATTATTTCTTAAATAAACCCAACGTCGTAACTTTACAATTGTCGTGGAAAGAAAATGTTGTACCCTGTGTTTCTAGGATTGTATAGGATTCGACGGATCGTGAATCAGAGTCCCGGATACTCTACAATCGCTAACCCTAGGGCTAAATAAACTGTAATCATCCAATCGTGCGATCATGATCAATCCGACTGTCCGATTTGAGCTGACCTTGCAGGACATGATTATTAAAATGTGTAGAACCTATATGAAATCTCATATTGATAATTGGAGACCCCATGGGGTCCTGGGTTGACCAATATGGAAATTTATCTCTTAAAGAGTCTCGGGTCTTTTCAGACCATTCTAATCATTGGAAATGCTTAAGTGGGCATAAGAATGGTCTTAGACAATGTGCACGTACTTTTAGAAGTGGGGGGTCAGGGTTTTGGATTAATTGATTATGTTGAGCTATTTTATTAATTAAATATTTGTAATGGTTTAAATAGGTACTCGGGCTCCATCGGACCCGCAGGAGGGACCCTCAAAGGTTCAAGCGAGCTCGGACGCTCAGTGAGTGGACTTTTCTTTTAAAAATAATTTTATGCAATTAATTTTCGCTATTTTATCTTGAATAAGTTATTATTGACTATGGCTTTCTAAGCATGTTTAATTGGATTTAAATGTTTTATTTATATGCGGCTATGTTCAGAATGATAAAGGGCTTGGAAAGAAATGAGGTGATTACTAGAGTGAGTGGTTTGATGAGAAATAAAATTACAGTTTTTAACAATGGTAGCAGGATTTAAGGATAATTAAGAAATAGTTTTATAATCTTTAATCTTTTTTCGAAATATATTTATTTTAAAAACCACCATAAGTTACCAAGGTTGCCTTCGGAATAAATTGTTGCCTTCAGATATGACAATGTCCACGGACATCCTAGTTGCCTTTGGTTTAGTCAAAGCATTTGACTTTTGCCCCAGGAGTCCTAGGGGTACCTGGACCATGCGGAGCGAGGAATGTAGATTATAGGGGTGGGCGCGGTCCATTCGGCCCTCTCACCTCAAATCAAACCAAACGTCTGGTTTAGGCAAAAAAAAATTCAAAAACTAGCCGGTTCGGGTTTTGAACCAGATTATTAATTTATTATTATTTTAATTTTTTTCCCAAATTTTTTTTAAAATTTTTTTTATAAAATAATTATAATAAATAACTTATTTTTTTGGCTTCAAAATTAACAAATAATCCAATTCATACATTTAGAAATTTTTTGAAGTTGAATTTGGAAAAATAGTGATTATAAAATTTAAAATATGGCATGAGTTTTTAAAATTTTGTAAAAATAAAAAATAAAAAATATATGACCGGTCCAGTTCGGTATGGTCCGGTGCGGTGGGGTGTAAAATCAAAACCGAAACCGATTGGAACCAGTTCGGTCCGATTTGTTGCCTTTTGGTGAACCGGTTATTTTTCCAATTATTTTTCACTGGTTCAGTTCGGTGTTCCGGTTTTCTTGTCTCGATGCCCACCCCTAGTAGATTAGGTTGACAAAATATTCCCTGAATCCTGCAAGGATTGCGGCTCGGGTCGACTTTGTGTTAACGAAACCTGCGAGGATGTGTCACAAATGTGGCACGAGGAATTGTCGGTTTAATGTGGGAATTGATGGAAAACTAAGGAATTGGTGGATATATTAAGGGTACACCTAGGTGGGAGGAAGTTATCACTTTTCAATGTTTTCAACTGCTTTGGATGATTTAATTAAATGTGAAACCGATTTTATGTATGTAGATACGCATTTTGATTTTGATACGAATATAGAACAATGATATAACTGAGTTTTACTAAATGATTTTACAGATGGGTTAGTATGTTCATATGCTATTTTCTAAAACTTTATTTTTGGTCCACTCACATTTTTCAACATTTTGCGCCCCTAGGCAGTAGTCGTGCACCAAAGCGCCACCACAGGGTAGACACCACACTCCGCTCCACCTTTTCTTTATGTAGGATTTCTTTAGTAATTGAATTGTCCTGCTATAAATTTCTGAACTAGTTGCTCTAATATTGCCCTAGGATTACTGTATGGCATGAGGCCACTTATTTATGGTTGAAGTGTCTGGATGTAAATAGATGCATGCTGAACAGTTGGGAATATATATATGTTTGTTTGACAAGTGAAATTTTTTGGGAAATGAGCTTTTATAGAGGAGACTCTGCTGAAATTTTAGGCATAAGTCAAATCTGAAGTAAACTTGGTTTCTAGTTAGAAGGGCAATTTGGTCATTTGTGCCCGGCACCCGCCATGTGTCGGACACACACGGGGTTCGGCTCAAATTCCAAAGTGGAATCTGGTCGGGTCTCACAAACATTACGCCGCGCTTCAATCTGCATAGGTCAATGGTCCGAGCCAATTAGTGAACCGGCTTGTGACCTTTCCACATTTAACTGGGGGATATTGCTGGCCCTCATCTGTTTCCCTCCCTATAATTTGAAGTACTCTTTGACTCTCTTTCAAAGTCTTTTTCATCTTTCTCTCATGGTACTTATTTGCTATCGGCCGCTCACCCGTATCTAGCCTTGGACAGAATTTACCGCTTGATTGGGGCTGCATTCCCAAACAACCCGACTCATCGACAACGCCTCTTGGTGCAACATGGTTCGAGCACAACGGGTCTCTCTCCCTATCCGGTGCCACCTTCCAGTGGACTTAGGTCCTTTCCACCTTTGAGGATGCTTCTCCAAACTACAATTCGAACGCCATGGCGCTCAATTCTGAAATTGGGCTATTCCCGTTTCTTTCGCCGTTATTAGGGGAATCCTTATAAGTTTTTTTTCCTCCGCTTATTGATATGCTTACATTAAACAGGTACTGCCTGACCTGGAGTTGCGTTGAAAACAAAACTAGAGCAAAGCATTTTTTCAAGCACTCAATGCTCGATGACCGCACAAGATAAGCAACCGAAGTTTCACAACCACGGATTATCGTGGTGTGTGTCGTTGAGGACTTTGTATTTATGCCAACTGCAGGACGAAGTATCGCATTTCACTATGTTCTTCATCAATGCGAGAGCCGAGATATTCATTGCCAAGAGTCATTTTGACATATTTGGAGATGACGACGCCGCTTGTGAACACCGTTTCTGAGGCAAGAAGGAGTGCTCTCTCATTCAAGTTCCTTGGCGCAATTCTTTTAAAAGCAACCTTTAGGTTGCTTTTGAAACCTGCTTTCTCAAGAAGGGGAGAAAAGCCTTTAACGAATATTTTTAGTACCCATAATACCATCATTAAATTTTTTAAATGACATCGTCTACCACCAATACCACAACCATCACCTCCACCTCCACCACCAATACCACCACCACATCCTTCACCACCATTACCGCCACCTCACTTCCACCTTCTTCCCCACCACCACCACAAGCACCATCACCACTCACTTTCACCACCCACATGTCACCCTTGATCTAGAATTTAAGAGAATTTCCAAATAAGGGTGTGTCATATCGTAGTAATAAGAGTAAATTCCTATAACCATGATATGATGAGAAATAGAGCCAAACATCATATCTAGTTTATTCATTGTCCACAATTACAATAGTTTTACTAACACCACTTTAAAAATATTATTTACCAAACATGGACAACAATCCCAAACAGGCTCTAAGGACCCGTTGGGACTCCTTCTATAGAAAACACTTATGCTGAAAAACATGCTATAGGTGATTCTCCAGAAAGTATTTTTGAGGCCCAAACCATTATATATGTATACACATAAATTTCTTTCAATAATACGAGTCTACGCAATATTGGACAGGACCTGCCCCGAATTCCTCGGCATCAGCTACAAATCCTATAATATTTCCAACATCAAACTGATGCCTGGCCCACTTACTAACGTCATAGCCTCTTTTCCAAAAAAAGGAAAAGAGGGTCAAGACTTTTTGTCGGAATTTCAGCAGAGTTTTCCCTGAAAAATGGACATTTCCCAAAATTTTCAACATGTTAAAACATAATTATAAACCCAACCAGCAGCATGCAGAAAATAGAAACATGCAATTTACATAAATGGCCTCCGGCCTTACATTCAACCCTAACATGGGCGATAACAGAGCATATCTAAGAAATTCAGTTACAAATGAAAATATAATTCAACGGAATCGAAACAAGTAGAAGTTTTCCCTACAGAAAGTCGGGGCTTGAAAGTTCAGTCTCGGCCGCTCGATTTAAGTCTATCTACTGCCTGGGGGGCACGAAACAGAAAATTGTGAGTAGACAAAAAAAAAGGTTATGTTATAATTGAAAACAACATATAATAACCCCACCGTTTGGAAAACGATGCAGAAAACATGCATTCATAACCGAGATAGATATATATAACTAAACCAAAACCAAAGTGAAATCCAAATCTCATAATGATATACTAATATCGATCTCATTCAAAACCTTTCCCATTTTCCCCAAACCACTCTCTCAAAACGCATGCCCGTTGGGGCGGCGAGCGAGGAAAGATCCTCATTAACAAATAAGAATGAATGTATAGGTACATATATAGATATAAGTATGACCACTACCAAACTTGCATCTAGAAAACAATCCAACCAGGGGATTGTTTGAAGAATCCTCAATTGACCATGTGGCTAGGGAACGAGCCGTCCAATTTAGGGACTGAGCTCAACAGCACGTCATGTAGAATCCTCAATACTCGTACTCTGTGACAAGTCCTACGCACTCAGACTAACCCTGCTAAGGGTCTACGAAACACCCCATCAAGGGTGCCTAGGTTCCGACATATTCAAGTATCCCAAAAGTTTCCAAGTATCCAAACCATACATTCCAAAACCGTGGAGGTACATAGGGTTGTGCTAATAGCACTCTAAACTGACATAAATCACAACCCACTCTCTTTCCATAATCTCATTCCCAACAACCCCATGTACCCAACACATGTCCACGTATAGATAATAATTTTCAAAAACAAAAGAAGCATATATCCATTCAAGATAAATCACAATCCGCAAATATTCGAATATATATTTCAACTTCAAAATATACAATAACTCAAAATCAAAGGACTCAATATGCATATTTTTCCATCCTTCATAATAATGAATGTTATTTAAAAACGAAGTCCATTCACAGATCATCCCTAGCTGGCTGACCCTGAGAGGGTCCCACCTATTGAGTATGGGGTGCTTGAGTACCTACTTAAAAATACGAGAGCTAGATTAAAATAAAATACTTCGAACGAGAACTTTAAAATAAATTCCTGGTTTTTCCCGGGATTCCAAGTGTGTGAAGGACGAAAAAGGAGTTCCTAAGGTCCAACTACATGTTTTGAATGGTGGAATAACTCAAAAGATGCTTGATCAACCGAGTGGTCAAACTTTCCAAATTTGGTCAATCGGCCCATCGGGGTCCACGACCTACGATTTCAGATTTGAAAGTTTATACGGGTTCAATGAAGCTTACTAAACACGTCTTGCAAGTTTGGTCCAAATTGTGGAGTCGGATCGCTCTCGATTGCACGATCGGATGGTCACCGTTTTACGCAACACCGTTTTATGCAAACTTTAAGTCATTGAATCAGAGCATCCGGGACTCCAATTCTCAATCCACGAATTCCTACACGATCCTAGAGGTACTTATATCAACATATTTGAAAATGGAGTCGATTCAACTGTCCGAACATATCGAACCCGAATAATGCCTAATATGCATAAATCCGATTGACCATCAAATGATAACCAAATTCAAATCCGAGCATACCTTCGTGCTTGGGAAGACATGGGATCATTTTAGGACCAAATGGGCTACCCAAACATGGCCCACGTGCGACCACACGGGCCTGCAGCAAGTGAGTGTCTTGAGAAAATTTTGGTGATCAGAAAATTCTCGAAACACCCAACGTGATCAGGACAATGAGTGGAGCAACTTTTGTTTTTAGGCCATGGCCAAAAAGTGACAGGAACTTGCAGGAAACTGGAGCCGAAAATCGGCTGAAACTTTGAGTTGGAAAATGAGTTTCAAAACTTCAAAAGCAATCCTAACCAACCCAACCATCAGCTAGATCACATTGAAAGGATGAGAAAACATACCTGGATCGACAAAAATGGTGGTCGGAATTGTCGAAAACGACGATGGAAGTTTTGGGTAAAAATCGGTAGTTTTTCTGCGTTATCCGGCCGCTTGGTTGTCGAGGATGGAGCGGGACGAAGAGAGGGAAATGAGGTTGTCATTTTGGTACCGGCCTTGTCAATAAGGGTACCCAAATGTGGTGGTTGCCGGCCAAAACATGGCCAGCTGTAGAGAAGGAGAGAGAAGGAGTTATCGAGGGGGGGAGAGAGAAAGAGATTTGAGTTTTAAAAATTTAACTTTGAAATATTTACGGTTGTGCCACTATACTTCCATTGATCGTAACTTCTTCGTTACAACTCTAATTTGAGCCCACTACGTGTCTACAAACTCATATTGACGCGCGCTACGCAACAGTATAATTGATATTTCCAAAATCCTACCGAATTATAAAGTGTCCAAAATGATCATTCTCCGAGGGCAAAATTGTAATTTCATAATTAAATAAATTTAATAATAAATGAATAAATAAAAATTGGGTCAGAATGTTACAACATCCCACCATGATAACAAACTTTCATCTTGAAATTGCCATCTTATGGTACAATCTTACCTACTCTAGAACTATAATCATAAGTTAGCTCTTGGTTAGGTGGAATGCTCTTCTTAGCGAATAACATCATGTGTGGGATTCTCACATCATCATGATCATAAAGGATACTTTGGGCAAACAAATTAGGAGAAGAACTATGATTGACAAATCTTCCTACGTTCCCATGTTGTGTGGCATCAATGACAAAACCGTCTCCGAAGAAATTTGGTAACATAGGAAAAGTGACATGTTGAGAAGCATCTCGAAAAGCATGGTCAACAAATTTACCGTTTGTCCAAAAGAAATACTCATCACTCCCCCTTCTTCGTTTAACTTCTTTCTCTTGAAGAATTTCTCCTACATACTCACATATGAAACTTCCACATGGAATATATGATCGTGATCTGACACCCCATCCTTTTGATTTAGTCCTAAAGACTTCAAGTTTAAATTGAATCCCGTGTTGACAAATTCTATTTTCGCTAGAAGAGGACTTACATGTAGTACCGCAATCGTAAATAAGGGATTTCCTATCTATTATTGTGTTGTTGGATGAACAAACCCCTCCAGTGTTCATTACACAAGGACATGACTTGCATTCTAAGCATCCATGAAGGCAATCACAACCCCTTTGTTTTGTTGCCTTGAAGAAATTTGGATAAATCACGTAGCGCGTGTAATTGAAAGTTGGATGACTCTCGCTATCTATTGCATTGACCACACGAATAGGCATCATCTCTTTCCCTTCAGAGATATCATTTTTACAAATAATATCCTTTGACACCATAGGCTTTTTTGACTGTTTTGAAACTTTTTCCCATGTGATTATTGGTTGCCTCGGTATCCTTTTCAACAAATATTTAAACACGAGTTTGCCGAATTCCCCTCTTTCTTGCCAAAAATGCTCGACTTTGTAGAGACCATCGTAAACATAAGTTGTGAAAGAACGTTTATTAGCACATGTAACCACCTCAAAATGTTTAACGGCGCGAATTACCCTTACATGAGTTCGTACTTCCATGCTATTCTTTAGTGCAAGGTTTCCACGTTCAAGTGTTTGATCCTTCGGCTTTTTACATTCAACCCTAGGATTTCCACCTTCACCTGAATAAAACAAGATATCAGAAGATCCTACATGGTTAGCGTAACGGCCAGAATTAACAATGCTTGTTGCCAAAATTTTCCCATCCTCCTTCATATACTCAATACCACGCCGAAAGTTATGATGGAGGCCAGCAACAATTAGTTCAGCCCTGTTACGAAACTCGTCACCAACCTCAACTCCTAGAATCGGTCCTAATTGCTTCCTCATGTTAACCAATTTTCCTTTCTTTCTCAGATGCATTACTGCTTCAATATCAGGCCTCCAACAATCTAGTTTGTTGGCTTCACTACCATGTTTTTGACGGAGCTTAGTTAATGTCTCTCGATATTCATCCAAAGCCTCCTTGACATTATGAATGATTCCATCTCTGTCATCAACTCTCGTCCTCTTTTTGTTGGGAAGAAGGCCAACTTTTCGTATCTCAAGTGTTTTGTCCATAAAGAGCTAAGATTCAAAAGTATTGCGGGAACGCCCTACATAGAAAGTATAAAGTAGAAACGGACCCAACATCAACTACGCTAATCTAAAAAGCATTGCATATACACCATAACTGGTAGAACACGTAATTGAAAATTTTACTTCCAAGCAAAGTAATTAAAGTGCTCTCTGGAAATTAACAATCGGAAACCAAGGTCCACAAGGAAACAAATTACCACATTTGTTCCTCTTTCTTAATTGAGAGGGAACCGCTCATTAATTATTCGTTATGAGTGCTCAATTTACATCGATTTTGAACCACAAAAATATCAAGATACATAGATGACCAATTACTCTTTTATTTCCCTAACAGTTTGTAAAGATAACCCTTGACCTGAGTCCGATACAAATAGATAGTTCAGATCAGAGAGACGATTCTCAAGTCAAGTGAAGACCTAAACTTATGGATTTGTTTAAAACCTTCATCAATATTATAATATTTACCAGTCACAATGATATATTTTAAACCCCCAAATTACCGGTCACAAGCAGAGTCATATACGAGAATCCAGAAGAAACAAACCACTTTTGGTTTGAAACCCAAGTTTAAATAAGTGATTTATGATACGAAACAAAGGAAAAACTATGCAAATTTATAATGCAAGAGCATCACATACGTTGACAGCAAAATAAATACTATATTTCACATCTAAAAAAAACATATGAAGAAGAAATAGCGGAACAAATATAACTTGGAAAGAATAAAAATACCTGGTAAAGTAGAATCTAGAAATCGTGGTGCAGTCTCTCGCTCTCTCTCCTTGTTTATGTTTTGTAAGTCTTGGTAACTGTATCTTCTTCTGGTTTTGCGCTCCTCTGTTTCTTCTGTTCCGCTTCTGTTTGCCTCGGTTTATATATGGGCCTTCGAAGAGCGTAGGGTTTCTTAATTCCCAAGTTTAGAAGGATTCCTTGGAACTCACGACTTTCCTGAATTTACCACTAGGAAAAGTTTACCAGCAAATTGCCACGTGGACATTCCTGATCTAGTCAAATTCTACAGGAATTAGGCATCATATAGGTCCTGTTTACTATGTGTCGAATTGCTCCATAAATCATCCAAATTTAATATTTTATATTTGACATCTCACTTTGAGATGCTCTAAATAAAAGCATTTGGGTTAGCCAAATAGTGAGGGAAAGACTAGTTAATGGTCATCCATTATATATGTTAGTGAATTAAATATTTTTGTTTTAAAATTGTGTTGTATATACAATTTTCCTGTTATCAGATTCCTTGCGCCCCTTGTTTCCTCCTTAACTTTGTGACATGTGGCACACAACTTAACAGGAGTTTAATTATGTTAATTCTCTTTTAGTCCTTTCTTTAATTACAATAATTAAATGTATTAGAATTCCTGCCATTAGAGCAGTTCCAGCAATGAGTGAGCCTAAGGTGGAGGGGAAAACAAAAGTCTGTTTCACGGTGAGCCTGCACTGGGAGTGGGTCCCACTAACTCGGTCCGCCCAAGGCGATTCAGCCCAAGGTCCAAAACGAGGATGCTGATGTCATCACTCTGATCTACCCACTCACCACAGATTTATTTATTTTTTTGCCACGTTTGGGCTCTCCGATCTAATTTTTTCCTCCAATCCAACGGCAGCCCATTTTTTTGCAATAAAATACTAGAAAAAATTCGGATATTTTTTATAAAAAACCCAAAAATTAATGAATTTTTTTCTATAAATACCAGCAATTTTTTTTTTAATTTATCTGAAATTTGAAATTGAAAATTTTATCCGATTATGATATATGAATAGTATTGACACGTAGGAACCCGAAAATATTATCCAAATTAATTATTGATGTAAAAAAAGTTGTGAAAAAATTAAAAAATGAATTGTAATTGCCCTTTGCCATGGCAACGGATGGAAACGGAAAATACTATTTGCAAAGGCAACTACTATTCACGTGAATAGTGGCTCCCCTAGCTTCCCCCTTGCCATGGCTAAGGGTAAATGGGTGGAGTTGCTCTTAGAACTCAAGCCCACCCAATTGTGTCAACAACCCCACCCCGCCGGCGCAAAGCAACCCCTCTCCTCCTTATCGTCGGCAAGCCTCTTCTCTTTGTTTCCCTTCCCTTTTTATCTCTCTCGTTCTCCCCCTTGATGCTAGATCAAGATCTATTTCAAAATGGTTATAGAAGTCGCTTGGGCCAATTGGAGAGTGAAATCCCAAATACGAACCTAGATTGCCCTCATTCTTCTTCATATCGAAAATTAACATCCTCCAATCTGATCAAAATCAAACAAAGTTTAAGCTGTGCATATTGTTTTTATGGATCCGCAAACAAGATTAAAACATGCTCTTCTGATTTCTTCTTCGAACGACAGAGGGAGATCGAGAAGAAATCAGAGAAATCATGGGAGAGACAAGGGGGACAAAGGTAGAAACAAAGAGGCTTTGCCGGCCGCGGGAAGGGAGGGGTTGTCGCCGATGGGCGAGTGGACGGAATTTACTAGTTTGGGGTTGCTAACGGAAGAGTGCATAAAGAAATAAAAAAATAAAAGTTTTCTTTTCAGTGTCTGTGTCATTGTTCAATTGGATTTAACCGTCGTTATATCTCTGTCAAGAAGACATGTGGAAAAATATTAAGAAATAAATAGGAGGGCGCAAGGAAATTTGGCATAGGAAAATTGAACTCGCTATTTTTTTGTTTTTTTTGTTTTAGAATTTCTATGATTGCATTCATAATTTAGCCAAAAAAGTCACTAGTCATAAATGACCATTACAATAACGGAGCAGTCTAACATCAAAATTAAGACAATTTGGTGTGCCTCCACTAACGATTACGTAGGATCGAAGAAACTCTGGCATAGGCATCCCAACTAAGATTGCAATCTCATAATTTAAAAAAAAAAACAAAGATAAAGCTTGAAAAATTCAAGCTATAACAACATAATAAAACTCTCACAAAGAAAAGATGAAAAGCTCTCACAAATGAGAGATGAAAACCTCTCCCAAAAGGAGAAGTGAAAACTACACAGAGAACCTAAAGAATCTTTGTGACTTATTCCGAACATAAAGAAATTGCAAAAAGGATGGCGGAGATCCGACGCTGAAATGCAAGTAGAGATCCAACTACGAGATGCAGCCGCCTGTGATGGTTGGAGGAAAATCATAACAAAACAAAGACAGATAGGGAAAACCTTTTGTCTCTGAAAACGATGGGAGAAGAGTGGGAGGAAGATAAGAGGGGAGAGGGGAGGAAGAACAGTGGCTTTATCCTCCTCCCTCAAAGTGAAAACGGCTCTAAAAGGGTTTTTTTGGGGAGAGAGGGGGCTAGGATTTGGGAGGAAAATTGAACTCGCTCTAAATACTATATATTACAATAAAAGCTATTGGATTACCCAAATGGTAAGAGAAAGACTAGTTAATGATTTATACTCTCAGTCATCCATTAGATATGTCAGTGAATTAAATATTTTTGTTTAAAATTGTGTTGTACATAAGATGTAAATGAATGAAAATTTAGCTTCCATGCATTTTCAGTCACATGTCTTTGAAACCAAACTGCCAGTGTCCATCTCGACACTATGAAGTGGCTCTTCTAAGAGTCACAACAGTCACACCTCTCACCTTGTTATAGAACTAGAATGTAGAGATTGTGACCGACTTGTTGATACATTGGACAAATTAAAAAGGATAATGATTTTCTCACTCTAATTTTATCCATTTACACTCTCTTTTTAATTATAAAATAGAGTGTAAGTGAATAAAATTAGAGTGGGGAAATCACCACTAATCACCACTCATTAAAAATACATTTTGTAAAAAGGCGCCTTTCAATTTTACTAAACCAGTCTTTACTTGGCTACACATGGTATTTTTATCTTTAGGTGCTCTATATTTTCTAATTCATGATTTACTAGTTCTTTTGGTTTGGAGTGCCCCTTCCTTAGGCCATGATCTGATCATTATATTTTAAGAGATAAGATTTAGTAAACCACGACTCTTGACCAGTTTCGAGTTTTTCTATTGCAAACTTACTTGCGTTAGACATTATGTTTGCTTATCTGTGTGTAGGCATTCAATTTAATATGAATTGCATTAATTATTTTTTTAATTTTATGTGCTACTAAGATATACCAATTAAATCCTATTTTCCTGATAAATTTAACTTAGACAAGAGGAGATCTTGTATACAGTCTTTTTAAGTTAAATTGGTCGGGAAAATAGGATTTAATTGGTAATTTAACTTAAAGGTTATTAATAATTATTTTTTTGGGTAATTGTATCTTTTGTACAATTAAATCCCCTAAAATGAAAAATTAGTATATAGTGATTAAAAAAAAAAACTTTAATAATAAACATATGGTAAATGGCCTATTTTCTTTCCATTTTCCCCTTTTTTTTTTTGCAACCCTATAAACCCCGACCCGGACTTCCGTTGTCCTTTGCCGCATTAGCCATGCCACCCACTAATCACCATCTCCGACCATCCCCCACCACACAAATGTGACACCATTTTCATTTAATTTAATTAAAAAATAATGATATGCAACTTATAGGACATGAACCCATGACCTCACCTTTACAGAAGGTGGCACTTAACCACACAAAGCTAGGCTTTACTTTATTCTTATTAAGCCCTTCTGCCTTTATATATAGATGTTTAGTTTTTTTTAGTATTTATATTATATTCTTGACCATCATAAAAAAATTGAGTGCTGTTAAACGAACCATAAAATTAACTAAGTACACCATTTTTAACTACCAAAAATACCCCTGGTACACTCTAATACACTATCACACACCTTTTTAAACAAATACTAACCATTAAATTGATCTAATGGATTCTAGTAAGTCCACGACACCATAATTGTATCAACCTAAATCTCACTAACCATTTGCACCTTCTTAGCCAATACTTATGAAATAAATAAAAAAATTAAAAAAAAAAAAGTTCCAGCAATAACTACCTCCTTCCCGACCCAGCAGCCTCACTGCCAGCCACTCTCTCCACTACTAGCCATGGTCCCCGCCCTTCACACCCTTTTCTTCTCTCACACAGACCTTCCCCCTTATGTACCTACAGTTGATAACCAATTACAGTACTTGTGGCAAATTATTAGTGATTAGCATTTGATAAAATTATTCCCTATTGCAGAAATGATAAGCTTTATCCCATAGAAATCGAAATTGGATTATCACTAGAGGGTGGTTTTGGAGTTAGGAGAGATTCCTAACGATGGTGGACTTCAATTCATAGGCCTTCTTGAGAGTCCGTCATCCAAAATTCAAAGAGAGAGAGAGATAGAATCAATGTTTTCAAAGGCGAGGCGTATAGGTGAAGCGTTTTTAGTAGTGCTATGCGATGCGTAAGCCTTGAAGCGTTGAAGCGTAAGCCTTTTGAACATTAATTTATTTTATTAAGAAAAATTTATGATTAATACAATACGATTAAATTGTACAACTAATTCTTATTCAACCATAACAGTCATTAAAATATAATCAAATATAAGTACTAATTGTCATTCAAAGCATAATAATCAATTCCAAAACATAAAATATTTATTCAACATCAAAACAAAAACATAATTCACTCATCCCACTCCTCAACACTAATATCATAGCTATAAAACAATACCATTAATATTTCTAAGATATAAGTATGATGCATGTACGTCATATTTCTATTATATCACATAAACGAATAAGATAACTAGTATATTTATAAATAAAAAAAATTGAAAAAAATTGTACGGAACTTCAAATTACAGTTTATTACAGTCAAATTATACAAGTATGATGCATGTACATACAAAAACAAATGACTTGCAGTTGAAAGATGAAGAGAATTCTTGAAATTGATGGAGTTATCTGCTAAGGGTAGAAATTAGGGTTCTACATGTACTATACAATATATATATATATATATATATATATATAGTCCATGTGTTAATATATTAATTTAGAGAAAGGAAGAAGAGAAAAAAAAAAGGTAAGTAGAAAAAAAAAGGTAAGTAGAAAAAAAAATTATTAATTCTTGCAATAAGTTTATTACAATAAAGGTAACTTAAAAAAACTGAAACAGTGTTTTAAATAAATAAAAAACTGAAACAGCGTGTTTTTTTTCAACACCAGTGAAACGACGTCGTTTTCACTTTAAGATTTGTTTTTAACACTACAATCAAAACGACGTCGTTTCATTACAATAAACCTATAAAAAAAAAAGGGAGTCGTCTTCCTCGCGATGCCGTCTTCCTCGCAGACGAGTTGCAGGCTGAAAATTTCTTCGTTCGAAGTTTCAGTGCGCCTTGCAACGCTTAAATGCGAAGTGGGGTAAGTGGGTTGGGTTGGGAAGGTGTTTATGTTTGATGAGATATTATTTATTTATTTATATTTCAAAAGTATTGGATACAATGCAAATTATGAGTTTTATGTTAGTACAATTTGCTATGTGGACTTATTAGAATTGATTATATCAATCTAATGGTTAGGATTGGCTTAAATGCGTATAAATGCACTTGTAGACAAAGAAATTTTGGTGCAATAAATTCTATTGGACGAGAAAATAATTAGGGTTCGGTGGATTAAATTGTGGGCCCCATAATTCGCCCATGTGGCGTGTGACTCATTAAAATCGGATTAGTTGTCAAAAAGGTGACATGTGGCGACATCCGACGGAGTGCATCAGACGGTTCAAGATGAAGACAAAATTAAAGGAAAGAATCTTCTGCGATTGACTTTGATTTAAATCAAATATTAATTAGGTCAATCAATTGAAGATAATCTGGTTAAATTGCCAGATTATGGGAATTGATTTAAATCAAATCAAAATCCCAAAAACAAGGTTTTAAATAGGGAAAGTTATTTAGGTCAAGCATCCTACAAGAGCCTATAAATAGGAGGCTTCAAGACGAAAGAAGGGCCAGAAAAAAACCTAGCATTGAGAAGAAGCAGAAAACTCCCTGCATTGTTCACCTACACTTTGGAAGAGCCACCAAGCACAACAAATATGTGCCGGTTCCTCCACCCTAAAAAATCCCAAACACCAAACAAGCCTTGTGCTACCCATTTGATCAAGATCAAGTCTCTACGACCCTTGCATCAAACACAGATTTTCTTTATACATTTTGGGGATCGAATCAGAGGATTCAATACAGAGATTGTAACCCTAAATTTCATAAATACAAATATTATTTTGTACACGTGTTCTTGTCTCATTTGTCACAGGAAATTCGTGTTTACAAATTTGGCACGCCCAATGGGACCATCTCTACCTCTCATCTCTTTTTTCAGTTCCAAAATCAACCAACACGCCAAACACGATGGCCTTTAAGAAGATTCAAACAGTTCCTGTGGCGAAAGGGAAAAGCGTGAGAGCCTCCTTCTCAAGCAGAGATTCGCTAGGGTCATCACCTGGAGCAAGGCCAAGGCGATATCCGCAACTCCACGAGTCACTTCCATATCGACTCAAGCCAAGGCGAAAGACGTGAACCGAAGGCATGAACCGGTTATCAATCTGGCCTCCTTGGGGGCAAAGAAGAATACCTCCCAGCGGATGAGAGAAACTCTCGGAATGAAGAAATGAGTTTTTCAGGCTTGAAGAATTCAAGAGAACGCTCCCTCTCGCCAGACCGACTGAGCAGCTCATACCATGGATCCCCGCCGACGACCAGAAGAAGATTGCCTCAGCGTCCATAGGTGAGTCTTATTCTATGGCCATACAGGTTATGGTGACGAGAGCAATGTCTATTGAAGAATAGTTGGCTCATATGAGCGAAGCGATCACGAAACCGACGAAGATGGTCGAAGAGAAGGATGCGCAGATTGCTTCTCTCATCAACAAGTGGGAAGCACATCAGGATAAGGAGCCTGGTCAAGACGCAAACAAGAAAGGACCACATCGTGAGGCTGAATCCAGCGAGAAAGGATTGGGTCATGAAACAGAGTCGGGTGAGAAGTCGCACGGAAAAATTGACGCCGCCTCGGTGGGTTCGTTGTCGGTCCAACAACTTCAGGACATGATCGCGAACACCATCAGAGTTCAATACGGAGCACATTCCCGAGACACGCTCATGTATTCTAAGCCATACAAGAGGAGGATAGACAACTTGCGGATGCCGACGGAATATCAATCTCCCAAGTTCCAACAATTCGATGGAAAGGGCAATCCAAAACAACACATTGCACACTTCGTCGAAACATGCAACAATCTTTGGAACGGAGGGCGACCACCTGGTGAAACAATTTGTTCGGTCCCTGAAGGGAAATGCATTTGATCGGTATGTAGACTTGGAGTCCGAGTCCCTTGACAGTTGAGACCAAATGGAGCGAGAATTCTTGAACAGATTCTATAGCACTTGTCGCACCGTGAGTATGATGGAACTCACGAATACCAAGCAATGGAAAGATGAACCTGTCGTTGATTATATCAATCGATGGCGTTCATTAAGCTTGGATTGCAAAGATAGGCTTTTGGAGATATCAGCAGTCGAGATGTGCATTCAAGGGATGCATTGGGGGTTACTCTACATTCTACAAGGGATTAAACCCCGCACGTTTGAGGAGCTAGCCACTCGTGCCCATGATATGGAGTTAAGCATCGCCAGCCACGGA
Organism: Prunus mume; assembly: GCF_029339155.1. Classification (NCBI taxonomy): domain Eukaryota; kingdom Viridiplantae; phylum Streptophyta; class Magnoliopsida; order Rosales; family Rosaceae; genus Prunus; species Prunus mume. Next base: position 9,069,390 of record NC_142702.1, read on the forward strand.
GGAAAGCATGAGCCGTCATCGAGCATAAAATGGAGAAAGTCTTTGGACAAAAGACAGAAAAGCCGGTCAAGAAGCCTACCAAGGAAGTAATGACAATCAACACTGTCCCGGTCAAAATCTCCACCCGAGATAAGAAGAGGGAAGTCAAAAGGATGGAGTCATCCCGAGAGGTAGATAGGACGTCGGCGCACCTTGAAGGAATTGGAGGAGAAAACGTACCCTTTTCCGACTCCGATGTCGTAGGTATGCTTGAGGATTTGCTGGAAAAGAAGGTGATCGAATTGCCGGAATGTAAGCGGCCTAAGGAGATGAACCGGGTCAACGACCTTAAATTTTGCAAATACCACAGAATTGTCAGCCATCCAGTAGAAAAGTGGTTCGTGTTGAAAGAGCTAATTATGAACTTAGCTAGGCAAGGAAGGATCGAGTTGGATGTTGACGAAATTGCGGAGGCGAACGTTGCCACAATTGTGTTCGGATCCTTTGATTCGGTGTCGTTGCCCGTATTGTCAAAAAGATCGGAGTTTCCATCTACAAGGGGCATACACCAGAAGACTGGTTTATGTACAAAAGAAGTGGTGGGCGAACCAAACAATCAATGTGGTGATGGCTTTGTTGGTGACTCGTCTTTTGATGACAATGAAGGATGGACGCTCGTTACTCGACGGAAGTCTCGTACGAAGCGCATTTCTCAACGACAAAATGCTGAATCAAAGAAGGAGTGGCGAAAGAGAGGCTCGCACCAACATTCTAAGAACAAAACCAGACGGATGGTGAGGAGAAACTTCGAACAAAAAAATGGACCATTAATCCAAGGGCCACGAACTTCAGTTATGCTAGGAGAATACTTTGCCAAAGTGTTCTTTGTAAGAGGGCCAACGGAGACAGTCCATATGACAACTTACTATCAGGTAGATGACGAAGATGCCTCGGAAGGAAGATATGAAGCTCATGAAGAGCGAAAGGTCTCAACACAGGCAGAAAATCCACCAGCGCATTCAAATATTGAAGAAGCGGTGAAACTCCCTAAAGCCATACATGTAGCATTGGTAAAGGCATTAATGGATCTCGATATCCAACCAAATCAGATAAGGAAGACCGGAGAATTAGAGCCTGAGTCTCAAGACCATGCTATTTGCTGCGCAACGTGCGCTTCCATCACATTCACCGATGAAGACCTCTTGTTAGGATCTAAACCACATAATCGTCCGCTTTTCGTGTCAGGGTATGTGCGAGAACAAAAACTTAGTCGCATGCTTGTGGACGGAGTTTCAATAGTGAACATCATGCCTAAATCCACGATGATGAAGTTAGGCATCACCATGGACGAATTGTCTCGTAGTCGTCTCATGATTCAAGGGTTCAATCAAGGAGGACAAAGAGCTATATGCATGATCAGAATTGAGCTCGTGATAGGCGATTTAAAGTCAAACACCCTATTTCATGTGATTGATGCTAAGACCTCCTATAATCTCCTATTAGGAAGGCCATGGGTGCATGAAAATGGGATAGTGCCTTCAACCTTACATCAATGTTTCAAATTTTACAGAGGAGGAGTAAAGAAAATCTTGGGTGACTTCAAACCATTTACTGAAGCCGAGTCTTACTTCGCGGACGCCAAATTTTACATGGATGAACGCGTGGTATCTGAAGTTATTCCCGTGGAGGTTCACTCGACAGGAAAAGCCATGCCAAGAAGAGAAGAGCATTCAAAGTGCCCTCCCGCTGCAGAGAATGTTTCGAAGAAGTCAAAAAGCACCTTGTCCGGAAAAATGGGATCATCACCGACAGATTCACTAAAGGTGTCTACTCCCGTTCTCCGCTATGTCTCATCATCCCGACGGAAGAAAGGACAATCCCCATTTGGAGAAGAAGTAAAGCCAAGGAAATGGGGAGAAAGCGACATGAAGTTCTTGAAGGAGTCGACAACCATACCTTTACCCAAGTTGAATAATTCAGACGTTTCGAAATCTTCGGTACCAGGGTTCGTCAGACCATCACAAGAGGCAACAAGACACGAATCTCTTCCGGTCACAAGAACAAAAGAAGGTTTTGACCCTAATACTTATAAGCTCATGTCAAAGGCAGGTTATGACTTCGGCTTATCTTCTTCGATGGGAGAGCTTAATCCAGATGTCACAGGAGAAAGGAAGCATGGCCTTAGCGAAACCCAAAAGAAGTTGAAGGAGCAAGGTTACACAATTGACTCAGCTAGAGCAGGCCTAGGTTTTACTCCTGTTGCACCTGTCAAGATCTCTGCTAGAAGAAAAGAAAAGAAAGCGAAGCTCAACATATTAGTGTCGAGCGGTTGAGGAGGAAAAGGAACCGAAGGCTGTTAATAGAGCCTCAGTGTTCGACCGTTTAGCCAAGCTTACCCAGCGGACTTTAGTTTTCAGCCACATCAAAGAATCAACATCACAACCTTCTATTTTCAAAAGGATAACTGGGCATGATAGCCAAATAGGAATTCAATCAGCCCCACGCAGATCAGCGCTAGAAAGACTTGGAGTTCCAAGCAAGTCATCTGAAGAGAAAAATCAGCAAGAATTGAAAACTAGAGTTCATGTCGATTCAACGGAAGACAATGAAATTCGGAGCTTAATCCCGTCACGTATGAAACGTCACTCTACATTAGACATAACTTCAGGTGACCAACTCAAAGTGAAACGACAAACAATCATACAAACTTGGGAAACTTTGAGTCAGCAAAACAAAAGTGATGATGAAGAAGCGGAGGTTCTAGCTGTTCATCACGTTACGATCAAAGAGCTCGACGAAGATGAACCTTTCGAGGAGGAGGTTCATGATGCTTCTGCCGCTTTAGAAGATGGAGGCCAAGCGACTGTTGATGAACTAAAAGAACTCAATCTTGGCACAAATGAAGACCCAAGACCTATCTTCGTTAGTGCACTTTTGAATCCTAGTGAAGAGGAGTCCAATCATCAACTGCTACTTGAGTATAAAGATGTCTTTGCTTGGACATACAAGGAGATGTCAGGCCTTGATCCGAAAGTTGCTGTCCATCACCTTGCAAGTCAAACCTGGAACACGCCCAATCAAACAAACTCAACATCGCTTCCCTGGAGCTCCTAAGTCAAATCGAAGCCGAAGTTGACAAGTTGATCGCCGCCGGATTTATTAAGGAGGTGAAATACCCGACGGGGATAACGAACATCGTTCTGGTGAAGAAGAAAATCACTGGATAAATTCGTATTTGTGTTGACTTTCGAGACTTAAACGAGGCTTGCCCGAAGGATGACTTTCCATTGCCCATAATTGAGCTCATGGTTGATGCAACCACAGGTCATGAAGCCTTATCTTTCATAGATAGGTCATCTGGATACAATCAAATAAGAATGTCGCCAGAGGACGAAGAACTCACAGCCTTCCGCACTCCAAAAGGAATTTACTGTTACAAGGCGATGCCATTTGGCCTCAAGAATGCAGGTGCGACCTATCAACGTGCAATTCAAAAGATCTTTGGTGACATGCTTCACAAGAATGTCGAGTGCTATGTTGATGACCTGGTGATCAAGTCAAAAAGAAGAGAAGATCACTTGAAAGACTTGAGAATGGTGTTTAACAGATTGCGGAAGTACCAACTCAAGATGAACCCATTGAAGTGTGCTTTCAGCGTCACGTCAGGTAAATTTCTTGGTTTCATCGTTAAACATAGAGGCATCGAAGTAGACCAGACTAAGATTAAAGCCATCCGAGGTATGCTCGAGCTAAGAAATTTACGTGAGTTGAAAAGTTTACAAGGGCGTCTCGCGTTCATTCGTCGATTCATCTCAAACTTGGCAGGAAGGTGTCAGCCGTTCAGTTGCCTTATGAAAAAAGATGTTCCATTTGTTTGGGATGAAGCTTGTCACAATGCATTTGAAAGCATAAAGAAGTACCTATCGAGTTCACCATGTTAGGAGCTCTTATTCTAGGCAAACCACTCATATTGTACATTGCGGCTCAAGAAAGGTCAATTGGAGCCCTGTTGGCACAAGAGAATGAGTCACATAAGGAGCAAGCACTCTATTATCTATGCCGAACTCTTACTGGTCTTGAATTGAACTACACGCCTGTAGAAAAGATGTGTCTTGCACTTGTCTTTGCTATTCAAAAGTTAAGGCACTACATGCAAGCGTTCACGGTTCATCTAATTGCACGAGCTGACCCGATGAGGTACGTTATGTCAAAACCAGTCTTGACGAGGCGTTTGGCCAAGTGGGCGTTACTTCTCAATCAATATGAAATCATCTACACTCCAGCAAAGGCGGTAAAGGGGCAAGCTGTTGCAGATTTCCTAGCCAATCATCCAATTCCAGAGGAAATTTCAGATGACTTGCCCGACGAACAAGTCTTCTTCGCTGACATTTCTCCTGCTTGGATGTTTTTTGACGGATCGGCTGGCGTAGTCTTCCTGTCACCCGAGAGACACATATTGCCCTACTCATTCTCTTTAAGTGAACTTTGCTCGAACAACGCTGCAGAATACCAAGCTTTGATCATGGGCTTACAAATGGCCGTAGAGATGAAGATATCGAGCTTAGAAGTATATGGTGACTCCATGTTAGTGATCAACCAATTGTTGACCCACTACGAAGTTAGGAAGGATGATCTAATTCCACATCACCAAATGGCCATGCAATTACTGGAAAGGTTTGACTTCGTGACGCTGGAGCATGTGCCAAGAAAGGACAACCAAATGGCAGATGCCTTAGCCAATCTTGCCACTACGTTGGCGTTGACAAAAGATGAAGCGGTGAATCTTCCAGTTTGCCAACGTTGGGTCGTTCCATTAACACTTGGGGCATCGCAAGAAGGAGCCAACGTTATCTCGGTATTGTCCATTGACATTGACGATTGGAGGCAACCTTTAATTGATTATCTTGAGCATGGGAAACTGCCGGATGATTCGAGACATCGATCAGAGGTACGGCGTCGGGCTCATCGATTCATTTATTATAAAAAGATTCTATACCGTCGTTCATTCGAAGGCCTATTTCTAAGATGCTTGGGGGAAGAAGATGCATCCAAGGCAATGGAGGAGGCTCACTCAGGTATTTGCGGAGCTCATCAATCAGGGCCAAAGCTACATTTCCAAATAAAGAGGATGGGCAACTATTGGCCGACTATGGTCAAGGATTGCATGGATTATGTGAAGAAATGCCAAGCATGTCAATTCCATGCCAACTTTATACATTAGCCGCCGGAGCCGCTACATCCTACAATTGCTTCATGGCCATTTGATGTGTGGGGCCTTGATGTGGTGGGACCAATAGCACCCAAATCTTCTAATGGTCATTCTTACATCCTTGCAGCCACAGACTACTTTTCAAAATAGGTAGAAGATGTACCTTTAAAGGAAGTGAAGAAAGAAAACGTAGTGAACTTTATCAAAGTGAATATCATTCATCGGTATGGTGTGCCGCGCTACATCATCACAGATAATGGAAAGCCATTCTTAAACCAGTTGATGGATAAATTGTGTGAAGACTTCGGCTTCAAACAACGCAGCTCTTCAATGTACAATGCCCCAGCCAACGGTCTTGCGGACGCGTTCAACAAAACTCTTTGCAACATGTTGAAGAAAGTTGTTGGAAGAACCAAGAAAGATTGGCATGAAAGGATAAATGAAGCATTGTGGGCTTATCGGACGACATACCGGACGCCTACTCAGGCTACATCATACTCACTCGTGTATGGCGCGGAAGCAATCTTGCCTCTAGAAAGTCAAATTCCATCATTGAGGATGGCCGTACAAGAGGGATTGACTGATGAGAGAATGCAAAGCTACGTCTCCAAGAGTTAGAAGCACTAGACAAAAATAGACGCGAAGCGCAACAACGCTTAGAGTGTTATCAAGCTCCGCTTTTGAATGCTTTTAACAAGAAGGTTCGGCCCAGGTCTTTTAAAGTAGGAGATCTTGTCCTCGAATATCGTAGACCTATCATCACAACACACAAAACCGGAAGCAAGTTTACTTCAAAATGGGATGGGCCCTACGTCGTTCAAGAAGTGTACACAAGTGGAGCTTACAAGATCATAGCCGAGGACGGTTTAAGAGTCGGTCCTATCAACGGAAAGTTCTTGAAACGATACTACGCATGAAATGATACCAAGCCCCTGGCCCGCATGAGCCTAAACTGCGTACGGCATAAAAAAAGAAGAAAAAAAGGCTCGTTGGATTGAAAACCCGAAAGGGCGGTCCAAGCAAAAGTTAGAGCACACAAAAAAAGGCTCGTTGGACTGAAAACCTGAAAGGGCGGTCCAAGCAAAAGTTAGAGCACAAGAAAGTCCGTTGAACTGAAAACCCAAAAGGGCAGTTCAAGCAAAAATTAGGACACAAAACAAAAATCCCTTGAACTACGTGATGACTTGATCCGTTTTCACCGAAGGTACGTAGGCAGCTTGGATAAATAATTCCAAGTTCAGTCACATCAAAATAAAAACAAAGGGTTTCCTCATCAATCCGAACCATTCAAAAAAAAATATAAATAATGAAATAAGAAAGTGCTTTTATTTCATTATGAAAGTTAACTAGTAAACATCAACACTTTGGCAAGTTCAAAGAGAAATATAAATAAAGCAAAGAAAGTTTACAACAACAAAAGTTTGCTATTTCCAAGACAAGTCCTTGAAGCCGTTACGCAATCTCTCAAAAGAAACCCGTAACGCATCTAAAGTCTCAACATCGGCAGTGGATAATACAGGAGCTTCTTCAACTACAATCTTATCCTCTCTCAAACGGGCAACCTCACCATGATGATAAGAAAGTTATGCATCACTCTTTAAAAGCGATTCATTTAATTGACACAGTCTTGACTCCAATTGCTCTTGTTCTCTCTTCAACTCCTTCATACGCGTGTTGGCAGATTTAATAGACTCAAGTATCAAAAATTGATGAACTTCTTCAGCTTTTTGCAGAGCCAAGGCAACAAAAAGTGAAGAGTCGACAGCAGCTAAACGATCACTTTGAACCTCGGGAGACAGCTTTTGGGAGTAAGCAAAGTGTGCAGAACAATAGTCAACTGCGGTCACCATAAGTGCATCAATCATAGCTCGTAGGGATGAGACTTCCGCCCCTACATTGTCAAGGGTAGTCAGCAACTTGCCAATCTCATCTTTGAATAAAGGAAGCCTTTCTAATGATGCCTTCAAGATTATGCTTTTTATTTGGTTGCCCAGAATGGAAACTACTTTGCGAAGGGTTTTGTCTGCAACACCTAATTTCGGTTCCCCACATGACATTTCAGAGGTTAATGCATGAGTAGCCGGCTTTAACAAATGTTGATGCACAAGCGAACCTACATTGACGAGTAATGGTTAAGCAAGTATAATCAAAGATTTCTACATACAGAGTGTGATAAAGATTGGAATCATACCTCTTAGGCTACCACCTAAACCACTTATCGGGCGCAAAGCATCATTTTCCTCTTCGATAGGAAAATGATTAAATGGTACAAGCTCGAACACAGTAGGGACATGATGCACTACTTCTCCCTAAAATATATATTTAATTAATTAATTAATATATATATATATATGTATAAAAAAGGGAGGCTCAAGGTGAAATAAAATACATACCTCGTTCATTAGAACTGGTTGTGAAATAGCGGGTACATCACAAAAGAATGTATCATCAAGTGGATATGCCGTGTCTAAATCGCAATAAAGAGGTCCGATACTTGTCTTCTTATGCCTAAAGTTGACTTCACTGTCTTCATTGCTGCTTATATGCCCTCGCTTCAAACGGCGAATGTGTTGACCAAGGGGAATGAAATCTTCCTGGGAATCTGCTACACTTTCTGTTTCTCCTTTATCATTAAGGACTTGAGTTGAAGGAACATCAACCGGAGGTAGGTGTTGAACTTGAGGCGCAGGAGTAGTAGAACTACCTTCGACTTCTGGATGAACTTGGAGCGCTCTACCACGGGTGAGTTTATCATGAACTGAAAATTCGTGGCCTTGAGACTTAAGAGATCTTGGCTGAGAAAGTGATGACGACTTGCCTACAGTTAAGACTGTCTTTGATTTCGTAGATTCAAAGCGATGCACCTTCAACCACCAAATAACATAGTCGGATGTGACCTCAAACTCCCGGATATTGTCCTTAGTGGGTAGGGTTATTGTAGATGCACTGCCAATCTTCAAGCATGATTTCCAATGTGAGTACACTGATAGCACAGTATCATTCCGGACGTCATCTTTAAGTTCTCCTGGCACATGTTGTACATAACAAAATTGTCTACTGAACCGGTGCGGGCTATAAGGTTGGATGACTCGGTAGTTTTCCTGTCGTAGAGAAACGAATCCCGAACGAAGGCATATTAGATACTCAAAGTCTTCTTTAGAAATATGATCTTCATCAGTCAGTTGTTTGCATTCTGAAAATACTCTTGCCAGACGACTCATTTTTACTTTACCACAAGTCCGGAATAAAGCTCGAGCTGACGAATCTTCAAAAAATTTCGCCAAAAGTCTTCATGAGAACCTTGCCATGATAGGAATGGACTTCTCGGAAGATGATGTAAAATGTGTGTCGAAGTATTCGCCCAACCATCCATACACATAATGGAAAGGTAGAATAGTTGTGCAATTTCCTGGATCATCTGCACTAGAAATATAGTTCAGCCCCTTGTAAATGCTTGGCCAATACTGGAACTGCTAGGCCAAATGATACACCATGCGCCATTCGACTGGCAACTTTGAAAACCCCTGGTCTGATCAAAGTTACGTCGTCTTTGGGAAATACAAATTTGCATAACCAGCAAGTAAAGAAAGCAGCCAAATATGATCTTTCCATGTCTTCATCTGTTATACCCAAGTCTTCAAAAATGCCTTCCTCTTTCTCAGTGCGTTTTAGTGCCTCCATGATGATACCAGACGGATCAAAATCTTCCTTTGGCTTTTGTGACTTGTTTCGTATTATTTTCTTGAAGGCTTTTTGTATTTGAAAGGTCCTCGATACCAGTACTTTATCCAAGCAGTCATTCTCACTCCAGATTTCCCCTTAGAATCCTGTAAAATTTTATGGTATGCTAGGAATAAGTAGCGACAAATGTGTGGGATATAAGACACGCCTTTATGGTCCTTCCTGTTAAGACTCTTAGCGGATGGAATAACCTCATCATAAAAGCGACCTGTAATAGGGAGACCGCCTATTTCATGGAGATCCCAAAGGGAAATGGACATTTCTCCTTGTGACGTATGAAGAGTATTTGTCGCAGGACACCAGTACTCGCAAAAGGCTCGGATGACTGGCGCATGTCGATCATAGCTAAATAATGAGGCAAACACCGCATTATATAAACGGGCGCTCTTAAGAACCTGGGTATTTCTACTTAGCACATCTTCAAGCCATTCCCAGTAATATTCGGTGAATGTAGATTCACCAGTCGTCGGGAGAACCGAACCCCAATTCACTGCTCCATTTTGGATTCGATCGCTAAGAAGTTCGAATGCCCTTAATGAATCAGTCTCTGTATGATGCGACGATTTTAATTGTAAAATAGTGGAGTGAAGGTCCCTACCTGTAGACTTGGATTTTTTGAAGCTGCTCAGTTGACAAAACACCTCTTGGGAACAAGACGGAATATGAAGAGAGTTGTCCACCTCTGATACCTCCGAAGCTAAGAGTGGCGCACCTATAAGCAATGTGGTACCTTCGTCCCTGTCATCACTTCCATCCTCAAGAATAGTAACGGTGCCTTTCTTGAAGCACTTGAAGAAGGCCATCTGTATAAGATGAGCAACATGAAACAATATTCAGTATTAGGCTGGTGATTTCATACTTAAAAAAAATAATATAAAAAAAAGAGCTTACTTGTACAAGTTTGAAAAGCCGGGTAAAGGTGGAATGTCTCGAGAAATAATTTTCACTCGCCTTCCCCTACGTAAAGCCTAAGTGCTTGAGCGGGTTATCACCAAGTCGGAGAGATAGATCAAACCCGAGCGGTATAGGACGTCTATGTTCTTCACTTGTCCTCCACTTATGTACAGTCTAAGCGCTTGAGCGGGTTATCACCAAGTTGGAAAGATGGATCAAACCCAAGCGGTATAGGACGTCTACGTTCTTCACTTGTCCTCCAGTTACGTAAAGCCTAAGCGCTTGAGCGGGTTATCACCAAGACGGAGAGATAGATCAAACCCAAGCGGTATAGGACGTCTACGTTCTTCACTCGTCCTTCATTTACGTAAAGCCTAAGCGCTTCAGCGGGTTATCACCAAGTCGGAGAGATGGATCAAACCCGAGCGGTATAGGACGTCTACGTTCTTCACTTTCTTTCGAAGTACCTGTTGTAAAAATATATATATGTATAAATATCATCATATAAAATAAAATAAATAAATAAATGATCGAAAGAGTAATAGATGTGCGAAAAAAAAAAACAAAAAAAAGGGTTATTTCGTGTTTGGACCAACCCAAGCAAAAGAAAGCAGCCGGTTTGCACACTCTGCGCAGCCCACTCCAACCAGTAAGGCCCATCGTCACTTGCCCATGCTCCAGCGCGCAGCCCATGTCACGCTTAGGCCCGGCTCGCGTCTCAGGCTGCGCAGCGCAGCCCACGCCTCATGCAAAGCCCATCGTTGCTTGCTCCGGCTCCAGCGCGCAGCCCAAGCATTTTCTCTGGCCTGCTCTCTCCAAGCTCGAGCCCACATCACGCACAAGGCCTGACGCCTTCTTGCCTTCACCTTGAGCCCAACTCATGTGGACTCGAACCTGCAAGCCCTTCCAAAAAAACTGACGCAAGACCATGATGAAACAAAGAATGGGTTCAAGCTCACCAACAAGTTTCTTGATAGACCAACATGAGGGTTCTTGTGGCTGTAGAAAAAATATCAACGTTAGTTTTCTTTTTCAATTGCCGGCAATATATATATATGAGAATCAGACACTGAAGAAGAAAAAGAGGACAACTCTCACCACTTTGGTTGCCGAGAATTCGGATGATGCAAACTTCAAAGTTGTAGACCTTCTTGCCGACAAGAGGAGTTTTTCTGCTGTTCTATTTGGTTGATCTCAATGTTCATGAACGTAGTACAATTTAAAGAAGCCAAAGACCATCAAAGCTCCTGGTGGTGCTAGGGTTTCTCATTCCTAGTTTAGGAAAATATTGGATTTTGTTTCTTGTTTCACAAGATCTTAACAAAATTGGATATTATTAAACTTAATAATATCTCCCCAAAAAAACAAAAAAAAACAAAAAAAGAACCCAACGTTTGAAATAGGGTTCTATATTGGATATTATTAAGTTTAGTAATATCACACCCAAAAAAAAAAAAAAAAATCCTTTCAAAGCTCCACGTTGGAAGCAATCCAAATTATTGGAAAGACATGAAAAAGTAACACTTCAAGTTGCACCTCCTACATGTGACAAAGTGCATGTCTACAATGCATCATGAAGTGGGGGCAATTTGTAGACAAAGAAATTTTGGTGCAATAAATTCTATTGGACGAGAAAATAATTAGGGTTCGGTGGATTAAATTGTGGGCCCCATAATTTGCCCATGTGGCGTGTGACTCATCAAAATCGGATTAGTTGTCAAAAAGGTGACACGTGGCGACATCCGACGGAGTGCATCAGACGGTTCAAGATGAAGACAAAATTAAGGGAAAGAATCTTCTGTGATTGACTTTGATTTAAATCAAATATTAATCAGGTCAATCAATTGAAGATAATCTGGTTAAATTGCCAGATTATGGGAATTGATTTAAATCAAATCAAAATCCCACAAAACAAGGTTTTAAATAGGGAAAGTTATTTAGGTCAAGCATCCTACAAGAGCCTATAAATAGGAGGCTTCAAGACGAAAGAAGGGGCAGAAAAAACCTAGCATTGAGAAGAAGCAGAAAACTCCCTGCATTCTTCACCTACACTTTGGAAGAGCCACCAAGCACAACAAATGCGTGCCGGTTCCTCCACCCTAAAAAAATCCCAAACACCAAATAAGCCTTGTGCTACTCGTTTGATCAAGATCAAGTCTCTACAACCCTTGCATCAAACACAGATTTTCTTTATACATTTTGGAGATCGAATCAAAGGATTCAATACAGAGATTGTAACCCTAAATTTCATAAATACAAATATTATTTGGTACACGTGTTCTTGTCTCATTTGTCGCATGAAATTCGTGTTTATAGCACTGATGCTAAATACAGAGGCTCGGAATCTGTGAGTAGGGTGTACTTATTAAAATTATATTTGTTTCGGAATTCAATATATTCTTTTTGGTCATTTTATAATAGGGTAAATTAGTAATTCAATAAATAGTTTAACAGTATGGTGTACTTAGTTAATTTTAGGGTTCGTTTAGCAGTACTCTTTTACACATTGTGCGTGGTTTCTAAAAATACTAATGCAAGAGTATAAAAAGAAATGGACATTGCATTGTTGTTTCTATTTTACAAGCCTAAAATATAAGCCTAAAAATTCCAATATTAGAATAACTTAAAAATACACAGTATTATAGTTTCTATTTCTATAGAATTGGTTTTTGTTTTTGTTGACATCATTGATATCTACATTGTTTTGTTATAGAGTAGTAGTTTATTGTTGTTTTTTATTTTTTTTTATTTTTTAAATAATTGATATGTACATTTTCTATTATATAAACCTATAAAATACCAATCTAATATAAATAAGGGTTCAAAACTTATAAATTTTTGTAACTTTAAATTGATCTATTATAACTCTAGAGCATCAGGAATTTGGCACAAATCGTGCGTGAATCGGTGTTGAAATGAATAATTTTTTTTTTTTTAAAAGAAACCTTTGACTGTTAATATAAATATTATGTAATTGTAATAATATCATAAAAACAAGGTTTGTGTAGTAATTTGTGATTGAGGCTTCCTTCTTAAGGGTCAAGGTTCGAGTCCCTTCAAGTACACAAAATTTTCCATTTTTTAAGGGTGAATAAAGGCCAGTGGTGGGGTAGCGACAACTGGCCAGCAATGGGTCACCGAACATGTGGCATAGAGTGATTGACTTCAAATAAATTTGTTAAAATATAGAAGGAGTGGCAATATGTGTAATTTTGAGGTTTTTTTATATTAAATTATTGTAAAATTGGATAGTATATTTTAGACATGAGCTTAGTCAAGTTGGCTATAGCAAATGTGCTCCTTACTCTGCACCCAAGTTCAAATCCCCAAAATGATGGGATTGGTAGTGGAAGGACTCCAAAATGATAGGATTAGTAAAGTTACTCGTTTGACTAATTATTTTGTTGATGGGAATTGATTAATTAATTTCTTATATATGAATATTTTTTTTAGCTCTTCAGTTAAAAAGATGGAATTGAATTTGCTTGCCCACTCTTTTTCATAATTTTTTTTTATAACCCTTTCACTCTCATAAAAAAATAATAATAATAAACCCTAACTACAGCCACTCATCGATTTTCTCACCTTCGTCTTCTTCCTTCTTCTTTTTTCCGTCCGTTAATTCACTCGCTGCTTACAATCAATCACTTGAATTGTCACTTTGTCTGATAATCCGCTTGTGGCTTACAATCAATCATTCCACTTGTTTCACAACAAGCATCCATTAACTCTTTGATGAATATCACATCCTTTAGGTGATCTAGGATGTCCCACAAGTTTACCTTTCAAACTATAAAGTTCTAAACTTTATAACAATTTCAATCTCATTACCGTTCAATTGGACTTATCAAATATTTTGTTATCCTTGGGGTTACGACGTAAGGAGGGATTTCGACGACTTGTCATAAAAGATTTATACTTTATTATCCTTTGTGATGAAGATCATCCATTGAGATATCTTATAAAGAAAACTCTTTATCTCTTAAGAGGTATCTTGTTTAAGCATTAACCCTTCATAACAATTAAAAGAGTGTCGATGCCCTCTAAATGATTTCCCTTTTCTTTGCTTTCTTGAAATCCTAAATCTCTTGGATTTCAGACTTAGTGAAGTCCAACCGTGAGTGATCAATGGTGAATGCTATAAAAAGACAATGGATAACATTCCATTCATTATCTTATACAACTCATGTGATCTCCATTCTAGTTCATAACTTAGACTGTTTGGATTTTCAATTTCTAGATCCAACTCATAGGTAAGAATTGGAACCTTTAAAGAACCACACATTGCGTATCCTATGAATATTATCTTGATTGTGAAACCTAAACCTTTTAGAAATCAATCTTGTATTAGATTTATCATATCTCAATATTCTAAACAATTATGTAAGAGCAGTTTCATACATTCATCTCACAAAGCATATAGAGATCAAACTTCATATTACCATAATACGAATAGTCATATATAAAGCAAACTAGTGGTTATGTCATACAATCCATAAAACTATCCTCTAAAACATGAAGATAGCAGGTAAGTTCTTTATACATGCCAAAAACCAAATAAACTAAATAAGTTCATAAGTTCTAAAGAGATCTATAAACAAATAAAGGCTTGCTTGACGATTCTGAATCCTAGCAATCTTCATCTCTATGAGCTTACTACTTGTTCTTAGTCTGTGCAACAACATGACTTACAATAGATCATTGTTTGTTGGACTCAAGTAAGGTATAAACATTTTCTTAGAACTTTAGTAACAAATTAAATTGTACCTTCAGCTCGATTGTTGTTCAGGCTAGCTAAGTAAGCCCGGCAATTCCTTTTCCAATGTCCGTCTTTCCCATAATGGAAACAATGTGCTTTCGCCTCTTTTCCTTCTTCCTGTTTCTTCTTGACGCCTCCTTTGGGTTTGAGTATAGGGTTCCATTTCTTCTTCTTGCTGACATTGAATTTTCCTTTACGCTTATTACTGGGCTTAGCTGAAGAAGTTGAACCCTTCTAAAAAACAGCAATGGTCCCATCCCTCCTTCTCTCTTGAAGGTCTTTTCAGCATTCACACACATGTTCAACAACTCTGAGAGAGTGTGCTCTATCTTCCCTATGTCGTAGTTCATAATAAAATGGGAGAAGGAATCAGAAAGGGACGCAAGGAAGATGTTGGTGGCCAAGTTGCGGTCCAGTGGATTGTTAAGACTTTCCAGCTGCTCAGTAAGTCCTATCATCTTCAATCTATGTTGGTGGACTAGGGCTCCCTTAACCATCTTGGTCTTCAAAAGCTCACATACAGCGTTGAAGCGTCTGTTGCGTGCACCTTCTCTATAAAGCTCTTGGAGATGGGATATCATGTCAGCAGCATGCATCATATGCTCATTGTTGTTTCTGGAGCTCCTCATTCATGGAAGCCAAAATGTAGCACTTGGCTTGATAGTCATCATCCACGTGCTTGTCATACTTAGCACATACTTCCTAATAAACATCTTCAGCAAGGGGCTCTATGTCAGGAGCTTGCTCTAGTACGTACACAATATTCTCGATAGTCATGAATATTTTGATATTGCAGTACCATGTTGGAAAGTTATGTCCCCATAGACAATGTATGTCCAGGAGTTTGGAGAATGTGTTCCCAAACATATCTACAAATACATATAGCTAAGTGTTAGACTGATTTTAGATTTACCATTGACTCAGGTCTTTAAGTCAAAAGGTAACCCCCACTATTTTTGGCAAATTCTCATATCCCTCAAGATGAAATATGAGAGTTTTGGCTAAAACTCTTAGTGGGATGGGAGTCTCTCTATTATCTGGATCACCGCACCATAATAGGATCTAAGGATACTTCGGACAATAAAGAGAAGGCACGCTTGCCTCTTCACATCTTGATGTGATTACCCATTTCATTTGGCCTCTAGCAAATGTGAACCCCTGAATGTTATCGTGAAGTCCCATTGTACTAGTTAAGTCTTAGCTCACCATGCTTGCTTAGTGTAGGAATCAAACGTGAAACCTCATCATATTAGAATGTTGGCCTATGCTTGTTCCTACCTTTGCAACATCAAATGCATGAAATGGATCCCTCCTAAACATGTGTTGTTGCTGTCAACTTCTCCATGTTTGAGGCAAGCCTTCACAAGTGTCATGCTCATTTGGAATCCATCATGGTGGAAGGCCATGCAAAGGACATCAAGAATGCCTTTTGTTTATCGACTTAATGTTATCAATTGATTGAGGGAGTTTTGGGTCACATTTTTTATCTTGTTAAACACTTTAATCATTTTGACAACATATTGTCCTAGGACAACTATTACTCCATTTAAACATATTAATAGTGACACTATACTCCCACTATTTTGTTTCAAAAATTCAAATCAATTTCATAAAACTTTTTTATCTTGAAAATAGGAATATGTGTGACTATTAACGAAATACATTTTGCATTTCTTAAATATGGTCAAATAGTGGTTAAATAGTTGTCTATAGGCTCATGGATGATTATGGACTTTTCATTTTCGATTCAACATCGAGCCAAGATGTTGAATCTAGGTCTTTGGCGGATGATTGATTTTATTACACATTTTAACTTCTTTAATGGTTGATGGGCATTGGACCCAGGACTATTCTCAAAGTTCCTAACTAATCTTCTTTCTCCTTTGTCTCCTTGGGCTTCCTTCTTCCTAATCTCTATAGAAGACTCAAGGCTCAATGGACCTTGAGGGAATTGTGTTTGGAGGGGGATAGAAACTACATAAGAGAATGAGAGAGGAGAAGCATGCAAGCTTCTATTTAATTTACAAACCAATTGCTAATTTAAGCAACCTCAAAAATAAAATTAGTTACAATCCATCCATTCAATCAAACCCATTCATCTAATGAATTAATGGCCAATCACATAGCTCAATGTGGTTTTTGGGGCCTTAAGTCCATAATCATCCTTATTCCAATCATTTAATCAAATTAAACAATAAAGGATATGATACATTAAACAATTGAGACTTTAGAACCTGTAGGCTTATTTCTAATCGAACATACATAAAATTTTAATGTTTCACTAAAAGACAAAAACAGTTTTGTTTTTAGTGTATTAAAGCAAATTTGCAATTTCAAAAGTTATGGGGCAAAATCGAAAATACTACATTTTTAATTTGGACCCAACTTTTTTGTGTAATTGCATGAAGACCCAAAATGGGTCTCCCTAAGGTGTCTGCCAAAATTTGCAAGGGGAGGGGAGGTTTTGTATGTGTGGTCTCACTTGTCATGACATTCCAAATTCTACCCATAAAGCATCTTTATTCTCATTGGCCAATTTCAAAAGATGAAATGGCAATGGGAGACACAAGGTACAACCCTATGGCCCTTGTCAGAAAATGTTTTTGACTAACATGTAACCATCATATCTCATACAATTCCATGAATCAAAAAGCAATATTCTCTCGGGATCAACAAGAACTTTTCATGAAAATCTCAAGAACATAAAGAACATTCTTATTCTTTCAAAACCTTTTTATAAAATCATATAAAATCCTAAAATCTTGGAAATATCCTATTTGTGTTTAGAATTTCAAGACCAACACAACAATGTATATTAGATAAGCATGAAAAACACAGAAGACCAAAAAGCCCAATGATGCCGCCACCCCCTTGTCCATTTTGAAAAATCTCTTTCATGCAACATCCAAAATTCCAAGTATCAAGCATACATGTGAGTCAATCATAAAAGATATGACATGTTATAACATTTATAACCATGAAACTGAGCCCATATTCTTTCTAAGGGTGCACCTTTTCATATTAGTCACGCGCCAACGATAAAAAAAAATTCGAATTCATGCGACGCTAGCCTGCCGTCAATGCGACGTCACATCCCTTAGGCGGGAGAACGGGCTAAGTTTGCCTTGGGCCTTGCCCAGGTTGGTGGCCCCCACGTCTTGCCCTGGCTACATTTGTGTGCTGGAAGGGTCTTCGTTGACCTAGGCCCTTTTGCCCGGGCTAGGTTGTAGTGCTGGAAATGCTCTTAGATCTCTTAGTGGGTCATGTGGACCTAGGCTTTTGCAAAGCCCAATTTATTCATTATTTTTTGCATTTTGCATTTTTTTTATTGGTATTTACATACATGGCGGATCTGTGCAGGCGCAAGGAGGTGCACCTGCACCTCGGTCGTCGGAAAAGTCCATTAGAGCAGTGGAGTTGCACCTCTGCTTCACAAAGAGATGCATACGCGTGTTCGACGAAATGCCCAAACCACTGCATCTGCTGTGCGTGCTTGTTTTTTAAACATCCCTTGGCCAAAACGACGTCGTTTTGGACCAGGTTTAAAAAAATTAAAAACACTGGGCCATTCTATTGGGCTTTCGAATTTGTATTATTCCTTACTTAATTGGGTTTTCAATTTCTATAATTCCTTACTTAATTGGGTTTTAAGTGGGAGTTATCTTTATTCAATTGGGTTCAGGGAATTTCTTATTTAATTGGGATTGGAATTCTCTTTATAAATGACCAATTTAACATTACCCAATTTCATCTAAGTGTGTGTGCATCATAAGAATCATACGTTTTTTTTTTCTTCTTCTTGAGTATGCGAATCCAAAGTAAGTCAAATGCATTTTTTTTTTTCTTAAGCAAACACCAATTTTGTTTATTCTTTATTCTTATTTTTTTCTTATTTA
This sequence comes from Prunus mume, assembly GCF_029339155.1. Classification (NCBI taxonomy): domain Eukaryota; kingdom Viridiplantae; phylum Streptophyta; class Magnoliopsida; order Rosales; family Rosaceae; genus Prunus; species Prunus mume. The sequence goes on from NC_142702.1 coordinate 9,087,868, forward strand.
GCTCTCTCTGTATTAGTAAGATCAGTAGCAAACTCAAGGAGGAAGAGGTTACTTGACATGCTATTCGAGCTATAATTACTTTTTATTTATTTATTTAATTGATAATTTGATATTGATTTGTTTATTTAATTGATAAATTATAATCAATTAGTTATACGTATAGATATAAAACCCTTATTTTGTTTTAATTGTACAGTTATGGAACGGTACTTTAAGAGAAAGAATTTATTATGAATAATATTAGTATTGTTTAAATTATAAGGATGTTTAGTTGTCTTTTGTTTTGATTTGTTTTGTTTTGTTTTTTTTTGAGCTCTTAGCTTTTGAAAATTGCACCTCTGCTGGAAAATTCCTGTCCGCCACTGTTTACATAGGTATGTGTCTTTTAAAGGTATGTAGAACCTCAAAGGGAAAAGTCTGTCATTTCCATTTTTTTATATTCGTGCATAACCCTCAATACTTAAAGCCATGACATCTTCTCGCTAGAACATAGTAAACTATACCTAACACACTTTTTCAATGATATATACAGTTATTGGCATGCCAATACTTACGTCAAGCACTTCGAAGTCGAAACACAAAATAAATGCAACTAACACACAAGTTATATCTACTCTTTACTATTTCAAAAAGTTGTCAATGGGTTGCTAGTGCTTGATGCCCATGATATCCTTTTCCCGACACACTAAAATTAAGTATATTATGATTTGATTACTGCCTTACTTTTCTCATATTAGATTATATCTTCCAAATTTATTGTAGCTAGATAGATAGAGATGAATTTTCAATTACCAACTAGTCATAGTACAAAAAATCATTTAGCATTTTCCCTTAAAAGTTATTATAATCAGATAATGAGCATAGCAATCATAAGCTTCTCGAATATGAGAATCAAATTCGACATTATTTTATGACAATACCAAAAACAACTTTTTTGCTAAACATTAAACAACGGATGATAAACCCCCACATAAAATCAACCAAACACCCTTCCCCCCCCATAAAACAACTAACAAAAAAGAAATATTTTTGGTGTCATACCAAAACAGACAACATTAATGAACCTCTCTCTCTCTCTCTCTCTCTCTCTCTCTCTCACTAACAAGCACGCCTCACTCGACTTCGTCCTAATCCAAATCCATGGGCACAAGAAACAGTCGCTGTAGCACTGCCATCCCTATCAACATTTGAAGTGCCACCATCACTAGTAGCTTCGACAATGGTGGGATCAAAAGATGCCTTTTTTCGTGCCACATGAGGTAGAGCGAGAGCCTTTTCTAGAACTTCCTTCTGTCCCATTATCCCAATCAATCGGTTATATGAAAATTGACTCCCATCCTTATCCACCCTTGAATCTAGGGTTTCGCTATCTGATTCCCAAATTTCATCATTAGAAACGTTCAAATTAGAGAGATTGGCTCGCATGTCTTGGAAGCGATGTTGCCCGTTGACACAATAGAGCTTCTTGTCCTTGGTCATGACAAGGACAGTGGCATCTATCCCAGTTGTCTCTTTTAAGTCGCGGATTTCCTTCGACAAAACCATAAACTTACGACGCAGTCGATTTTTATTTTGGTTCATGTTTCGGCTCAATTGAGATTGTTTGGATGTGTTTTTGGAGGTAATGTTGACATTCATGATGGCCCAAGATGATGGTGACGAAGATTGTAAATCTAAGGGCTAAAGGTATTAGGGTCATACATATATCAAAGAAATTAGAAAAAGGTCTGTTATGATTTAAGACCAAGCCTATCGCTGTATTTATAAAAGAGGTTCCGAATGTACAACGTATATTTCCGTCTTTGCTGCAATATAATTGCTTTTGTGCATATGGGTGGAATCAAATTATTTATGCTATATATGCCAATGTTAAAAAGGAAATTTGGGCTACCTACCTAAACACAAAAAAAGAAATTATGCTACTTACCCAAAAACCCAAAAAGGAAAATTGTAATGATGTGTCGGATATTTTCATTTATTTATTTAAATTCTAGAGTACCTTGGCCATTATGCCTCAATGACAAAAAGTTTGAAATTTAGTGACTTACGTGTTTAGAGGCTGGTGGTGGGATTTTATTTGGCCATGACGTAGGGCGCGGCCATGAGCTCGTGGTTGCAAACAATTCTCAAGTGGGAGTTAAATTCAAAAAGCTCCATCGGCATTTTTGGACAAAGGGAGACAATTCATAACCCTACGCACCCCAATAGTCCCAAAGCAACAACTGTTACTCTCTCTTTCTCTCTCTATATCACAAACTACTACAAGAAAAATGATGGACTTGGTATTTTGGGGGAATGGTATGGGTTGAAGAGTGGAACATTTTTCAAGAAAAATGGCAGAGATTGGTGGCTAGACGATGATGGTACATGCATGGAGGGTGAGATTTGCAGGATTTTATATAGTTAGCATTAGAAAAACATAGCTCCAGGTTTTAGTGAAAAAGAGAACATAAGTTAAGTAGCTCTAGTCTTACTTTCAGTCTGGCTACGGTGTTAGGATCTTAGTTGCATGCTTTTTGAATTAGGTAATTTTCTATGATGGCTTTCTTCCTTCTAGTTCTCTGAATTCTCTCCTTTTAAGCTGCTACTTAGACGTTTATTGATTCCTATGACAATGAAAGCTTGTAATTCAGATATGTTTTGCTTTAACTTTTTTGCTCATTAGAAACTCACAAGTGAATTGAATAGCATATGAACTTGTGGTTAATTCAAACCAACTGAATTATAGTGATTGTGCCTTCTTACTAAAGGAGTTAGGACCTCTAGTCAGCTAGTAATAAGGCCCATGCAACCATCATGGGAATAAGGTCTCATTGGAATTATCTAATGAGGAGAACAGAAGCTATTGTATTGTTGTGGTTTATTGGCATTCTATGAGTGCTTCTTATTGCTATTCTGTTAATAGAATATTGTACTCTTTCAGATTCTTTCAAAATATGACAATTAATAGTGCTTACTGAGCTGTTGTAGCTCCCCCCTTCTTGTGCCTTTCAGATTAGCTCAGATTAGAGGTTGACTTGTTTTTGACCTGTTGGTTGCACGATAGAGGAGCTTGTTATTATCCGAAGAACTTTGAATATTTTGTAAAGGATAATGTTTGTATTTTTAGGGACTCTTTGTACAATGAAAGTTCTGTACCTTTGTAGTGAAGTATAGCTTGCGTCTCAGAGCTTCAAAATTTTCGCTCCTCTTCATACCTTCCAATCAAAATGTCATTACTTGAACTTCACTTGATCTATCCTAAAAGATATGTAACATGATTTTGTGCTAGGAACATGCCAATATATAAATCTTGCACTAATAGAAACATCAAAGATCCAAAATGGCTCCTACAAGATCAACAATGTCCAAGGATCCAATGAAACGAGTACTTAATGAAGCAGATATCTCAACGTCCAAGGATCTACACATAATTTTTCTATGTTATTAAGTACAAATAAGAACACGTAAACTCTCTTTAAGCTTTGTGAAGACTTTTGATAACCATGTAAACCTTAGGAGTATGATATTTTGAACTAGAAGAATTACAACTCTAACCACAAGAAGCAAGCCTCAAAGTAGGTATGTTATTTACACTAATTTGCATCAAATAACTCAATTAAAATCCTAGATGGTAAATAGGCATCAAGACATTCAATCAAATTTATAAGCACAATGATTAAGATCCAACATCAAAAGGCAATCAAAACATAGGCAAAATAAGAAAACTAAATCATCATATAAAGTATTTACTTACACATAGTCATCATAAAAATCACAATAGAAGTCATGACAAAAGATAGAAGACGGGAAACACTGATGATGCACACGTCGAAGCTCCCTATTGTTTCTTGAATCCAAATTGTGTAAAAAGTATGGTAGAGAGAACTTAGACAAGCCTTATTGTACAGTAACCTATTCTAAAAATTTCTGGAAAACCCCTCCCAAAACAAAGCAAAAAACTAAACAACTAAAGAAACTTACTAGGAAAGCAATCCTTTTTTTACAAGGACAAACGTCAGCCATCTTGCACACATGTTGTGGGGACATTCCACCTTCTAAAAACTTATGGACAAATTGTAGCTCTATCTCTTAGTTTTCCAGAAATATGTCGCACATTATCTGGAAAAATCTTGAAAGTCTCAAACTCTTCAATCTTTGACAACGACGCAGTTTTTTCGGCATTGCAACTTTGGCTATCTTGATAAAAAATTCTGGAACAAATGGCTTTATGAAAAATTTGGCAAAATTCACACAATAATAGCTTTCTTCTCCAATTGGCCTTGTACTAAAATTCCTCCGAAAAGTTGATTTTCCTTATATAAAAAAGCTGAAAATAAAAAAAGTACAATAATAAGGCTCTTTTTAATCAACTTTCCCTACAAAAACCAAGTATACATAGTATAAAAATGTAAGAAACAATGAATCTATCAACGACCTTCCCTCTCTTGCACCTGAAGTTGTAGATGAACTCGTACGCATAAGAGGCGGATCCACACAAGGCCAAGAGGGGTCAATTGACCCCTTAAAGCCCGAAATCCACTATTGGAGGCGAAGATTTTGACCCCTGGCAATTGTCCACAAATTACTTGATGAAATGTTCCAGAGCTTTTCTGTCTTTGTTCTTTTACATTCATTTATTTTTATATTACTCCCTTTACTTAAGTTTACATGTATAAAAATACTAGAAAATCAAATTCCCACCAAATCAAAATATGAAAAATCAGTTTTAGTCAAAATATGATTTAGGCTAAAAATGATGGCTCATTAAGTCAATATGTACTTCATACTAAAATTCCACAAAATCAAGTTTTCTTATTTGATGTGTAACGAATAAAAGCTGCCAAAAATTATGGTGAGAAAATGATTATTTCGAAAATCCATTTGTAGCCAATATTTTTACATAAAACAATTTTTCATATATGATATGAATGTATGAATTTAAGTAAAAAGCCTTAGATATTCAATCAACAAAGAGTTTTACAAGAATAACCTAACTCTTACGTATTGAAGAAATATTTGCTTGAATAAGCTCCCTCTAAGATAATACTCAAGGGTCCAAATTTTGAGAGTTAGAGCCCAAAAGAAATGCGAACAAAGCCCAAAATCAAAATGATGATGGACCTTAAAAATGATGTAAATGCCTTAAAATGAGCAAGATTGCCAGCTCTTATGTTGAATAGGACGAGATGCCTTGGGAGGCGAAGAGGATTATGCTAATTTTTTGTTTTATTATCACATTCTGTATGGTTTGTATACCTTGGGAGGCGAAGTTGATGTAGTTCTCTTTGATAATGAATATGAGTATTTTGTATGGTTTTATCCATTAATTATGAATTAGAATATTATCGTTTCCTTTCTATGAGTCTATTTTGTATAATAAATTGAAAAAATTAACCTTTTATACGTTGACTCCCGGAATGAAAATTCCTAGATCTGCCACTAAGCGTAACCATTGCTAGGCTATCTATTGCATGCAAACATTCCCATGAGGCCAACAATGCACATGGTTTCTCAGGTGTTATCGCTCCAAACTGCTTCTTCCTGTGGAGGACCAGACGATATTACACTTGAACAACTCGTTACGATCTGAATTGCGTGTTACATATTGTAGTCATTTTAGTATTCCTTTTCATCTATCAACTTTAAAATGTGTACTGTTTTTCAGCTTGGTTAAAATCTTCTCCTATCCCTTCATACATAGTACTGAGTCTGTTTTGTACCAGAAGTAAACTGGTTTGACCAGCTTATCCTATTTATTACCATCTTTTATTGAAAATTCACATCACAAATTTTAATTTCTAAGACTAAAGCTCGTGCTGAATTTAATTTCGCCGACGACTAAAGCAGTCCATATAACGATGCAATCGATGCAGTTAAATATGTTCTGCTCTGCCAATTAGAATTCATAAACTAGCAATCTCGTTCAACGACTTTGATTGATGAATTCAGTCATTCAGCAAATTGCTTGGACATTTGAAATATATGGAAAAGTACTAAAACATGTGTTTTTGTTGTGCTGTGTTCTTCGCATGATCATAGAATATATGTAAGCAAGTAAAGTGGCCATGGCCAATAAAGAAAGAAGAGGCAAAAAACTTATACAGCCCAAAAGAACAACCACACAAAGAACTATGAGATGACCTAAGATTATATTCCCTCCAAAGTCGATCAACCAGATCCTTATTTCTATAAGCACCAAATCATCCTTATTTCCGTTCTGGTTTTTGGTAAAGAACAGTTATATGTTGTTGTTGCTGGTAGTCCGCACACTCAACAACGGCAACCTGGAGCGCCTGGAGGCTTTATAGATTCGACTAGTCTACGGTCAATAATCTTCATCTTCGAAAACTCCGTATCGATGTTCTCTTCTGCAATGAGAATACAAAACTTTATTAATAACTAATCATGCAAAACAATTTATCGATGTACACATACATATACGCGGCGCTCCTAAAGAGAGATTGCTTTTGTTTTCAGAAAATGGGAATCCCTTGTGACGCCTATTTTTAGTCTCTATTTAACTATTTGGGAAAGAGACTAACTGGTTTCTGAAAATTGGGAAACTCTGGCAAACACGACTTCGGATGAGAACAACAGCAATAGGATGAAGAGACTCATGTAAACAGCGTTGGCCTTGGGAACCATTTCTTATGATAGCCAGGTATAAGTTCCCTTCCTCCCTTCTAAATCCCACACCCCCACCTTATATTATATATAATGCCAGTAAACACCACATAGGGAAAATAAAGTCAAGGTCTTTGCGTGTTTCACAAGCCAAGGTCAAGGGATTTCGGGACAGTGGATCCGCTCCCTTGATATTAGCCTTGCAACCTAAATTCATGAACTCGGTCTTTCATCAAATAGTTTAATCGGGGTGATCCCAAAGGACTTTGAGAGATCAACTACTTTCTTTGGTGAATTTGAAGTTGAATGGCAATCAACTTTGGCGTCCTATAGCCATATGCATTTGGATCATTAATTGATATTGAATATTTTGATGTTCAAGAATATACGTTCGCAACTTCGTCCTAAATAAAATATAACAGATAATGAATGGTTCAATTACTAATATCACAAAGGCCTTTTATGATAAAACCCCATATCTATTAGACTTTGTAGGTGGTTAAGTCAATATTGCTAGTAGTGGGCCATTGACCTGTCTCTCTGAAATTTGATATTAGAGCAGGTTGATTGACTAGGCCTCAATTACTGGACTTTTATCCTTATTCTTATCAATATGTGGTGTTTGCATGATGGGCTTGAATGTTTACCCTTACCCAATACATGGTTTTGGGCTTGAATATTTGACTCCGATGTGGGCTTGGCTGCGCTCTGATACCATTTTAAATTTCAAAGAGAATTTCAAAGAAACGGGCAGTAGCCCACTACTAACAACATCAATATTGTCCCTAATTTAACCACCTACATTGTTTAGTATGTGTGAGGTTTTATCATAGCGACTCTCAGTGTTTTTAAGAGTGGTGTCATTCATTATATGTTATATTTCATTCAGTCAAGTTTTTGATATGAGACTTTATATTCTTCAACAAACTGTATTATAAGAACAAATTAATGTGTTGTATTTGCAGGATAACACCAAAATGGTTAGACCATATTACCTCTGACGAAAAATTCACATCCCAAATTTTTATTTCTTGTACTAAAGCTTGTGCTGAATTGTTTTTGCCTGACGGCTGACGCAATCCATATGCAATCGATGCATTTGAATATGTTAACCAATTTAGAATTCATAAACTAGCAATCTTAACGTTCAATGAGTTGAATTGATGAATTCAGTCATTATTCAATTGCTTGGACATTTGAAATATGGAAAAGTACTAACACATGCGACAACTTAATATGTCCTTTGGATTGGACATTTGAATATGTTCCACTCAACTATATACTGTATTTAATTTAAGTTTTCGATGTGATATTTTACTTCTTCAACATCGAGAAATAAAGACAGTTAAAAAAAACATTGAGAAACAAATAATTTTCATGAACAAACCTACGATAACCCTAAAACCAAGCCTCTCTAGTGGAGTGGGTGGGGGGTGGAGGTGGAGGTGGAGGAGCAGATCTGATACAGCTTTTTGGTTTCTTCTTTTTGTCTGGTGTTGTAGGTTTTTGGGTGGATGTATTTTCGGTGGTGTTGCCCTTGCCTCCATTGCGGCAGCAAATGGTTGTGCTTGTTGTTCTAGATATCTTGAAAATTAGTGCAAACCGATTAAACATAAAACCAGAAATCATCAACATCTCCTATGACGACAACCTGCTAGTGAAAGAAGGGTAATGATTGATGTTATGGGCAACCAAGTAAAATGGGGTTTTTTTTTTTGTTTTTGGGTTTAATCTGTTAATTTTTCAACCACTTTTTCGATGGTATTGTTTGATGTAGATTGCCGATGGGATCAGAAAACTGCTACAATTTACTTCTTTTTTTCTTTTTTTTTTGGTAAATACCATGAGGTGTCCCCACACCCAAAGGGTGGGATTAATCTCCGCTCGGGGTTCGGCTTGCCCCTGGCCACAAAGTGAGTCCAACGGATTTCGAACCCCACCCATTAAGGCACCAGGTAACTCGCCAGCTGGAGATGACAGTTTACCAACCGCACCACACCTTGTGGTTATCTTATTTTTTTCTTTTGCATGTTTTTCAAATTTTTTATAAAATTTTATTCGGGGTAAGGTTGGAAGAAAAGTCCAACTTTGAAAAAAAAAAAAAAAAAAATCTTCTTGAAAAGGACACATGGCAGATTTTGTGTAGGAATATCACCAACTGACGTGGTGATATATACCTTATCATTCTATAATTTCTCCAATATTTGGCCCTATAGCTTTGAGTAGAGGTATATGATATGATTTTGATTTTGGTTGGATTCGTCCGTATTGGTTTAACTAGAGATGGCAGAAATCCTCAACGAGTCTGGTCCCCGGCCCTAATGGGGGGCTATTTCGGGGGAAGATCGGGTACGGGGATTCCCCCAATGTTAACGATAAGGAAGCAAATTTGCATCTTCCTTAATGTTGTTTGAATCACTCATCATCTTCTAAACCTCCATTTCTGTATAGTTTATTCCTCTTGGTGTTTTCTGATACATTTATTTGAGGACTTAAAGCCAATTAACCTTTTTATAGTGTGAAGAGAGTGTTTTGGTCAAAGTCGTGTGTTTGACTGACAAAGATGCATTTGTCACTTTTGGGTGGAGAACAAAAAGGTTGCGACGTCTATCATCTCATGATTGTCTTCAATTGGATCAGATGTTTGGACCAAGTGAAAGATAAATAAAATAATGTGACGTATTGGTTTTGAAATTGTTTGCTAAATTAAAGGAAGAGAAGTCATTGGAAGGAACAATTTTGACTAAATTTGCAATTTATTAGTTGTGGCGATTATGTAAACCGCGACCCTATGTTTATTTCCTATTTGAGAGAGTGAGAAACTGGTTTTCAGTTTGTCAAATTTTCAGGGCATGCAATGTAGACACTTTAAAAAACTTATTGTATGGTACTAATTTAGGTGTTATAATAAGTAGTATAATATTAGTAAACTAGTAATATCAGTCGATTGTAACACCGTCTCACTAGTATTACCTTATTATAAACTGTTTGGACCAAGTCTCATGCATTTGGTTAATGTCATTTTCATCACCCCATGCATTCATGTCCAATATTCATGCTTAAATTGTACAAAGAAATCCTTAAGTTAAGACTCAATAATTGGATTTCGTATATAAAATTATTTATTCATGTATATAAACATGCAAGTAACCGAAGAATAAAATCTTTCATCTGGAAAAATTAACTTGATTAGGATCTTTACAGAACGGTCAACCTGTTAGATACATTTTAGCGACTTTTTGATCTAAAACCTATAAACATTACTTGTAGGTTCATACACAGATTGCATTTCCTTTAATTGGCATGCCAATTCTGATTTGGCATCCAAGATGTTAACTATTCTGTCAATTTCATCAATTAAATTCAACAAGCAAATTCAAAATTTGCATTACATTTATGGAGAAATGTAAGACAATGACTTTAACTGAGGTGTAGGAAATACTTGAAAGTCTCTGATCCAAAATAAAAAATTGCATTAAATTTATGGAGAAATGTAAGACAATGACTTTAACTGAGGTGTAGGAAAGACTTCAAAGTCTTCTCCCATCTAGAATTCAAAAATTTCATTTAATTTAGGGGTAATTAAACTTTTAGTCACTGAGTTTATGGTCGAATTTGAATTTGGCCACGAAAATTTCAATTTTCCAATTTTGGTCACTCGGGTTAGCATCATCAGCAAATCGAAAGTCATAGTATAAAAGGCGCTTTTGTCAAAAGCTCGTCCCAAACGAACCCTAAAGTCAAGGTATTTGCACGTTTCAAACCACATTCCTTTTGTCAATTTTCCAATGTGGTACGTTTAGTTAGAAACAAAATATGAACATTGTCAAGCATCCAAGTTGCTAACTATCAATTTCTTCTAACAAAAGCGAAATGTATCAATTTCATCAAAATTCAACAAGAAAATTCAGTTGCATTTAAATGCATGAATAAATGCAAGACATTGAGGTGTAGAAAATCGATCTTTCCCCAGATCGTTTAGTCGGGGTAGTCCCAAGGGACTTTGAGAGATAGACATTTTTGGGTGAAATTGAAGTTGAATGGCAATCAACTTTGGCATCCTATACCCTATGAAGTTGGATATCATTAACTGATATTGAATATCTTGATCTTTCCACCGACGAATTCGATGAGTCAATTCCATACTTTTTTTTCTTTTCAGTATCTAATTTTGACGGAAGAAAATGTATGGAGAAATCATGAAATCAACCAATGGTTTCGATGTCCTCTATTGCATCGCCAAGGGAGGACAGGGAAGTGTGTACAAGGTAAATCTACCATCCTTTCATACAAGAATACTGAGTTCTAGTTTGTAACATATGCTTCAGTTACTGCATTGACCGTCTTCAGCATATCGTGGTGTGCCGTGAGTCCGTAATTTTTTGCATAAAATACTGCAGCCCGTTGTTCATCTTACAAAACATATCCTTACAATCTCATATAAAAATCAAATACAATCACATACAATAAATAAAGGAGAAAGTTATTTTTTGTCCGTGTAGTTTACTGATTTTACCACTTTAGTCCCCATAATTTTAATTTTATTAATTTTAACCCCGTAGTTGTAAATCCCTCACAATCCCTTACATGCTGAGAGTCATCATGTAAACAACGTTAGCCAGGTATAAGTTTCTCTCCTCCTTTGCAACATGAATTATGCCTAACCTATAATATGAGTGAGAAAATATACTATTAGTTGTGGAACCATGCACTTATACAATATTGTATTTTATTTCATTAAGTTTTCGATCGTATTTAACATTATTCAACAGCCAAAATTCAAAGAATGAACATTGTCAAGCATCCAAGTTATTGCTAACTCTAAATTCAACCACAAAATTCAAACATTGCATTATAAGACGATGACTAATTAACGTACCACCTTACCTCTTAGAAAGAAAAGTGAAAGAGATGTCTCAACCATCTCAACCACAAAAGCTTGTCGAGCGCTGGATATATTGTGGAAAACGGAATCAGTGCATGTAGAATAATAGCTATAAATAAAGCCATCAAATACACGATTGTACACAGAAACAAAAATAAAATGACATATTTATTATGCTGTCTAGCTTGCCTTATCTCGTATGTCCAGCTGTTCTCATCACCAAACATTGCTTTTGCTTCTTCTCTTGAAGCTGAGGCTCTTCTCAAATGGAAAGCTAGCTTTCAAAATCAAACCAAGAATAATCTGACCTCATGGGCTTACTATCCAAAAGTAAATAAAATCCCATGCAACGTTTGGACTGGTATTTCATGCAACACTGCTGCTAGTGTCAACAGGATCAACCTCACCAATTCTGGGATACAAGGTACGCTATATGAATTTCCATTCCTGTCCCTCCCTAATCTCGAATACATTGACCTCAGCTTGAACCAACTCTTTGGTGCCATCCCATCTCAGATAAGTTCCCTCTCCAAACTCATCTATTTTGACCTTTCTTATAATCAGTTATCTGGGAGAATCCCACCAGAAATTGGTCTTCTAAATAATCTTCAAGCCCTGCACCTAAATACGAACCAATTAAATGGCTCAATTCCTCAAGAAATAGGAAATTTGAAGTCTCTAGTGGAATTATGCATTGATGATAACCATCTATCTGGTCCAATCCCGTCATCATTAGGTGATCTAACAAACCTTACCCTTCTCTATCTCTTTAAAAATAATCTTTCTGGCACAATTCCAAAAGAGATAGGGAACTTGAAATCTATTGTGGAGCTAGAGTTGAGCCAGAATCAATTCAATGGTTCCATCCCCACTTCACTTGGTGACTTGAGCAACCTAGAAATCTTATTCCTACGCGATAACCAACTTTCTGGCTCCATCCCCCAAGAGATTGAGAATCTTGCAAAGTTGACTGTGCTGGAACTCGACACTAACAATTTTTCTGGTTATTTGCCACAAAATATTTGCCAAGGCGGATCACTACAAAATTTTACGGTAAACTCCAACCATTTCATAGGTACAATCCCCAATGGTTTGCAAAATTGCAAGAGCTTAGTGAGAGTTCGTCTTGAAGGGAACCAACTAACGGGCAATATATCTGAAGACTTTGGTGCCTATCCAAATCTTCATTTTATTGACCTGAGCCACAATAACTTGCACGGTGAAATCTCACAGCTCTGGGGACAGTGCCCGCAATTAGCAACACTACGAATTGCGGGGAACAAGCTTACTGGTAGTATACCACCTGAGATTAGCAATGCAACCCAAATTCATGTATTGGATCTTTCTTCCAATAGTTTAGTAGGGGTGATTCCCAAGGACTTTGGGAGATTGACTTCTTTGGTGAATTTGATGTTGAATGGAAATCAACTTTGGGGTCCTATACCCTCAGAATTTGGATCACTGACTGATATTGAATATCTTGACTTGTCCACCAACAAATTCAATGAGTCAATTCCAGGCATTTTAGGCAACTTGCTCAAATTAAACTACTTGAATTTGAGAAACAACAAGTTCAATCAAGAAATTCCATTTCAGTTGGGGAAGTTAGTTCATCTGTCCCAACTTGATCTAAGTCATAACTCACTTGGGGGTAAGATACCATCAGAAATGAGCAGTATGCAAAGCTTGGAGAAGTTGAATCTTTCCTACAATAATCTTACAGGTCTCATTCCAACAACTTTTGATGAAATGCATGGCCTGTATGACATCGACATATCCTACAATCAACTGCAGGGTCCAATCCCCAACAACAAAGCATTTCAAAATGCTCTAATGGAAGGGAATAATGGATTGTGTGGCAACGTTGGAGGACTAAAACCCTGCAATCATTTTGTGGAGCATAAGCATACCTCAAGGAAGGCGTTCTTAATCATTTTCCCTATCTTGGGAACACTATTACTTGCTTTCCTGGCTTTTGTTTTGATTGGAAGAAGAAGAAGTAGAAGAAAGCAAGAACAGGAAATCGAACAGAGCAATATGCACAAAAGCTTTTTCTCAATATCTAATTTTGACGGAAGAAAAATGTATGGAGAAATCATGGAAGCAACCAATGGTTTTGATGTCGTCCATTGCATCGGGAAGGGAGGACAGGGAAGTGTCTACAAGGCAAAGCTCCCATCAAGCAGCATTGTTGCAGTGAAGAAATTCCATAGAACACCTGATGGTGAGGAGGCATCTCGGAAGGAGTTCTTTAATGAAATAAGGGCCTTAACTCAGATACGACACCGAAACATTGTAAAGTTTCTTGGCTTTTGTTCAAGTTCCCATCACTCATTTTTGGTCTATGAGTATCTGGAAAAAGGTAACTTGGCTACAATCTTGAGCAACGAGCATGAAGCTAAAAAGTTGGACTGGAGTACAAGGGTGAGAATCGTAAAGGGTGTAGCTCATGCTTTGTGTTATATGCATCATGATTGCGCGCCACCTATCGTGCATCGAGACATAACAAGCAGCAACATTTTGCTGCATTGTGACTATGAGCCTTGCGTTTCGGACTTTGGCACTGCTAAGCTTTTGAATCCAGACTCGTCAAATTGGACTGCTCTTGCAGGCACATATGGATATGTAGCACCAGGTAAAATATAAAAATATAGAAGTTTTTCTATAAAAAAAATTTAATTCTGGATATATCTATATTAATGGTTTGCTCTTCCTTAATTTGCACGCAGAGCTGGCTTATACAATGAAGGTAACAGAAAAATGTGATGTTTATAGCTTTGGAGTGCTGGCACTGGAAGTGATTACGGGAAAGCAGCTAGGCGATTTCGTCTCCTCCTTTTCATTTCCATCCACCACCTATGCAAACATATTTCTCAAGGATGTGTTGGACCAAAGCCTTCCCCCTCCTACACCTCAACTTCAAGATGAACTCATAACCATTGCAAGGCTATCAATTGCATGCAGACATTCCCATCCACAATCGAGGCCAACAATGCACATGGTTTCTCAGGCTTTATCGTTCCCAACTGCTTCTTCCAATAAAAGATCAAATGATATTACCCTTGAACAACTCATTATGATCTGAATTGTGTGTGCCATATGTATATTGTAGTCATTTGAGTACTTCGTTTCATATAAACTTTAGCATGTGTATGTTGATTTTTGTATCAGAGTAACTGGTGTAACCAGATTATCCTATTTATTACCACCTTTTATAGAAAATTCACATCACATTTTAATTTCTAGAACTAAACCTTGTACTGAATTTAAACTACTACAAAATTGTAAAACCACAACACAAAATAGACAACGGTGCAGTTTAAAACTGTTGTGTTTTAAAAGATGACGGGTTTACAAAAGCGTCGTGATATAGCATATTCTTTTTTCTTTTCTTTTTTTGGTCAATAAGAACTTTCATTAACAGGAGAGCAAATCCAAAATAGATTACAACTCAAAGAAACAGGAGAAACAGAGCCATGCGACAGAATAGAAGTGCATGCAAAGCAATAAACTCAAATAAACTCATACAAGCTGCTACAAGAAAGAGCCCCATGGTATGGGAGTGGTACGACAATCCAAAATCAGAGAGTCATGGCTATCTTCAACAGCGCAAGCTATGTGGAGGCTGGAGAAGGGCAGGGAAGGCCGTCTCGACTTAAGATAAGCAGAAGAGAGGTGGGAGGCCTAGATACCTGCAGACTTCCGACTCGACCTCGATAGTGCTAGCGACGCAAGGTGATCTGCCGCTTCATTGTTTTTCCTATCGGTCCACGCCCAGTTACAGTTTGAGAAGTTGGAGTTGCATTCACGAATCCTTGATAGAAGTGAGTGTAGATTCCATCTTCCACGCTTTATGTTTCCTCTCACACTCTCAATCAGTTCTTTGGAGTCAGATTCAAAGCAAACCTCAGATAAGCCCACTCAGCTGCCCATTTGCAACCTTCCAAACCAGCAGTTGCGTCAGCCATGATTGCAGATTCCGGGTGAAAAGATAGGCATTTTGCTCCCACGAACTCACCATTGGCATTTCGTGCAATAAGACCAGCTCCAGCTTTGCCAGAGGATGCCAACCAAGCAGCATCAAAGTTAACTTTAATAACATAGGCATTTGGTGCGGTCCAAGAGGTAGGATTTGTAGAGGGTCCTTCGCAAAACCTCCTCACACTCCTTATGTTATTCAATGCAGCTATCTCCTCCACTTGAGAAAGAATGGTTTTGATGGCCAAGAGAGGTTGTGGTTTGCATTGATAAAAATAAACAAAACGATTCCTTGTTTTCCAAATAATCCAGCAAGTAACAGCAATAATGCATGATATACGTCTTTTTTCCTCCTTAGTTTGGATCCCATCCATGGTACATTTCAGCAACCATTGGTCAAAGGTGGTAATTTCCTGGAATGTAGTTTTTTGGAGATTAATCATAGAGCCAAATTCCTAATGGGCTTAACTCTTGAAGGCTCATTATTTCCTGAAATGTAGTTTTTTGGAGGCAAAGAAAGGCGGTCGTGCTTCCTGGGCTTGGGCAAGCTTGCTTGAGGGAAGAAAGATCATTCTCCAGGGAGCTCAGTGGCAAATTCTAAATGGCAGACAAGCAAAGCTTTGGACAGACTGTTGGATTCCCTCCCTTCAAGATGGTAAACTCCACCCCCACTTACAAGCCTCAGTTGATCCTAACACTAGGGTGGTAACTTTAATTGATTGAGATTCCAAAACTTGGAATTTAACCCCAATTCAAGCTTCAATTACTGACGAGGAGAAGCTTGCTATCCAACTTATCCCTATAGGGAATGGAAGGGAGGACGACAGGTTAGTGTGGCACTGGGGAAAAGAACGGCAAATTTTCAGTACGGTCCCGGTATCATTGCATCCATGCCCTGCAGGTTGAGACCACCGCCAGGAAAGCCTCCACCTCATCATGGATTGACCCCTTGGTATGGAAA
The DNA here is from genome assembly GCF_029339155.1 of Prunus mume. Lineage (NCBI taxonomy): Eukaryota > Viridiplantae > Streptophyta > Magnoliopsida > Rosales > Rosaceae > Prunus > Prunus mume. The sequence goes on from NC_142702.1 coordinate 9,104,298, forward strand.
AATATTTGGAAAGCTGAGGTCCCGCTAAAGATAAAATATTTTCTATGGCGTGCGACTCATGGTAGGTTGCCTACGGCAATGGCTCTCCACAAACTTGCTCGAACCTCATTATGTCCTATATGCCAAGCTCATGAGGAATCTATTGAGCATTTGTTCCTCTTCTGCCCATGGGTTGAATTGATTTGGTTTGGAAAATTGATATACCACTTTATACACCACTAAAATAGAGTTGTGTTTTAAAAGACGACATTTATAAATTACAAAGGTCGTCTTTTAAAACATGCTAGGCTCCTTAAGTGAGTTCGCAAATTTTCAGATTTCCTCCCAACTCAAAAACATTCCCTCCCCAAATTTTCGCAGCTCTCTCAACTCTCTTAAACAGTCCCTCTGAATTTTCCTCATCTCTCTTCCTCCCTCATCGTCACAGATATCTCTCTTCATCTGTCTTTCTCTTTCTGCTATGCGTTTCTCTCTTGACCATTCACTTCTTTTGCTTTGCAGGTCGTGATCGATAACATTGTCTGCTCCACTGCGACTTTACTCAAGGTTTCTGAGCTTGCCATATCGTTGCGCCGTCGTGGTCAGTGAGAGTTTCAGTAAGGGATTTGGGGCTTTTGCTATTTCAAATCCCTAGTATCCTTTTACTTATACTCTCTCATCGATCTCCAGCTCTTTCAGATCAAACCCATCAAAACCCTAAGCTTGCTCCTTCTGCAACAAAACCTCCAAAGCCGCCAAGGCCTCTGCAACAATTTCTCTGAAATTTCTTTTCTTTTTGATGTATTTTTACTACCTGAAAATTAGATACTTAAATTCAAGAAATAAACTTGCAAGCGCACAAGGTTAATGCAATATAGCCAAGGCAAGTACAAGGTCGTTCCCATAGAGACTGAATAAATTCTCAAGTTGTTGTGAATTATAAACTAATTTAAATCCTAAATTACTCTAGACACCCTAATTAATAAACTTAAAACTAACGACTCAACTAAAACTTAATAGAGGAGTTTTGAAAGATTTTCTTTAAAAGAACGTTGAAAACAAGAAAGCTAAAAGACAAGATAACAAAGAAAAATGTGAACTAAATAAGTTTGTGAAAGATTTTAAAGAAGCTTACCAAGACAACAATTTCACCACAATTCTTCTTATCCAAACCTTAGCATGCATACTATCAAAATTCCCAAGTTATGTTGATGATTAGTTCTCCAAAATTATGATTCACTCTTTTCACAGCAATTAACCACTTATTCTTACACACAATTTATCCTTGGCGTGATGCATAAATATAAACATATAAAAAGACCTTAGGTTCAATGAGTACTTCACACAGTCACACAAACCCCCAAGAGTATGGTGTTTACCTTAGGCACATTCATGAATTTAATCACGAGAAGCAAAACTCATATTAGGCATGGCGTATACCCTAACATGAACCAAATTACTTAACCAAAAACCTAGATGGTAGCTAAGCATCAAGATCATTAGTTAAGAAAATAAGCATAGTGATATAATTTCAACAATAGGAAATTCTAATAGCATGACATAACTAGGCTTTGAATAATTAGAAAAGGGTTACATTGTGTCTTAGTAAAAGAAAATTATTTACTCATAATCATGGTAACAAAGCAAAAATAAAACAGGGAGAAAGAGGTAAGAAAAACCCTTAGAGTTTAGAGGCACACGGTCGCTCTTCCTTGCTCCACGGTTGAAGTTTGAAATTTCTGGTGTGTCCCTTGCGCCCCCACGATCTCCCCTCTTAAAAGAACCTAAAACCTAGTTAGAATGGGCCTAAACAAGTGGCCTTACACGAAGACTTGGTTTCCAAGTCAGTTCCTAACTAGAAAAGGTAATTAAAACTAAGTTTCCTAAAACCTCCAGGAAACTGCACGTGATCCTCATTGCGAATGCGATTTGGACACCTTTTTGAACTCCAAAGATTACGTAAGACCACTCTTTGGAAAGCTCTGGATCTCTTCTTTCAGCCATATATCGTGTGCCTCAATCCAACGTCGTATGAGTGATTTGTGGCCAAAATACCCCTGCTGACTCAGTATTCTCCGGGAATTGGTTTATGCTGAGTTGTCTAATTAGAAATGGGCACCTTAGCAGTCTTCAAAAATTATGAAAATATTCATGGATAAACTTCAGGATACTATCCTCGATCTCCAATTAGAATCATGCCAAACTACATTACGATGAATATTTGGCGAATTTATACATTTCGTGGCTCATAAGCTGAAAAACCAGGAAATAACTAAACTCAACTTCTTTAGTCCAAATAAATTCACAAAACTAAGTAAAAAGGATATAAAATCATGTGAAATTATGAACATATCACTTTTCTATGTTCTTATGATTTACCTGTTATATTGTTTCAATTTGTTTATTAGTTGTTGCTCTGTTTGCATTATGCTGGTTGTCTATTCATATAGATTTTTTTTTGCTGGAGTGCTTTTCTTTCATAAGAACTCAGATGAGTCCCCTTTCTCAGTCTCAGGCTTTAATTTCTCAAACAGAGATGAGAGATGGTCTCTGGTTCACGAATTTGAAGGTGGTGGGGTTCAGATAATCTTAGTCGAGTCTTGCTAATGCTGCAGCTATATCATGTGTATTTTAATCTCAGTTGATCTCTCTCTCTCTCTCTCTGTTTTTTTGTTTTTGGTTCTCTTTCTTGATCCACGGTATGTCTCCAAATGCAATAGATACGCTGAATTCGTATCTAATTGACTATGTTTATACCAAAATGGACAACCAATGAATACCAAACACGTGGAACAAACCAGGGCTACGAGTGCCTTCGGCACTCACCTTCGGTACCAAGCCTACCGATCGCAACATTAGGGCAACCCCACCTCGCGGACGCGTGGCGTCTCACAATTGACGCCCAGAGTCCCACATCGAAACTCTCAACAAATTGCACACCTCCCAAGGCCTATAAAGAGGCGCCCATCCCGGCTTGAAGGTAATCAATCGGGACTTACGCATACCGCCTATTGATCCGAAGTTCAAACTTGTTAAACCGATTTACTTAAGCATCGGAGAGCCTTGGCCGGTACCACACCGGTGCCCTAGGATTACCGTGCGTTTGCTTTGTTACGATCGCACACGCTACCGAGGACATCGACCAAGAGACCTAATCACTAAGTTACGCGGGAAAGTGGCAACCATTTTTCTGCGTCACGCTTAGCGCCCGCTCTGTGGGAAATCGATAAAATCAACCTACAAATCCTAAAAACAATGGGAACCACTTCAGACCACGCGCCTTTCGGGATGGATTACCTTACGGTATGCCAAGTGGAGCAAGCCCGCGCTGCACCCTAGCACCCTTTCAAATCCTCCGACGACCACGGTCGGGGCGGAGCTCTTGGCTCAAATGACCTCCTCCGAAGGAGATGGCTAAACTCCAAGAACATAATAACCTCCTTTCATCCAAAGTGGATGAAACCCAACCTGCTTAATCGCCAGAAACACAAAACATTCGACCACCGAATCTTCCTGTAGTCGCAGACTTCCCGGGCAGAGGAAGGAAAACAGGGGCAAAGGCGCGCCGCGCCTCCAGCAGCCGGTGGTCCCGCACCCTGTGACCAACCTCACGCACCAAAGAAGGTGTACACCGACCGCCGCCATCGGATCAACGACAGAAGGATGCCGAACGGCATAGGTCCCCAATCCAATAAACGCCCGCTTGGGGACTCCGGATGAGGGTCCCTGGGATAAGTCGCCATCCGGAGGGTTCAGGTTTGGATTCAGCATCGGAGTCCGATGATGAGTACGCCGGCAGGCAACGAATCGCTACCGCTCGAAGCCCCGAGTACTCAAGGCGCGAACGCCAAGTCCGAGGAGATCTTCCAAGACTTCAAGGCGCCCTGCCGAGACCCCGCCATCCGCTTACTCTTTCAACGAATCCAGAAGATGGAGGATGACCGAACCTACCCCGTGTCCCCGATTGGGGAAAACTTCGGCCGGGACCGCTTCACCGATCGCATCAAGAAGTCAGACGGACAGGAGGTGCACCGCTGCGATACCTTTCTATACCGTGTAGAAGACCCTTGACGCACCTCCACTCCTTCCAATCGGCATTGGGTGTAAAGGCCTCTGCGGCGAGGACAATGTCTCACTGCTTCTCGTCCCCTACCGAGTTGCATCAATTGGTTCTACCGCCTCGAGCCGGGCGATACACTCTTTGACGAATCAAGCAAATTTTCTCAACCACTTCATGATCCAGACGGACTGCTTGTACTCTCTGACGATCCGTACACACACCGCAAAGGAGGACGAACTCCCACGGAATACGCAGCGCGCCAGTCACCATTAGTACTGAGGTGTCCCGAACGGACGATAGGGCAGCCCACGGCGCCTTCAAGAGTGGCTCACGGTCCTCTCACTTCCGGTACCTCGTGCACGGAGCAAGCGGCGCGCGACGACGAGTTGATGAAGCGGCGGCACCCATGCAAAGGCCGAATACTTCAACTCCAAACCCGGGCCCACGGCTCGGAAGGAGGAATCGGCAACCAAAGTTATCCAGCAAACCGATGACCCGCCGGCAGGCACAAGCGGAAGGACGGCCGATAGCCGTCGGGAAATTCAAAGAAAGGACGGGAAAGTACGGACTAACGATCACCGGGCTCCCCTATCAATCACGATCGTGCTCGGAAGTCTTCACCGCCTGAACACGACGCACGAAACCGTCTAATGAACGAACATGATCAGATCCGGCCGACCAACCGGAAGCCCGGTCGACGGGATAATCGACATCGCAAATTCTCGGTACATCACCGGTAAGGCGACCACAATACCAAGACTGCATCACCGAGAAAATCGCCGAGCGCTTGATTCGGGAAGGAAAGCGGATCGATCGCCAGACCGCAGCCCGGCGCCAAAGCCGACCGAACCCAGTCCCGTAACCTCGATCACTCTTCACATCTTCCAGAAGCGCTCACCCAAGGAACCTCTTGCCGATGCATGGCTGTTCACCTTCTTCTTCGCGGACGCAGCCTTGAGAAGTCCCCTTCTCCACCCCTCGGCATAAACGCCCTCCACACCGAAGGGGAGCTTGGCGGCGCTGCAGTCAAAGGGAGGAAGCCTCGGTCCGTCCCCATCACACTCCGATGAGCTTCCTCCAGCTCTCTTCTTTCCCCGCACATCAGCAACTGGCCTTCATGATCTCTAGGCCGCTTACCATCGCCTGATGAGCACCTCCCTTCTCCACCTTCTTGGCCCGAGACTCCTCAGCCGTTTCTGCATCTCGGGATCATCCGGATCCATAGCCACCTTCACGCTTCCCCTTATGATACCTGCCACTGCACATCAAAAGCCAAGTTAGTCCCAATTGCAAAAAGAATCATAAGCCAAACAACAACAGTCCGGACTCGACAGGTTCTTCTGGGTGACTAGGTTTTGCACTCGCACTGGGTCTCCGACAATAGTGACCTCACCCTCTCAACCTTGTCTTCTCGCTCTTTGGAGATCGGTCCCCACTTCACCGAACCTGCACCAAAGGTTATATTCAATTCAGCCATTTACATTTGCACAAGCAATGACTGAAGGACCAAGAGTCAGAGCACAAGTAAAAACACTACAAAACAACAAATCAGTCTTAAGAGACGGGGCTAAGGACCTATAGACTGGAAGTGGGTAGGAATCTGTCTGGAGACGGTCTTCCCCGGAGGACACTCCCAATCACCATAGACCAAGCACCATTTGTTCCTCCACGACTTCTGAGTATTGGGCTTATGCCCGATAAAGTAACCCCTTTCTTTTGCCTTCCGACAATTGGCTTGTACCCAGCCAAAGGTTCCCTGTTGCTTGGAGATTGAATACAAGTACATAAACTGCTCAAATGTTGGCTCCCCCAACCCAACCAACCACCAAGCAATATAAACTCCATGCAGAAGCAGCCAAAAGTTTGGGATTGTATTGCCCCGGCGCATACCCCAACTTGGCCAACATCATCTGTACCCAAGAATGAAACGGTAGTCTGAGGCCATGCTGGTACATATTCGTGAAAATCGTAACTGAACCTTCCGGAGGATATCTCACTACATCCACAGCACTGGGTAACCTCAGGCCCACATAGGGTGGCATACTATAATTTGTTGAAGCTCAGTCAACTTTACTTCTGTAAGCGTATTCCGATTCGCCAAAGGGACACCAACTCGGATGTCCACCCCCTCTGAGCGTGAAGCCACGACTATACCCACAGACCCTGATGGTGATGTCTGATTGCTTGAGCCCACCTCCGGTGTATGTGCCAAGGCTAGAACCCGATCAACACTGGCCTCTAACACTTTATACTTCTTCTGCATCTCCTTATATGCCTCTGACCCAGACTCTACTGATGGCCCAGCCATCTCACCTTCATGAACTATCCTAGCTTCTATAAGCCTTTCTACCAAACCCCTGTCTGGGAACTCTCATCTTCAGAACAAACATACTCACTAGCCTCTTCACTCTCAATATCATCCCCACCAAAGGCAAGGGGGTCAGGACCTTCTTTATCAAAACTTTCAGACATCTACAATTTGCATAAACAAGGAAAAGAAACTAATGCATATGCAAAAAGGATTGAAAGCATAAGAACACAATGGAAGGCACACCTACATGCTTTTTGACCTAGAAGCATACATTCAACATGTTCATACTCATATTCAAGGTGTTCATCCTAATCTTCAACATGTTCATACCAAAAGTTCAATTTCAATTCAAAAGGTCAAGGGAAATGAGGTCTAACCTTGTTTGCACCACCACGAATGAGTCGCCGGAAATCACCTTGGCCACAAGCACCACCACCAAAATCTCACCGGAAATTTTTTTCTCCTTCTCACTTTCTGGAAATCTTTCTCAAAAATCTCCAAGTGTGAGGCCTACGTCACTCCAAACTTCTATTTATAAATACCCTAGGGTATAGCACCCCTTCACCTTCCCTCCCAAATCCTTGTAACTGCATAACATTTGATATTCAAACTTCAACCAAAAAAAAAAACAAAAAAAAAAACAAAAAAAGGAGAGAAAGAACTTGAAGGGACCTTGCCGAACGGCAAGGCCTAAGCAGAAGCATTTGGAAGGTCATAACAATTTTTCAACTTGCCCAAGCTCTAAATGGTCCCGGCGCTAAGGGTTAACAAAGCCCAAAGCCCACAAGACCTTGCCGAAGGAAATTGCAAGCCCAACAAATTCCCAACAAAAAGGGTTATGCTTTACCAAGCAAACCGATCCACTTGCCTAGGTTCTTGACCAATCTTCAAGGCCCAACCTTTTGAAGGAGGATACAACCTCAAACCCACACCAGGTGGCTAAATCAAGAAGGCTACAGGACCAGCTCCAATCAAGCAGCTTTTGCCAAATGGCCTAGCTCCATGCAATTTGCCAGAACAAATTTTTTTACATAGAAATATTTTACCTTCATGAGACTCAGCTCTATGTCCTCAAGTCTCTTCTCACATGACTACCTCAAGACTCACGGCCGTGTAGCCAGGTAGCTACACTCCTGCTAAACCTAGCCAAACATCAAAATTTACAAAAGTCAAGCATTCCAAATATGAAAGGTCGGTCGGGCTCTGTTTTGCGACAGCAAGGCTCATGAAATCTCAAAACAAAGTGGCTCACGACAACTTACTCACAGAATTTGATCAAGGCACCCAGCACCTTCCGAGCCCACCTCTTTGATAAAATAATAAGCCCACTTTATTTTCAAAGCCTAGCCCAATTCTTCTAAGAGCCTGGCTGTAAAAGGAATGCACGGCAGCAGTCAGTTCGGTACAAGTTTTTGAGGCTCACAAATTCACAAAAACTCACTGACCCGAGCTACTGTGGCAAGCACTTAGCTTCAATACTCTTGCCGCTTGATGCTCACCAAAACTCCATTCGATGTCTCTTGCCGCTCGCACCTCCCATGTCCGGAAGCAGCCCACCTGTCGGAAAATTTCATAATAGCCATCAGCGGGCCAAAAGGTCATCAGTCAGCCTGGCGATCCGATCGGTTTGGCGAACACGCATCAGCAGAACCTCCAAAAATTTTCTCACCTCAAAGTCTTGTGCAATGCCCGACCTTGTGCAAGGAACGATCAGGAAGGCACGGAAGACTCAAAGTCTTCACGTTCCAAGTCACTCCACCAACCCGATCGGCTACCTTTGACCCCGCAGCCTACCTCTTAGCCCTGACTTCAAATTACAAAGAACCTGCAAAAAGGGAGGAAGTTCAAAATGGCCTTAGCTCACCTTGCCGAAGGAAGAGGAAGCTCAAATTTCCTAAACCAGCACTCAGCTATGTTTATACCAAAATGAACATGTACCAATGAACGACGGACGCGTGGCTAAACCATGGCCATGTGGTGCCTTCGGCACGTACCTTCGGTAGAAGACCTACCGATCGCAACATTAGGCAACCTCGCCCCTCTGGACAGCGTGGCAGTCCCACAATTGATGTCCAGAGTCCCACATCGAAATTCTAAACAAGTCGCACGCCTCCCAAGGCCTATAAAGAAGGACAATCATCCTAGCTTGGAGGTAATCAATCAGAACTTACGGATTCTGCCTGGTGATCTGTAGTTCAAACTTACTAAATCCGATACTTACTAAAGCATCGGAGAGCCTTTGGCCGGTACCACACCGGTGCCCTAGGATTTACCGTGTGTTGTGCTTCATCTTACAGATCGACTTCTACCGAGGACAACGAATGGGACCAAGGAAAGAATCACACTGTTACGCGAAAGTATTAACATATTTTTCTCAAGCCAACAGCTTATAGCGCCTCCAGGAAATCGATAAAATCAACCTACAACCTAAAAACAAAACAATGGGAACCACTTCAGACCACAGCTCCTTCAGAGATGACACGATTACCGTGACGTATGCCAAGTGGAGCAAGCCGCGCTGCACCCTAGCACCCCCTTATCCTCCGACGCTCTGCATCACATCACGGAGGAGCTCCTGCTCAAATGACCCCTTGGAGGCGTATGGCAAACTCCAAGAACGTAATAATCTCCTCTTTCGTCCAAAGTAGACGAAACCCAACTGTTGCTTAACCAGCAGGAAACACAAAACGTTCACCACCGGATCTTCCCAGAGCACAGATTCTACAGTAAGAAGGGAAAGCAGCAAAGGCAACGCCACCTTTACCTAAATAAATGTACCGGTGGTCCCGCCACCCCGTAACCAACCTCACGTACTCAAAGAAGGTATATACCGATTGTCGTCATCGGATAAATGATAAAAAGGATGCGAATGGCATAGGTCCCCATCCGGAATAAACGCTCGCTTGGGGGACTCTGATGAGGGTCCCGGGGATAAGTCGCATCGAGGGTTCAGGGTTTGATTCGCCATCGAGTCCGGCGATGATGAGTAATCCCAGGCAACGAACAATCGTTACCTCTAAGCTCTGAGTACTCAAAAGCGCGAACGCCAAGTCCGAGGAGAGCTCAAGACTTCAGCTCAAGGCGCCCCTCACCAGACCCCGCCATCCGCCTACTCTTCCAAAGAATCCAAGATGGAGGATGACCAAACCTGTCCTGTGTCCTGATTGGGAAAACTCGCCGGGACCGCTACCGATCGCATCAAGAAGTCCAGATCGATACAGGAGGCACCACGATTCCTTTCTATACCGTGTGGAAGACCCCTTGACGCACCTTCACCCTTCCACCTGCAGCTGGGTGTAAGGCTCACGACGAGGGGCAATGTTCTATTTCCGCCTTCCTCATCAAGCCAAGATGAAACTGTTCTACTGCCTCGAACTGTGGACTGAACTCTTTGATGAGTCAAGCCAAATTTTCTCAACCACTCTCATGATCCGCATGCACTGCTTGTACTCACGATGATCCGACACGATTCGCAAAGGGAGGACGAACCTTACGCGAATATGCAGCGCTTCACCACGAGTACTGAGGTGTCCCAACGACGATAGGGCTGCCTACGGCGCTTCAAGAGTGGCTTACGGCCCCTCACTCCGTATTTGTGTACGAGTGAGAATCGGGCGACGACGGGCAGTTGATGAAGCAGCGCACCCATGCGAAGGCCAATACTTCAATTCCAAACTTGGGCCTTTGGCACCTGAGGAGTCGCCACCAAAAGTTATCCGGACCGAACCAATGACTCGATGGCAGACACAAACGGAAGGATGACCGTGATGTACCGCCGTGGGAACTCAAAGAAGGACGCGGAAGTACTCAGTAAAGACCATCGAGCTCCCTACCAATCACATCGTGCAGGAAGTCTTCACCTGTTGAATGAACATTTACTCATTTAGACCGTCTGTAATG